>NC_089505.1:52602044-52906159 GCF_036850995.1 Saccopteryx leptura | reverse complement strand
GCTAGCTGCCCCCAGAGAAGCAGACTTCATTTTGCCAATTGGTTCAATCTGCCACCACTATGTCCAGAGTTGCTAATGAGTGGTGAAATTGACTGCTCTCACCTCTCCTCCCATCAAGAGCTGGCTTCTGGGGGAAGTGCTAATGAGCCCTGACTTGGTTCTCAGCAGGAGGTCAAGGGGAAGTTAAGAGTCCTGAATAATCCATTTACTACTCTCGCAGAATATTCCAGAACCAGTTATCAAATGGAGACAACCATTCTCTCCCTGGCTTCTCCTGCTTGGTCAGAAACCACCAAGATTTTGCTTTTTGCACTAGTGTCAACACAGGTATCTCACTGTGTTGACCATCACACCTTCAACAAACTTAGACCAGATAGGGATTCAGCGACATGATTTATTTGACCACTGGTGTTGGGCAGATAAAATATATTATGCTCACTTTGTTTAAGATGGCGCTGCCCACGTGAAAGCCCATTGCCCAGGTGATATTAATGTGTGTTGGGGGCGGACTGTGGGCAGGCAGGATCCTTGTAGCCTGGGGCTTGGTTTTAGGATGAAGCTTTTCCACCCTTTTTGATGTGGGGTGAACTTTGTATCAGAGACTTCCCTATTTTGTATAACGGATTAAAGGTTTTGATTTCTGCACTATAAAGTGGGGCAGTCCGGGAGCTTACTCTCTCAGTTCCTGCTATCACCATTGCAGGGGCCTCCCTGATCCCTTGCCCTCCATGGGAAAAGCTGGTTTTCTGCTTTTCCCTTGTCTTCTCTTGTGGTTCGCCTGTCTTGGTGAGACACCAATAAATAGGATGGCCCACCATCCTCCGACTCCGCCATTTTTTTACCATCTGCCCGAATCCAATGGGAACCTGCATGTGAATGGCCATGATGGTGGCTCCTGGTCCCTCAGAAAGCAGAGAGGAAGCCTGTTCCTTGGCCTATGTCTCCTCCACTATCCTTCATCCTCTTTCCTAGGCAATGGCCATTCTAGAAACACTGAGCACAGTGGAAATGTATAGGATAAAAGAAGTATTAAAAACCCAATTTTAAATTGCAAAGGTTGGAGAGTCCCACAAAACAGATCAGAACTGGAGCTCTGCTGCCCTGGCATACCTACGCCTCCCGAAAGTGTGTGGCACGCTGCCAGAAAGGCCGACAGGGTGCGGTCCCCCGGGACAGACTGCCGGGGGCAGTGGGGGGTGCGGACTGCAGCTGGACTGTCAAATGTCAGCTTCCCCCCTGTCTGATCTGTAATGTCAAGCATGGATAACTTTGGTATCAAAAAAAATTAATAACGTGGAAAAGAATAAACAGTCCAGGGCTTTTCTTGTTGAACAACAGTATTTCATATCTCATAAAACTTCATTTTGCAGCAGAGACGAATCACTCCCACTCTTTCAAGAGTCTACACCGTGAGTGTGGCTGAGTTTGCCTCTTTCTAGGTAAGAGAAAAAATGAATTTCGAAATAAAATCTGTTCTTTTATGACACTCCAAGGCCTCAGTTATCTAAGAGGAGGGTGTTGGAGATTGGAAGTCCAGATGGCATAGAAAGTAAGGAGCTGTGTGGACTGTGGTCACAGTTCCTGGTTGGCCTGGCCTGTCAGCCCCCAGGCATTGCAAAGACACTGAGTTCATGGGCATCATAAAGCAGGCAGTTAGCTGCAGTGTATGTTGGGCAGATAAAATATATTATGCTCACTTTGTTAAAGATGGCGCTGCCCACACAGAAGCCGTCGCCCAGGTGATATTAATGTGTGTTGGGGGCGGGCTGTGGGCAGGCAGAATCCTTGTAGCCTGCGGCTTGGTTTTTGGGATTAAGCCTTTCCTACCCTTTTTGATGTGGGGTGGTACAATCCCATCATACCTCAGAGAAGTGACTTTGTATTAGAGACTTCCCTGTTTGTATATTGGATTAAAGGTTTGGATTTCTACACTATAAAATAGGGGCAGAATGGGAGCTTGCTCTCTTGGTTCCTGAGATTAGCATTAGAGAGCAGAGAGCAGAAGGAGGCCATGTGGAGGAGGCCAGGAGAAGCAGCCAAGATGGCGGAGTGTTGAGTGAGAGGCCAGTTTGTGCAGTTTGTGCAGGGAGAAGGAAGGAGATGGGGAACTGTAAAGCCAGTAGGCACGGCCACCATTACAGCCGCCGCCTTGCCCATGCAGGTTCGCATTGGATTCGGACAGTCGGTAAAGAAACAACGGAGCCAAGAACTGGTGGGCCATTACCTTAAATCCTAGCTTGCACCCGGTGGGCAAGTAAAAACACACACTGGGCTTCAAAACTCACTCACATTCAGTGCTCACAAAGCTACTGACTTATCCTAGTTTCCTAGAATCAAAGATTTCTAGCTCACCAGACTTATTCACCTCTGTTCCCCATCTCCTTCCTTCTCCCTGCACAAACTCTGCACAAACTGACTTCTCACTCAACACTCCGCCATCTTGGCTGCTTCTCCTGGCCTCCTCCACATGGCCTTTCTCTGCTCCCTGCTCTCTAATGCTAATCTCAGGAACCAAGAGAACAAGCTCCTATTCTGCCCCTATTTTATAGTGTAGAAATTCAAACCTTTAATTCAATATACAAAATAGGGAAGTCTCTAATACAAAGTCACCTATCTGGGGCATGATGAGATTGTACCACCCCACATCAAAAGGGTGGGAAAGGCTTAATCCCAAAACCAAGCCCCAGGCTACAAGGATTCTGCCTGCCCACAGCCCGCCCCCAACACACATTAATATCACCTGGGCGACAGCTTTCACGTGGGCAGTGCCATCTTTAACAAAGTGAGCATAATATATTTTATCTGCCCAACAGGAACAGAGGTGAATAAGTCTGGTGAGCTAGAAACCTTTGATTCTAGGAAACTCGGATAAGTCAGTAGCTTTGTGAGCACTGAATGAGTGGGTTTTGGAGCCCACTGTGTGTTTTTTACTTGCCCTCCGGGTGCAAGCTAGGATTAAAGACGATGGCCCACCAGCTTTTGGCTCCATTGTTTCTTTACCGACTGTCCAAATCCAATGCAAACCTGCATGGGCCAGGCTGCTGTGATGGTGGCCCTGGCTACTGGCTTTACAAGTGGTCTTTTACAGCAGCTTTGCAGCTAGAAGGCACATTGGGAACCAGCGGTGACTTAAACTTGGTCACTCTGAGGAAGCAAAGGGCTCACCATGAAGTTCCTCCTACTCGAGAATTTCCTGTGCTGGGAAGACATAGCCTCAGAATGTGCTATGAATCTGGCTATCAACCAAGCATGTGCACGTATCCTTTGCCTCGGAGCCCCTCTTCTGCTGGACTCTCACAGCCCATCTTAAATCTTTTGTATTATTTGAGCTTTGTGCAATTCTGCAGGGAGAAGTAGTAGAAAAGTAATATTCATAATAGAAATTTTTATAATTAAGGGAAGGAACTCATGAATATAATTGGATGATTGTTGGGCAAATGAGTTCGTAAAATCTGTATTTTTTGAGTTTGCTCACTTTTATTGTTAGAAAATGGAGCTGAGCAGTGCCAGGTATGTCTGTGAAATTGCAAATTACCTTCCTGCTTGGGAAGGGCCATTGTCTTGCTAATGTTTGCTGGAGGAGAGGTATTCACGCCAGAAAGTTTTGAAGGGAATGAGAAAAAGGCAGATCGAAGAGAGAAGCCATGTTTGCAAAGTGAGAATGCAAAGTGCTGAAAAGAAGCCTGTTTGTGCAGAGAGGATAGGGTGTGCAGATGGGGAACGAGAGGTGACTGCCTTTCGTGAGCTCCAGTGAGACTGGTGGGGCCTTTGATTCTAGGAGAAACTGGAGAAGATTCTCCTGGTTGTGGAACCAGAGAATGTGTCAGTGGCTTTGGGAGCCCTGTGTGTTTGCTCGTCAGCCAGTGTGAGACTTTAATAAAGAAATAGCTCACCATTTTTTGGGTCCACTGTTTCTTTACCATCTGCCCGAATCTAAGGTGAACTTACATGTGCATGGCCATGATGGCTGTGACTATTGGCCATACAATGATGCATCAATTAAGGGAAGGAACTCATGAATATTATTGAATGACACATCCTTCCCACCCAAAGTGACAGCAAACAGAATTAAAAAAACCCTACACTGATCATCTGTTGCTTGGCTCTAGGGAGTGCTGAGTCAAATCGTGCCTCTTGAAGCAAGACAGTGACATCAGTTATGTAACAACCATCAGTTCAGTCTTCTAACAGGAACACCAAAGGAGTCCTGTCATAGATGTTAGATCAAGAATATAAAAGAGGAGGCCCTGGCCAGTTGGCTCAGTGGTAGAGTGTCAGCCTGGCATGTAGAAGTCCTGGGTTTGATTCCTGGCCGGGGCACACAGGAGAAACGCCCATCTGCTTCTCCGCTCTTCCCCCTCTCTTCTCTCTCTGTCTCTCTCTTCCCCTCACGCAGACAAGGCTCCACTGGAGCAGAGTTGGTCCAGGCACTGAGGATGGCTCCATGGCCTCTGCCTCAGATGCTAAAATGGCTCCAGTTGCAACAGAGCAATGGCCCAGATGGTCAGAGCATCCCCTCCTGGTGGGCATGCCAGGTGGATCCTGGTCGGGTGCAAGCAGGAGTCTGTCTCTCTGCCTACCTGCTTCCCATTTCAGAAAAATACAAAAATAAAGAAAAAAAAAGAGAATGTAAAAGAAAAGAAAAGAAAGAGTAAGGGCTCCTAGTACAGAGCAGGTGCTCAAATTGTATGTAACAGGGATTAAGTTGAAAACAAGAGAACCTTCTTTATGGCAAGTATTAAGTTGTGGACTGGACCACCAAGAACCATTAGAGATCCTCCTTTATGGGGAGCAGTTAGAGACTTCTCTTCTTCTCTAGGTTGCTGTAGATCACACCTTGCCTGCAGGGGTTGTAAGCAATGGGGTCTTAAGGACTCTTCTTGTTTGGTCCCTAAGACTTTCTCCCTTTCTGGCTTCCTAGCATTCATCTTTCATTGTTGTCAGTGATTCATATGTGGCCTTGGCTTCCTACACAGGGCCACACATGTTCTGTCTTTCCCTGAAGAACTAGGAAGAATACAGATGTCTCAGGGTCCCAAGAAGGTCCCTTATGATTTCTTTTAGCTCCATCTACAGGGATGAGTTATCAAGATGTCATATTTTCAAATTTATCATTTCTTTTCCAACTTTTCCTGAAAATACATTTTTGCCCCTTACAACCTGCTTGGCCTGACATCACATGTCGAATGAGTCAGAGCTGTCTCACTTAAATGAAGCTAACACTAAAATTGTGTTATCGATTTCTGATGCTCTCTTTGCTTTTCCTTGCTGTTGGTTTGTATAAGTTGGTTCAACGAATATTCCTCTAAATATGTAATGCTGGCATTGCTTCTGTCTCTTCTCTGCTTTGCTTATTGTCATTTACTGGAGTCACTTACTTCAAAAATTTTTTTCTTTTAAAGGTTTCAAATACTGGATTTTTCTTTTTATTCTCAAATAGTTTTAAATGTTATCTAGCTTCAGTATGGTCATAATGGAGCACATCCATGCTGATATGGTATATTCTTTCTGAAATGCATAGGGTACTAGTAAACCAGTATTGATACAGGTTTGAGCACCAGAAGACCTGGGAGAGATCCTGGCTCCATTACTACTACCTGCAAGATTTTAGGCAAGTTGTTAATTTTCTTTAAACCTCATTCTTCTCATTTATAAATTGAGTTCTTTGTGTTTATCTCATGGGGTTTTCGTGAAGCTCAAATGAAATTATGTAGATAGGAGTGGTTTATTACTATTATTACTATTATTCTCTGACATCACTACTCAACTCTTAAACTGGAAATACAACTAGATAAGGGTGGAATGGTCTTACAGAGATCATGAGAGGCCCTGGGAATGAAAAGTGCTGTATCTCCTTCTTAGGCGTCTGGCTAATGTCATGTCATCTTTCAAGACCCTTCCTTAAAAAAAAAAAAAAAACACCTCCTTGAGAAGATACCCTTGAATTCCCAGATCAACATAAGCTTGCCTTTCTTTGTTTTCCAATAGTATCTTCCATAAATTTCTCTCCAACTATGTAATATAGGAACCAGAGAATCCCTAGAGAATTCAGTAGTTAGGAGTTTAATGCCTTAAATAACAATGTAGATTGGGGACTAGAGGTTAAAAGTGACTCTATTACACTATTGATTATGTTCACTAAAATAAAATAATAGAGATGCATCTTTGATATAGAGAATATTAATACCACTTACACATTGTGCATAATAATAAGGTATATTGTATGATTAACCCATTTGTTAAGATAAAAATCTTTAGGCTCTCCCACCCTTGGCTGTTTCAATTGAATGCTTAAAATTGAAAACTTCACATTCTTATAGGTAGTATGCCCAGTAAAAGGAATTCACTTTACTGTCTACTTTGCCACCCAGATGTTCAATGTTTTTCAGATTTTATGTCTTGGAGTTGTTGGCTCTTGACTTCCAGCTCTCACTAATTTAAATTCACTTGGAGAACTGAGAAGCTTAGCTGCATTGAAGGTCTCAACTTCCTCCCGTCTTGTACAGGTCATTTAACTGTGGCTCTGTCCATGATAATTTTATGTACATCCCTCCTTTAACCTTTCTGATAAATATTTCCACTTCCTTCTCTCCTGAGGGTGCTTCTGATTACCCTGCTGTTGCCCTCAACATGGTAATGAAAATGTGTTCATTTCTACTCTGCCATTCATAATATTTTCCTTGTCCATTCTCTGCCCCTCATTCTATCCCCTCCCACCACCCCAACCTAATTACCTCCAATGGGAGCGACTCAATGAATAGATACTGGAACTGGAATTCCTGAGATCTATGCTAGAGTTTCATGTAAGACAGGCATCAAGAACCTATGGCTCGCAAGCCAGATGTGGCTCTTTTGATGGCTGCATCTGGCTCACAGACAAATCTTTAATAAAAAAAATAATAACATTAAAAATATAAAACATTCTCATGTATTACAATCCATTCATTTCCTACCGCTCATGTTCATGGTTGCGGGTGGCTGGAGCCAATCACAGCTGTCCTCCGGGACAACACCAAATTTTTATTGGATAATGCGTAATGTACATGGGACGTTGTATGGCTCTCAAGGAATTACATTTTAAAGTATGTGGCGTTCATAGCTCTCTCAGCCAAAAAGGTTCCCGACCCCTGATGTAAGAGAAACTGAGGTTCTGGAGAATTGTCATGGTAATCACCTCTTTAGTGCCCGTCTCACCCCACAAACTGTGAGTTTCTTGAGGATGGGCACGTTTTCTTATGCAACATTTTATCTTTAGCAACACCTTGACACATGGGAGGCCCTTGATCCATATTGGTTGGGGGGGATGCATGCTTCCCAAGAGACCACTTTTATACCTGGTCTACTTTTCAATTTCAGCAGATAAAATAATTCCCAATTATAATTTCAACTACCAAATTAGAAAGCTGTACAAATAGGTATAGAGGGCAGGGAGGAAAGAAAGTGAAGGAGCTAAACAAAAATCAAGTCCTATTTAGCTAATTGTGGTGGGGACAGGAGGGGGACCAGGCTGGCTGGGGAGTCTTTGGAGAGCAGTCCAGGATGTTGGGAAAGACTTGGTGCACTTCAGGGGAAAACTTCAAAAATGTGCCACACATCTCTTCCTGTCTGCTGTCACAGTGAGGACTGGGGGGATTTGGACCATCCTACGAGCTGCCCACAGCATATTGGATCCCTGGGTCTGGCTTTTGTTTGAGGTTGGAAGGCTAGGACCAATGTGTCTGCATGGATTCTACTGCCACATCTCTCTCCAACTCTTCCCTATGGTCTGGTCTGACAACTTTTTGTGAAGTTATTAATATAAATATTCAGCCTGAGTTCTGATTTACCCTCAGCTTGGGCACTTTCCTGGGCTTCCCAGTGCCAAGGCATGTACAATTACAACCGACAACCTCTCTGACAAGCATGAATGCACTGTGGGAACGGGAGCAGGTTGTTTCTATGGGAACTAAACAATACTGTAGTACTTTTTTTTATTGCACATGAAAAAGAGAAAAAAGCTCAAAGAAACCAAGTTTCAGGACAAGCCAAAAAGCCAATGCCATTCTGTCAGTAGAAGACGTCTATGCCAGAGTGGGGGGATATGCAGGGAGAGGGGCAGAGATGAGGAGGCTCTTGGCACTGAGACGGTAAGAACAAAACATTCTTAGGGAAAACACTTATCTCCTCGATTGCAAGTCTTGAAAACTTCCCAGTTAGCTATAGCAAATTTGTGGATATTTCAAAGCAGAATTAATGTGTGGACTCACATTATTCAAAGGTCCTAGAGAAAAAATAATGTCCGATAGATTCTAGTTACTTCAAGACCATATCAAAATCCCAGATCTACTGTTTTCTGGAGTCAACTCAGTGAAACACTTGACTCTTTTAAAAAAAAATTAATAGGCCCTGGCCGGTTGGCTCAGCGGTAGAGCGTCGGCCTGGCGTGCGGGGGACCCGGGTTCAATTCCCGGCCAGGGCACATAGGAGAAGCGCCCATTTGCTTCTCCACCCCACCCCCCTCCTTCCTCTCTGTCTCTCTCTTCCCCTCCCGCAGCCAAGGCTCCATTGGAGCAAAGATGGCCCGGGCGCTGGGGATGGCTCCTTGGCCTCTGCCCCAGGCGCTAGAGTGGCTCTGGTGCAGCAGAGTGACGCCCTGGAGGGGCAGAGCATCGCCCCCTGGTGGGCAGAGCATCGCCCCTGGTGGGCGTGCCGGGTGGATCCCGGTCGGGCGTATGCGGGAGTCTGACTGTCTCTCCCCGTTTCCAGCTTCAGAAAAATACAAAAAAAAAAAAATTAATAGACTTTATTTTTTAGAAAAGTTTTAGGTTTACAGAAAAATTGAGCAGAAAATAGAGTTCCCATATCTCCCATCCTTCTCTTACCCTGCACACAGTTTCTTGTTAACATCTGCATTAGTGTATTGACATTTATTACAATTAATGAGCCAATATTGATATTATATATTTATGTTTATTAAAACTTATATAAATAGTGTTTATTATATATTACATAGTTTAGTTGTTATATTAATTAAGATCCACAGTTTACATTAAGATTCACTCTTTATATCTCACATTCTATGGGTTTAACAAATGTCTAATGTTATATAGCCTCTTTTACTATTCAAATGAAATAGTCTCACTGCCCTAAATATCCCTTGTGCTCCACCTTTTCTGATCTTGGGTTAACCCTATAATTAGGAAGAGAAGACATTCTAAATGAGATTAAGGCTGAATTTTTATTTTTAGACAGACTTGGACTTGTAATATCTCAAAATGAGATATTTTTCTGAGCTATGGAATCTACCTGAGATGTCCTCTTGGTATGAATGGCTTGACGGTGTGGATATAGAAAGGCAGTGGAGGAAAGAAAGTAAAGTTGGTTTCTACTTATGCCCAACAGAATCCTTGTGTGTGTCCTTAGGCTGCTGTAAGGCAGACGTCTAAAATCAAGGTGTTGGCAGGGCCATGCTCCCTCCAAAGCCTCTGCGAGGAGGGTCCTTCCTTGCCTCTTCCAGCTTCTAGTGGTCCCAGGTGTTCCTTGGTTTGTGGGAACATAACTATTCTCTGTCTGCATCTTCACATGGAGTCTTTCCTCTGTGTCGATATATTTCTATGTCTTCACAGGGTGTCTCTGTGTGTCTGTGTCCAACTTCTCTCTTCTTGTAAGAACACTGATCATATTGGATTAAAGCTCACTCTAATCACCTTATCTTAACTGCAGAGATCCTATTTCCACATAAGGTCACGTTCACAGGTACTGAAGTTTAGGACTTAGTATATTGTGGGGGTGAGGGGAGGACACAAGTGAACCCACAATAGTCCACCTTGTCAATATACTGGTTCCTTATATACTGACTTCTAAGCTGATATCCATGAGATGGCACTCTGTGGCCTACTCATGGATGGGCTCAGTGTTTCACTCTCTTCTTCTTGTCCTTTCAGGTTATCCTGTGCCTCACTGTCCTCTCAGAGAGTGGACAAGGCAGAATCCTCTCAGAGAGTGGACAAGGCAGAGTCCTCTCAGAGAGTGGACAAGGCAGAGTCCTCTCAGAGAGTGGACAAGGCAGAATCCTCTCAGAGAGCGGACAAGGCAGAGTCTACTCGAGTAACTTTCAGTATCCAGTCCCTTGCAGTATTTTAGGTACACAAACCCTACTAAATATGTTTTGGTTGTGATACAGTGTATTCTATACACATCTCCCTAAAACACCTAGAGTTAATCAGGTAAGTGAGAATGGAAATGTCAGCCCAGTGGCAAGATCAAATACAGTAGAATTTTGAAGTTTCACAATCCACCCTGCACAGTATCAGAATGCCATTCAGCAAATCTTACATTCTTTAGAAGAAAAATACTTTAAAAACAGCATTAAAAAACATCTTAAAGTAACATTACAAAAATGCAGAACCATATATCTAAGAAAAGCAACAGATCCCCCCCCCCCAGTTGAATCCTCTGATGTTATTTCGTATGATGGGGAAGAAAAGTTAAAGCAAAGCCTCACACCTCTCTTCTGCGAATGGAGGGCAGAGAATAGCAGCCCTACAGTGTGTGGATGGTGACTGGAGAACCAAAATGAGCTTCTGTCTCCCAAACTGCAAAGGTTGAAGAAGGGACAGAAAAATGAATCACTGAGGACAAGATGTGTGTGCAAAGATTAAAATCACCAATCACCTGTTTTTGTAATTTTATCATTAAAATACATCAAAAACTGGGAGAATATTAGCAATGATGAATATGGAACAAGACACTGGAGTATAAAGGGCATGGATGAAGAACAACCTTGCTGAATTTAGAAAAAATATGTGTCTTCAGGCAAGCTCAGTATCTTGCAGACTTCCCACAGCCTTCTGCATTCATTTCCAAGTTGAGTTGCAGCTTGAAAAACTCTTCCTTTCTTCCTTGGTCCCATCCATCTATCTGACCCTCTATTCATTGATCCACTTATCAAGAGTGTTTGGAATTGTCAATATAAGAACGTCCAAAAACTGTAGAAAATTTTCGTGAGTTTATTTGAGCCAAACAGAGGATATACCTGAGAGCAAGATCTCAACAGACAATAAGAAAAGTGCTCCAAAGAATGACAGTTTGTAGTTTCTTTTATGCATTTGTAATTAAGGAGGGAAGAAAGGAAGATTGCATGAAGGTGGGAGAAAGCAAGGTGAGGATTAGATTACAGGGCTTCTGAAGGGTCTGAAAAAGAGGAATTACGAAGATGTGTTAACCTTGGCTCGTGAGCCACATGTGGCTCTTTGGCCCCTTGAGTGTGGCTCTTCCACAAAATACGTGCGGGTGCTACCTCGATAAGAAATGTACCTACCTATATAGTCTAAGTTTAAAAAATTTGGCTCTCAAAAGAAATTTGTACTGTTGATATTTGGCTCTGTTGACTAATGAGTTTGCCGACCACTGATGCACAGAAACAATGGACAAGGCTTGTTTGAGGCAAAGATAAACCTTTTACCAAAAGTTTATATCCCTGAGATGTGACTACCCACCATGACCTGGCCAGTGAGGGATTTATGATCAGATCACCCTGTGAGGCTATTTTTGTTAGATTTAGTACAGCACCCCCTTTCTTGTCTACTGGTTTAAGTCTTCTCTCTATCTCTGTGTGAGCCTAGATAAATAAAATAATCTCTTTATGCCTGAGTTTCCTCACCTGTAAAAAAGAGATAATTATATGGATAATATGAGATTTTATAAATATTAAATCAATTAACATCCTTTTGTCCCTTAGGAAGCTCTCAATAATTTTAAACTACATTCTCATTGTAGTTTGTATAATAGATTGTAGGAGAAGATATACATTAAAAATAAGAGATTTAGTTCTCCCTGTTTAACATAAGGGAAGGCTTCTTTCCCTCTCACCTTTTTATTTTGGAATTTCTTTCTCTGTCTTTTTCAAATGTACATAAATCTTTATAACTACCTTCTGTCATAAATGAGAAGTGTGCTTCTCTTTCAGAAAAAGCCAACACAGGAAAGGCAGCCTTCCTGACTGCTATGATAAAATTAGGATAAACTGTGTGGCAAAAGGTGTTGCCAAGTCCTCTCACATGAAGACTAGTTATTGTTTATCTTGAAATATGTTTGTAATGGCTTGTGTCTGCTTGGACATATAAAGGGGTGAAATTCCTTTTTGTCTTTATAATCTCTAACAATTGCCTATGAGTCAGTAGAAAAAAAGAACTTTTTTTCTGCTCTCTTAAGTTCTTTAGCTAAAGCTTGGAAATTTGACTGACAAGAGACAGATGAAACCTTGCCCAGATAGCTTGGTTGGTTAGAACATCATCTCAATAAGCAAAGGTTGTCGGTTCCATCCCTGGTCAGCACATGCAGAAACAGATTGATGTCTCTGTTTCTCTCTCTTCCTCTCTTTCTAAAATCAGTAAGTTAATTTTAAAAAAGAGATAGATTAATAAGAGAAAAACTGAAATTTATTAACACATTCATCCTACATACACATGGGAAAAACTCAGTAATGAGTAACTCAAAAAGATGGTTAGAACTTGGGCTTATATTGCCTCTTAACAAAGAACAAAAAAAAATTGTAGAGAAGTGCCAAGACAAAGTAAAAGAGCTTTAGGCTTTCTGGGGTAACAAACTGTGGGAAGATAATATATGAGGTAGGGGGTACTAATGTAAGATAAGGGTTAGCTGGTAAGGTTTGCTACGTAGATTTTTCTGGTGGCATTGCTGGGCTGATAAGAGTCTAAAGTTGTCTCTGGTGATTAAGAATTGTTCTGCCTTGCCTGACCAGGTGGTGGCACAGTGGATAGAGCATTGGACTTGGATGCAGAGGACCCAGGTTTGAAACCCCGAAGTCACTGGCTTGAGCGTGGGTTCATCCTGCTTGAGCGCAAGGTCACTGGCTTGAGCATAGGATCATAGACATGACCCCATGGTCACTGGCTTGAGCCCAATGGTCACTGGCTTGAGCCCAATGGTCACTGGCTTGAGCCCAAGGTCGCTGGCTTGAGCAAGGGTTCACTCACTCTGCTGGAGCTCCCTGGTCAAGGCACAAATGAGAATGTAATCAATGAACAACTGAGGTGCCACATTGAAGAATTGATGCTTCACATCTCTCTCTTTTTTCTGTATGTCTGTCCCTATCTGTCCCTTTCTCTGACTCTCTATTTCTGTCAAAAAAAAAAAAATGTTCTGCCTTTCCTGGTAGAAAGTGAAGGGCAAAGAGTTTTCATTGTGTGTTTGCTTTTTCTTAATTACCTCCAGCTCAAAATAATTCTTATGCCAGAGTGGCATATTATGGGTGTCATACTCTGAACTCCTTCAGTAAGCATCATGTTCTGGTTGAAAGCATATTCAATAAAAAACTGTTTTGTTTCTACATTTCTGCAGAGGTTTTCTGGATTGCAAGAAGAATTTTGTTTCTTTTCTATTTTCCCAATACTATCTAACACAGCCTTATTAAGTGCCTCTGTCGGCCCCTTGCAGTCTTCTTTATTGTAGCAGAGAGCTGGGAGGTACCATGGGAGGTCACTTTAACTCTTTTCCAGCCAATAAATGACAGGATAATGTTCTGCTTGTTTCCAAACAGCGACCCTGTATCCTGAGGGGTATCCTTGTCCACTATCTCTTAGACCCTTGTAATTAAATCATTTCACTGGTTTAGTTTAAAGATTATTCCTCAGTAAGTCTAGTTAATCTTTGTTAAATGCTTGCTATGTGCCTGCCACTGTTCTATGCATTTACCTACACTATTTTGTTTAATCTTCATTATAACCCTGTAAAATGGGTACAATAATTCTCATCATTTTATGGCTGTGGAAGCTAATGAAAATAGATTAAATAACTTGTTCATAGTCACAACAGTGAAAGAGCTGAGACTCAAACTCAGGACCCCCAGGCCTTCAACCTCTGCCAAGATTGAGCAGATATGACTCATGGAGGAGGAAAAGAAGCCAGGGGAGCCTACAGGTGGAGGGTAACACCCACAAGGTGGGCCAAAAGAAAGGAGAGGGAAAGGGGTCTTCTACAGTCAGTCTTCATCCCACCCCAACTCCCAGTGCCTTTCTTCAGAAGACAGTGATTGAGGGGCCCTCAAGTCTTTCCACAGCTGAAGGAGGAAGGTCCAGGTGTCCTCCCTCAGATACTCAGGCCACACCCACTATTTCTGGTTGTATTGGCACACTATGGGTGGGGGGGTATACTTAGAAGCAGGATACATTAAATTGGTCAGAAATGAAGCCAAGTCCTGGAAACAAGTCCTGGTTGCTCCTGGAGGGTGGAGGACAGGTGCAGGCTAGATGCAGTGGGTTCTGTTTCCAGGCTGCTGGCCTGAGGACTAGCTGCCACAGTTCCTGACACGGGCTGCTGGGGCTGCTGGGTCAGGCAGTCGTCGTTGGCTTCCCCAGGCTCCAGGACCATGAGGGCAGCTCATGGTAAAGAGTTTTTTCCAGTTCATCCTTTTTCCCTCACTGCTGTCACCCCCCACCGGCCCAAGGCAAAGGTGGGGGAAATACAGAGTATATAAGACAAGGTAAAATTTTACACAAAGAGGACCTACTGCATTAGCCTTCTACTGCTGTTGCACCTCTCTCTTTCTTTAACAAGATAGCTTAGAGCTATTCTGTATTGGTACATATAGCTCTGTCTCACTCTTTAAACCATGGCTAATTTATTGAATGCTCACCCTCCTCAAAAACCTGTGTGTTATGTGCATTTTAACCTACCACATTCCTCATGTATAAGACGCAACTTTTTTCAAAAAATTTGGGGTCTAAAAACTGGGTGCATCTTATACAGTGGTTGTGGCATTTCAAATGCCATAGATGGAACTGAGGACGAGGCAATATATGAAGACAGTGATTCGTCATCAGACACAGATGAGGACAAGCTAATGGATGGGAGTTTTGACAGTGATGAGGAACTATATGAATTTTATGATGAATAAAACTTGAGTTCAATAACTTTATGTAATACATTTTTAAAAAAATTTCAGGCCCCCAAATTAAGGTGTGTCTTATACATGGGGAAATATGGTGTATTTTAAAAAGATTGATATATTTTATTATATCAAAATTTAATACTTTCTTATATCAAAACAATTCTAAAGAAAATTTTAAAACACATTGGAGAAGACATTGGCATAAACACAAAGAATTAATAACAAGAACACAAAAAAGCCACAAACAAGTAAGAAAACCAAAAGAAAACTGGGCAAGCAAAGAATTTCACAGTCCTGGCCGGTTGGATCAGTGGTAGAGCATCAATCCAGCATGTAAAGTCTCATGTTCAATTCCCAGTCAGGGACCAACTTCTACTCCTCCCTTCCCCTTCTCTCTCTCTCTCTCTCTTTCTTCTCTTCCCATAGCCATGGCTCAATTGATTAAAGCACACTGACCCCGGGTGCAGAAGATGGTTGCATCGAGTCTCTGCGTCAGATGCTAAAAACAGCTCAGTTGTGAGCATGACCCCAAACGGGCAGAGCATTGACCCCATATGGTGCTTGCTGGGTAGATCCTGGTTGGAGCGCATGTGGAAGTCTGTCTCTCTATCTCCACTCCTCCACTTAAAAAAAAAAAAAAAAAAGAAAAGAAAAGAATTTCACAGAAGAATAAATGCCAATAAAAATATAGATGTTCAACCTCATTAATGATAAGGGTTATGAAAATGAGATACCTTTAAAAAATTTTTTTTATTGATTTTAATTTATTGTGCTTACATAGATTCAACTGTCCCACTGAATATATCTGTTCCCCCCCACCCCAGTGTTCCCCTTGATAACCCCTTTGACCCCTCCCCCCAACACCCTCCCCACTTTCCCTCCAGGATTTGCTGTCCTGCTCTCCATAACCCTGTGTTATGTATATATAATTTCACTAATCTCTTTTCCTTCTCTGATCCCATCCTCTCATCCCCTTTCCCTCTGGTCCCTTTGATCCTGCCTCTACCTTTATTCCATTCCTCAGTTCACATTGTTCACTAAATTCCTCATATGAGTGAGGTCATATGATATATTTCTTTCTCTGACTGGCTTATTTCACTTAGCATAATAGTCTCTAGGTTGATCCATGTTGTTGCAAAAGATAAGATTTCCTTCTTTTGTATGTTCGTGTAGTATTCCATTGTGTATATGTACCACTACTTTTTAATCCACTCATCCACTGATGGACACTTGGGCTGTTTCCAGATCTTCACTATTGTGAACAATGCTGCAATAAACATGGGGGTGCATTTCTTCTTTTGAATCACTAATTTTTTTTATTTTATTTTTTATATTTTTCTGAAGCTGGAAATGGGGAGAGACAGTCAGACAGACTCCTGCATGCGCCCGACTGGGATCCACCCGGTACGCCCACCAAGGGCGACGCTCTGCCTACCAGGGGGCGATGCTCTGCCCCTTCGGGGCGTCACTCTGCCGAGACCAGAGCCACTCTAGCGCCTGGGGCAGAGGCCAAGGAGCCATCCCCAGCGCCCGGGCCATCTTTGCTCCAATGGAGCCTTGGCTGCGGGAGGGGAAGAGAGAGACAGAGAGGAAGGAGGGGGGTGGGGGTGGAGAAGCAAATGGGCACTTCTTCTATGTGCCCTGGCCGGGAATCGAACCCGGGGCCCCCACACGCCAGGCCGACGCTCTACCACTGAGCCAACCGGCCAGGGCTGAATCACTGATTTGGTATTCATAAGATATATTCTTAAGAGTGGGATAGCTGGGTCAAAAGGCAGTTCCACTTTTAATTTTTTGAGGAATCTCCATACTGTTTACCACAGTGGCTGCACCAGTCTGCATTCCCACCAGAAGTGCAGGAGGGTTAGGGTTAGGGTTAGGGTTAAGGTTAGGGTTAGGGTTATCCATACTCTCGCCAGCACTTATTATGTGTTGTTTTGTTAATGAGCGCCATTCTGACTGGTTTGAGTTGGTATCTCATTGTGGTTTTAATTTGCATTTCTCTAATAATTAGTGATGTTGAGCATTTTTTCATATGCCTATTGTCCATCTGTATGTCCTCTTTGGAAAAGTGTCTATTTATTTCTTTTGCCCATTTCTTGACTGGATTATTTATCTTCCTGGTGTTGAGTTTTACAAGTTCTTTATAAATTTTGGTTATTAATCCCTTATCAGACGTATTGTCAAATATATTCTCCCATTGTGTGGTTTTTATTTTGTTCATATTGTCTTTAGCTGCGCAAAAGCTTTTTAGCTTGGTATAGTCCCATTTGTTCATCTTGTCCTTTATTTCACTTTCCCATGGAGATAAATCAGCAAATATATTGCTGTGAGAAATGTCAGAGAGCTTACTGCCTATGTTTTTTTCCAAGATGTTTATGGTTTCACAATTTACATTTAAGTCTTATATCCATTATGAGAGTATTTTTGTGTATTGTGTAAGTTGGTGGTCTAGTTTCATTTTCTTGCAAATATCTATACAATTTTCCCAACACTAATTGTTAAAGAGACTGTCTTTATTCCATTGTATGCTTTTACCTCCTTTGTCAAATATCAATTGTCGCCTGACCTGTGGTGGCGCAGTGGATAAAGTCTCTCTCTCTCTCTCTCTCTCCTCTCTATAATGAATAAATAAAATCTTAAAAAATATATATCAATTGTCCATATGGATTTGAGTTTATTTCTGGGTTCTTTGTTCTGTTTCATTGATCTGTATGCCTGTTCTTATGTCAGTACCAAGTTGTTTTGAGTATGATGGCTTTGTAAAATAACATGATATCAGGAAGTGTGATACCACCCACTTTATTCTTCCTTTTTAAGATTGCTGAGGCTATTCGTGTTCTCTTTTGGTTCCATATAAATTTTTGGAATATTTGTTCTATATCTTTGAAATATGCCATTGGTATTTTAATAGGAATTGCATTGAATTTATAGATTGCTTTGGGTAATAAAAACATTTTAATTTTAATTCTTGCTATCCATAAACACGGTATATACTTCCACTTGGTTGTATCTTCCTTGATTTCTTTTATCAATGTTTTATAATTTTCTAAGTACAAGTCTTTAACCTCTTTGGTTAAATTTACTCCTAGGTACTTCATTTTTTTTGTTGCAATAGTGAAGGGATTGTTTTCCTTAATTTATCTTTCAGACAGATCATTGCTGGTGTATAAAAATGCCACTGATTTCTGAATATTAATTTTATATACTGCCACCTTGCTGAATTCATTTATCAGATCCAGTAATTTTTTGACTGAGACTTTAGGGTTTTCCATGTACAGTATCATATCATCAGCAAATAATGATAGTTTTACTTCTTCTTTTCCAATTTGGATGCCTTTTATTTCTTCTTTTTGTCTGATTGCTGTGGTTAGGACTTCCAGAACTATGTTGAATAAGAGTGGTGAAAGGGGGCACCTCTTCCTTGTTCCTGATCCTATGTGGATTGCTTTTAAGTTTTGCCCATTGAGTATGATGTTGGCTGTGGGTTTGTCATAGATGACCTTTATCATGTTAAGGTATGTTCCCTGTATTCCCACTTTGCTGAGAGTTTTGATCATAAATGGGTGCTGGATTTTATCAAATGCTTTTTATGTGTCTATTGATATTATCATGTGATTTTTCTCCTTCCTTTTGTTTATGTGATGAATCACATTGATTGTTTTGCAAATATTGTACCAGCCTTGTCTCCTTAAAATAAATCCCATTTGATTATGATATATGATTTTTTCATGTATTACTGGATCCAGTTTGCTAATATTTTATTGAGAATTTTAGCATCTAAGTTCATCAGGGATATTGGCCTATAGTTTTCTTTCTTCGTAGTATCTTTGCCTGGTTTTGGAATGAGGATTAAGCTTGCCTCATAAAAGGAGCTTGGAAGTCTTCTCCCTCTTGAATTTTTTTGAAATAGCTGGAAAAGGATAAGAGTTAGTTCTTCTTTGCATATTTGGTAAAATTTGCCTGTGAAGCCATCTGGCCCAGGACTTTTGTTTGTTGGGAGTTTTTGATAACTGTTTCAATCTCTTTTGATGTAATTGGTCTATTTAGGTTTTCTGATTCTTCCAGATTGATATTTGAAAGATTATATTTTTTGAGGAATTTGTCCATTTCATCTAGGTTGTCTAGTTTTTTGGCATACAGTTCTTCATAGTATTTTCTCACAACCCTTTGTATTTCTGCTGTGTCAGTTGTTACTTTTCCACTCTCATTTCTAATTTTATTTATTTGAGTCCTCTCTCTTTTTTTCTTGGTGAGTCTCGTTAAAGGTTCATCGATCTTGTTTACCTTTTCAAAGAACCAGCTCTTGGTTTCATTGATCTTCTCTATTATTTTTTACCCTCTATGTCATTTATTTCCACTCTGATCTTTATTATTTCCTTCCTTCTACTACCTCCGGGCTTTACTTGCTGTTCTTTTAGATGCAGGGTTAAGTTGTTTATTTGAGCTTTTTCTAGCTTCTTAAGGTATGCCTGTAATGCTATGAACCTCCTTCTCAGGACTGCTTTTGCTGTGTCCCATAAATTTTGAGTTGTTGTATGCTCATTATCATTTGTTTCTAGGAATTTTTAAATTTCTTTTTTGATCTCATTGTTAACCCATTCATATTTAATAACATGCTGTTTAGTCTCCAAGTGTTTGCATATTTTTCAGTTTTTTTATTGTAGTTGATTTCTAGTTTCATGCTATTGTGATCAGAGAAGATGCTTGATATGATTTCAATCTCCTTAAATCCATTGAGACTCATTTTGTGTTTTAGCATGTGGTCTATCCTAGAGAATGTACCATGAGCACTTGAAAAGAATGTATATTCTGCTGCTTTAGGGTGAACGGTTCTAAAGATAGCTATTAAATCCAGTTGATCTAGTGTGTCCTTTAAAGCTGTTGTTTCCTTGTTAATTTTCTTTTTTGAGAATATATCTATTGATGTTAGTGGGGTATTAAACTTTCCTACTATTATAGTATTGCTGTTGATATCACTCTTTATGTCCATCAAAATCTGCTTTATAAATTTAGATGCTCCTATATTAGGTGCATAAGATATTTATAATGGTTATATTTCCTGTTGAATTGCTCCCTTTATCATTATGTAGTGACCTTCTTTATCCCTTACTATATATAGCCTTTGTTTTAAAGTCTGTTTTGTCAGATATAAGTATTGCTACCCCAGCTTTTTTTTTTCATTTCTGTTTGCATAAAATATTTTTTTATCCATTCACTTTCAGTCTGTGTGTTTCTTTTGTTTTGAAATGGGTCTCTTGTAGACAACATATGTACAAGTCTTGTTTTCTTATCCATGCAGCTACCCTATGTCTTTTGATTGGAGCATTTAATTCATTTACATTTAAGGTTATTATTGATATATAGTTGTTTATTGTCATTTTATTCTTTAAATCTACATTCTTCCTTTTCTAGAACTTTTTCCCCTTTGTTCTGTTTATACTGCATCCCTTAACATTTCTTGCAACATTGGTTTGGTTGTATCAAATTTCTTGAGGTTTTTTTTTTTTTTTGGTCTGGGAAACCTTTTATTTCTCCTTCAATTTTAAATGATAGCCTTGCTGGATAAAGAAGTCTTGGTTGTAGTCTCTTGTTTTACATTACTTTGAATATTTCTTGCCATTCTCTTCTGGCCTCAAGGGTTTCTGTTTAGAAGTCGATGTCATCTTTATGGGGGCTCTTCTATAGGTAATTGACTGCTTTTCTCTTGCAACTTTTAGTATTTATTCTTTCCTTTTCCTTTAATTTTGGCATTTTAATTATGGTGTGTCTTGATGTAGGCCTTTTTGGGTTCCTCTTTAATGGGACTCTCTGTGCTTCTTGAACTTGCATGACTTTTCCTTCATCAATTTAGGGAAGTTTTCAACTATGATTTCTTCAATCAGATTCTCTATTCCTTGTTCTTTCTCTTCTCCTTCAGGAACCCCTATGATGCAGATGTTATTTCTCTTCATATTGTCACACAGCTCTCTTAAGAGTTTCCTCAGATTTTTTGAGCCTCTTTTCTTTTTGCTGCTCCACTTCTGTGCTTCATTTATCTTGTTCTCTAAATCACTGATTCGATCCTCTACTTCATTCATCCTACTTTTAATTTCTTCTAGTGTAGTCTTCATTTTTGATATTGTATTTGTCATTTCTAACTGGTTCTTTTTTATGATTTCAATGTCCTTTTTGATGCTTGCTATCTCTTTACTTAGGTGCTCATTATGTCCATCCATTGTTGCTCTAAGCTCTTTGAGCATCCTAACAATCATTATTTTAAACTATGCCTCCAGTAATTTGGTTATTTCCATCTTATTCAGTTCTTTTTCTGAGGGTTTCTCTTGTTGATTCATTTAGGTTGCATTTCTTTGTCTTCCCATTTTTTCTGTGTATAGGCTCCTCCTTTGGGTGTGTTGTTTGTGTAGCTAGCTGAGTCTAGGGTTGGTATTGTCTGCCTCCAATTTTCAGTTGTGCTGTTTCTAGATATTCTTGGGTTGGCATCAGCTGTTGTTTGTAATCCGCTGTGGGTTACTTGTCTGCTGTCACTGTTCTTTTTGTTATTTGTATCAGCGTTTTTTATGTTTTAGCTGGATCAGCTGTGAGGAACCCTTCCTTAAGATATCACTTTAACAAGGGTTGTTAGGTCCTGAACTAATGCTCTCTATATCTGGCCACTGCATGTGCCCACCCTGGACCTCCCTAGCCAGAGCCTGGCACAGGTCAGTGTGGGTCACTATCTATGGCCCTTATTAACCTTTTTGGAGCTACAGGTAATCCAGATCTTGTGGCTGCCTCTGCTGGACCCAGGTGCCATTGTAAATATTAGCTGCACTCCTAAGCTAGCTTTTATCTACTCTTGACCTAGGGGAAGTTCGTTTAAAAGTTCTAGTTCCCCTGAGATCTGCAAAGCTGCTTCTTATTGCTGGCTACTTGTTGGGCTCAGTACTGTAATTCAGTGATTAGGTATGGTATTGGATATGGGTTGTCCCTTAGCCTCAGGTATCATTCTATCTAGACCTTTTTTTTTTTAATTTAAATTTAATTTTTTCTTTTTCAGCCCTCAGAAGTATGTGGCCAGAGGAGTCCAGTGGATGTAGCCTCTGTGTTCCTGATGTGTAGTCTGTCTGCCAGCCCGCTGCCACCACTTTTGCTGCCTTGGGCTTTCGGGTTCAGGTGCTGCCGGCACCGCACCACTGCTGTGGCCGTCGTGGCTTCTGCTGCCATGGGTGGCCTTGCACTCGCCTGCTTGAGCCACTTCTGTGGCCACCCCAGTTTCCACTGCCATGGGTGGGCTTGTGCATGCACGCTCAGGTTGCAATTGTGGCCACCCCGGCCTCCGGTGAGTACTCAGCAGTGTGGGGGGTGTGGTGTAGCTCAGACCTCAGCACTCACTGCCTGTTTTTCTGATGTGCTCCTTGTTTCTAAGCACCTCTTTGCTCTGACTGGAGCAGGAGAGCCGCTGGTGGGCAGAGTAATTTCTTCTCTGTGCTGGTATTGCTGCCCCCATGAAAAATGGTCACTTTAGATTTGAGGATTGACTCAGCCCAGGGGTTAGGGTGGCTGTCCCTCAAAGTGTCTCTCCCTGTGCCTCCGAGATTACACTCTCTATTGGCAACTCCAGTCCTCTCACTCCCGGAACCCCAGTTAAGTGACTGTGAAAGAAGTTTTTCTGCTCAGTCCCTTTAAGACGGAGCCTGGGTCTGAGAGTTCTGTGTCTTTCTCGCAAACAGGATCCCGGCTCTTTTCTCAGCTAAATACTGTCCGTATGCTTTTTCTAGGCTCTGGGGCTCTAGACTAGGGCTGAGGACCCACAACTCTTTGGGCAGCCCACCCACCACGAGAGTCTCTTTGGGCCACCTCTCACTCCTGGGAGCAGAGCAGCCCTTTCTGCGTCTCCACCTTTCCTACCAGTCTCACTGTCATTTCTTTGGTGGTCCTTGGTTATAGAGTCCTCTTAGTTTAGTTCAAAGTTGGTATTTCAAGGTGATTGTTCTTAAAATTAAGTTGTAATCCACTTTAGTTCTGGGAGGTGGGAGTTGGAATGTCTGCCTACTCTGTCGCCATCTTGCTGCTCTTTGAGAAACCTTTTTATGTTATTTAGTTGGCAAAAATAAAAAAGCCTGACAATACCACATATTAAAAAGACTTTGAAATAAGAGGATCTTTATAAATCACTTGTGGGAGTGTAAATTGGTACAGCTACTTTGAAAAACAGTTCTGGTATGTCACAAATTTCCACATACATATGAATAGGTTTCTGGACTCAAATCAATTCTATTTCTGTGTTGTTGGTGTGTAGAAATGCAATTGACTCCTACCTGTATTTTATAGGTGAGGAAACTAAGGCTGCAAGAGCTGGATTGTATGTCCAAGTCACCCAGCCTGTGGGGCCAGGGCAGGAGCAGCAGCACAGGTGTCCAAGGGGAAGCTCTGAACTTGGTGTCTGGAACAGGGGATGCTCAGTGGCTGCTACTTTGCACCCTCCCTGAGAAACATTTACTACCAGGTCTGGATAGGCACTGAATGGATGTGGGGCACTATTTCTCAACCTTCAGCCATAATAATGTTAGACGCTAGCCCTCTCTGACTCAGGCAGTGTCCTTCGGGCGAAGGGGACCTTGAGGCAGCCTTTCCCATCCCCCTTCCCTAACTTCCCTATGGCCCTATTCTCTGGACTAGAAACTGAGTGTCCTTTCTCACAGATGGCTCCCAGTAACTGAGTTTCTAAAAGCTCCACAGATCTTCCCAGTGGAAAGCTTTTCCTGCTGCTCTCCTACTCCTGACGAGCTGGGGAAGCCCTCAGTTGGAGCAGGGGACAAATGACAGTGAGCGTGTATGTGGGAGGTTACCTTTTGCCAGGATACCCCTCCTCTCTCCTGCCCCATGGAGGCGTAACAACAGAGTGAGGCCAGGGCCTTGAGGAAAACTATGCTTTTTTTTCTTCCTTCCATGCAGACTTGCTTTTAAGCCTTTGGTTTTTCTCTTGGAATTAAATGAAATATAGGTAATAAGAGGCTCCCATAGCCCCTAGTTGTCTGGCTTCCTCCTCTCCTCCCACTCCCACTTGTCTAAGGTCCAGCTGCCACAGGTAGGGGTCAAAACTGTTTTGTGCAAGAAAAAGGTGAAGGCAGTAGGATGTTTTGTGGACAGAGGGTATTTGGAGTCTGCCATCCTTTTGTTTGGAGTCAACGAGACAGTTTAGGAATTTGGAGCCCACCTAATCAGCCTCGATGACACAGGCCAGGATGTGTAGGCTCTAGAGGATTTTTGGTATTACCCTGAAGAATTGCCAGAGGGAAAGTTACCATTGAACAACACTCAAATATTCATTAGGTAAAAATAGACCATCCTTTCATTTGAATGGCTAAGTTTCAGAAGTCTTGCTCCATATCCAGTAAAAAACCCTATGGGCTTGGATGCTCACTATTCCCATGATAGTATTTGACAAGAACCACAGCGAGCTGGTCCCATCTTATAATTCTTTGTGAAAACTTGTATAAGAGATATTGGGTTGTTTTAAAATCAGGAAATAAATTGAATTGAAATCTTCTAAAATCCCTGCATTCTAAGAATAACCATTGGCAGCATACCCTTCCAAAATTTCCTCCAGTCTATTAGTTTGCTAGGGTTGCAATAATGAAGTATCACAAACCGGGGGGTTTAAACACAGAAATTTATTTTCTCACAATCCTGAAGGCTAGAGGTCCAAGGTCAAGGTGTTAGCAGGTTTGGTTTCTTCTGAACCTTTTTTTTTTTATCTTGCAGATAGCTGCTTTCTCTATGTGTTTTCATATGGTCTTTCCTTGGTGTGGGTGTATGTCTATGTCTGAATTTCCTCTACTTATAAGGACACCAGCCATGTTGGACTAGGACCCACCCTAAAGACCTAATTTTAAATTAAGTATTTCTTCAAAGACCTTATCTTCAAATATTATTACATTCAGGAACATATGAATTTTGGGTCTAAACAATCCAGCCCATAACATCTACTAATTTTTATGTAACCTGCTTTAAACTTTTTAAATATGTGCTATTTCTCTGTCAGTCAACACAGAATAGGTTTTGATTCAAGATCAGTGGATTGAGGAGATGAATTAAGTCTGGGTTAATAACAATAGCTCATATTTATAGGGTGCTGATTATGTGCCAGACCCTGTTCTGACTACTTTGCATGTATTCAATTATTTAATGCTCACAATTGTGTGAGATGGGCGTTATCTCCATTTTTCAGAGGCTGAGGGGTGAAGAAAGAGCCAGTGCTAGCTCAGGTGAGGGACTAGGAGGCATTTCCTTTCCCACAGAGAGAACTGGGAGCGCGTTCACAGTTGTGGGGAAGGATGCGAGGAGGGAAGGTTCAGAGACAGCTGCAGGCCACACCCTGTAACGTGGCCCCGCCTACTGCGGGGAGTGGCATGTCTGGACTCCTACTCTAACCCTGAGTGCCTGTATTCCCAGCACCCAGCAGAGCACCTCACGCGTTTGTATAAATATATGTTGAAATAAATATACATTCATATAAGCACCCTGAAATTCTCTCTTAGAGAATCATTCTTGTATTTTTAAAGGTTTTTAAAATATTTTAAAACTTCCCAGGGTTAGGGGGGTAGGTTTTCTTAGTTAGCAAGTGGCATTTGGGGCCACAGTTGAATGTAATGCATCTTTCTTGTTAAGTGGAAGAAAGAACTGAAGAAATGCAGAAAAGCTCCCTGTGCTGCTTCTGCAAAAAACAATAAAAAACTTGGCTAATGGCAACAGCATTAATGAAATTTCACTTTACCATTTGTAAAGTATTTCAAGTGGTAGAGTTTCTGGGCCTAGAATGGAAATAATTGCTCGCTGAGTGTGAATGTCAGTGTCTCACTGTCTTCTATCCCCATCCAGCTCTATTCAAGACACCTTGTTTTCCCCGGATATCATCAGTCTGGAGCACACTCCCATCCAGCCAGCTTGGCACATGCCTCCCCCTCCAATAATACGTGACCGGCCTGAGCATAAACCTTCTCCATCTTTTCTATACCACCTCTCTGTCTTCTTTACTCAGCCTCTCTCCACTAAAACCCTACAGAAACGTCACTTCCACCGTGAAACCCTCCCAGGTTCTCAGCCTTTTCTTTACTTCCTGAGACCACAGGCACCCAGATCCCTGGGTGAAGGACTTGGCCATTAATTCTCCTGTCCCTAGCATAGACATATAGATGTCCCATGCCTGTATCACTGGCTCTGATGAATCCCCATCACTAGAAACATGATGCCCACTGCTCCTGAGGTACAGGCCCAGTGCTACACATACATGCTGGAAGGATGCTTCATCATGAGGACTGATGGATGTTGTCAGGGCTGGCCAGACATTGTCCCTGTCCTTGCTTTCTAAGAGTTCTGAATCACTGCAGTGCCTTTGCAAAGGAAACATTAAAAACATTCATCACTTTTATCTTGGTGATCAATATATATATTATACACAGACAACATTTACAGTTTTTTTTATTTTTTTTCTTTCTTTTAAATATTTTATTTATTGATTTTTAGAGAGAGGGGAGAGAGAGAGGGGAGAGAGAGAGAGAGAGAGAGAGAGAGAGAGAGAGAAGGGGGAGGAGCAGGAAGCATCAACTCCCATATGTGCCTTGACCAGGCAAGGCCAAGGTTTTGAACCGGCAACCTCAGTGTTCCAGGTTGACGCTTTATCCCACTGCGCCACCACAGGTCAGGCCAACATTTACAGTTTTATTATAAAGGACAGAACTCAGGAACAGCCCAGTCAAGGAGACAACAGCAAATGGGATTGGACAAGGTCTGGGGAGTGAGAGGATCCCAAGTGCAGACCCCGTGGGGTCTGGTGTGCATGATGCTTAGGTCATGTTTACAAGCCATTATGTTGCTTTCTTTTGTGTCTGTCTCCCTCCTGCAAGGAATAAGGAGAAATCAAGATGCAGAGAAGGACCAATTAACTGTGCCCTTCTGCAGCCCCCCCCCCCCGCCATTTTCCTATAGCTGCTCAGGCTGAATAAATTGGTCTCAGTCATAACTGTGAAAAGACCACTTTAATCATGCCCCTAGCAATTGCCCATCTGTTTGACCAAAGAGAAACTACCCAGATGCTGAGTGATTTTCCCCCTCCCCCACACAGATACACACACACACACACACACACACACAAATTTGTGAAGAGAACAACAAAATGTGCACAGTTCTTATTAGCGTGGTTTTTTCCATGTCCCCCGAAGAGGATGAACTGTACAAGAAACACAAAGTACTGCATTTAGGGGAGTGTAAACAGGCAATTCTGAAGAAATTATTTCAAACTAATAATAATTGCTAAAGAACAGAGCTTGAAAGAAAGTTCTTTTCTTTAAAAAAGGAAGAAACCCACGAGACAACTGATTGCCTTTTGTCCTTCAAGAAGGAAACAAGGCTCAATTCTCCCTTCTATTGCCAGCCGCTGTGTGCAGAATGGCCATAGCTCACCAATCTCTCTGCTGCTCTGTCTTCCTCCCAGCACCACACTGATTCTTATAGGGACAGAACACCCTGAGCGTCCACAGCCTGTAAGGCACTGTGATGCTGGACAAGGATTTTTCTATCTCTGTGTTAACTGTGGTCTGAAGCAATTACGCGCTGTGAGTGAGGCTAGGCGGCTCCCCTAGCTTTTAGGAGGAAGATGATCTCTTGTTCGTCCAAAGTTAGGGTTGGAGGGGTGGAAGGTCGGAAGGGTGTGGGGTGTAGGGTGTGGGGTAGAGAGGGAGCAGTGAGCAATGGGCAAGAGTTGCTATAGAGGAGGGCAGTGGGGTTTACTGAATTCCATTTCTGGAAACCACAGCCAGTGGGGGGATTCAAATAATTTAACAACCAGTTCTCTGGTTGTTAGGTCATTAGGCTCTAATGACCTAATGACCTAATGACTTGTCACCCTCTGGTTGTTTGGCACTTTTTCTCTTTGCATTATATGTTTGTTTATTGAAATAACAAATGTGAGGAATCAAAATGTAGTATTTCATCAAAGGTGTAATGAGTTTTATGAAATAAATAAATAAAAATTATGAGCATAGTTCTGTCAAATTATTTTCATCTATGGACAGAATGATCATTACTATGGGTGCTTAGAATATACTGTTATGCAGATGAACATTCAAAACAGAGTAAGGAATGCAAATTTGTGATTTCCACATTGGGCAGCTGCCCAGGTGCCTACCTGAGAGAGAACCCTAATTACAAATGCTATTTTAGCAACTGGCTTGCTGAACTCAACAAAAATTAAGTATCAGTTCTGTCAAACTGGTGCAAACTGGCTGAATCCCACCACTGACCACAGCCCAAGAGGTACATGAGGAAGGGAGCCAGCTTAGAGGGCTGTCCAACAGTGATCAAGACCTGCCAGGGGCTGCGATTCAGTGGTAATAAAAAACTTTCATCCCAGTCAGAAGATTTATGGTTCAGTCCAGGCACCCTGGGGAAGTCACTTCATCTCTTGGAGTCTTGGTTTGCTAAACTATGATAACTGAGATTCATCCCTGTAACACTAGAGCTTTATTCTAAAGATAAAACTAGACAATGTATATTGAAGACACTTACTAATTAAACACACCCCTATCATATGACCCAGAAATCACACTGTTTGGAATTTATCAGAGAGAGTTGAGAACAAGTCCACACAAAAACCTACACATAGATGTTTATAACATCTTTATTCATAATTGCCAAAACTTAGAAGCAACCAAGATGTCCTTCAGTAGGTGAATGGATGATGAAACTGTGATACATCCAGACAATGGAATATTATTTAGTGCTAAAAAGAAATGATGTACGAAGTCACAAAAAGACACGGAGAAATCTTAAATGCATATTATTAAGTGAAAGAAGCAAATCTTAAAAGTCTACGTTTAGTATTATTCCAAGCATGTGACATTCTGGAAAAGGCAAAGCTATAGAGAAACATAAAAAGATCAATGGTTGGCAGGGGTTTGAAGAGAGGGAGGGGTGAATACATGAAACACAGAGGAGTTTAAGGCAGCGAAATAATTTCGTATGATGTTGCAATGATGAATACATGTCATTAGACATTTGTCCAGACCCATAGAATGGACAACACCAAGATTGAACCCTAACATAAACTATGGACTCTGGTGAGTCTGGCGTGTCCTTGTGGGTTCATCAATTGAAACAAATGTACCACCCTGGGAGGGGGATGTTGATAATGGGGGAGTCTGTGGAGGTGGGTTATGTGGGAACACAGTACTTTCCACTCAATTTTGCTGTGAACCTAAAATTGTTCTTAAAAAAATAAGTCTAAACCATAAAATCTAAAAATATGCCTGGTACCATTATTTTATTTATTATCACTTTTGTTGGTGACCTCAGTTGTAGAGTCAGGCTGGTACTGTTCAACTGAATCTTTAAATACAGTCAGATTGTCAAACTGATTTTCCCTATACACCATACTGGAAACTTTATAATTAATAGTAACACCTACAGGAATAATGACTACTACTCACAACATGCCCCAGATAGAACTAAAGATAGCAGCATTCGGAAGCTACATTAAAGTGAACTCCCAATCACAGATCTTGAATCTTCCATCCAGATAGGACTGTCATGGCTGGCGGAGAGGGGGTACAGGTTCCCTCCCGAGACCTCGCTGTCTGAGGGAGCGCACTCGGCCTGGGCTCAAATGAGGCCTCCACCTGGCACACCTGTTACTGCCAAGGGACCACCCGACGTCTGGGAAAGACAGGGTGGCAAGCGTGAAGCCAGGCTTTGATGGGGGAGAAGGGTGGGCAGTGGCCTGAGGCAGGTTTCTTCAAACCCCAGGCAGAGGAGATGCTTGCTGGAGCCAACTTCTGGAGCAGGAGAGGGAAGGTGAGGATGGGGAGGGTTCTGCGGAGACTGGAGCCAGTACTGGGGGCGGGGGTGGGAGGGAGACAGCCTGATCCCCAGCTCTAAATGTACACAGCTTCTCACTGACCTCCCAGGCCTGCCCTTCCCACAGGCACATCTCAATGTGGGCGCCTGCTGAGTCTGCGAATAAACTTGGCTTTTCCCATGCCGCAGACCGAGCTGCTGGCCACCACTTCTCATGTTCAAGGAAGCTTGAGGCCTCTTCTTGCTCACAGCTGTCTCATGCCACACTCCCGTCACTCACTCTGGCCTGTGGTTGAGGCCTCCGTGCTGCAGCTCCTGTTCGTTTAAAGCCACATCTCAACCCAAGAGTGTGGCTTAGATGCTTCTGTTATAAGGGACAGAAGCATAGCTCAGACCCACTTATGCCATGAAGAAATGATGAAGACAAGGAGCAGAAATATGATTGAGGGTCTCAGGAACCCCTGGACGGAGGAACCCAGAAGACAAGGGGACCCTTTCCACCTGCTGTTCCCACTTCTGCCTCATATTTATGTCTTCCTGCAGACTGGCTTAGCTTCATGTCAAAACAAACAGGATTTCAATAAAACTGATGAAAAAAGCATGATTTCAATATTAAAAATTTCCAAGTTTTGCCACATGCAAAAGAATGAAACTGGACTACAGTCTCTCCCCCTGTACAAAAATTAACTCAAAATGGATCAAAGATCTAAACATAAGACCTGAAACAATTAAGTACATAGAAGAAGACATAGGTACTCAACTCAGAGACCTGGGTTTTAAAGAGCATTTTATGAATTTGACTCCAATGGCAAGAGAAGTGAAGGCAAAAATTAATGAATGGGACTACATCAGACTAAGAAGTTTTTGCTCAGCAAGAGAAATTGATAACAAAATAAACAGAAAGCCAACTAAATGGGAAATGATTTTTTCAAACGACAGCTCAGATAAGGGCCTAATATCCAAAATATACAAAGAACTCATAAAACTCAACAACAAACAAACAAACAATCCAATAAAAAAATGGGAAGAGGATATGAATAGACACTTCTCCCAGGAAGAAATACAAATGGCCAACAGATATATGAAAAGATGCTCATCTTCTTTAGCTATTAGAGAAATGCAAATCAAAACGGCAATGAGATACCACCTCACACCTGTTCGATTAGCTGTTATTAGCAAGTCAGGTAACAGCAAATGTTGGAGAGGCTGTGGAGAAAAAGGAACCCTCATACACTGTTGGTGGGAATGTAAAGTAGTACAACCATTATGGAAGAAAGTATGGTGGTTCCTCAAAAAACTGAAAATAGAACTACCTTATGACCCAGCAATCCCTCTACTGGGTATATATCCCAAAAACTCAGAAACATTGATACGTAAAGACACATGCAGCCCCATGTTTATTGCAGCATTGTTCACAGTGGCCAGGACATGGAAACAACCAAAAAGCCCATCAATAGATGACTGGATAAAGAAGATGTGGCACATATACACTATGGAATACTACTCAGCCATAAGAAATGATGACATCGGAACATTTACAGCAAAATGGTGGGATCTTGATAACATGATACGAAGCGAAATAAGTAAATCAGAAAAAAACAGGAACTGTATTATTCCATACGTAGGTGGGACATAATAGTGAAACTAAGAGACATTTATAAGAGTGTGGTGGTTACGGGGGGGAGGGGGGAATGGGAGAGGGATAGGAGGTGGGGAGGGGCACAAAGAAAACAAGATAGAAGGTGACAGAGGACAATCTGACTTTGGGTGGTGGGTATGCAACATAATTGAACGACAAGATAACCTGGACTTGTTATCTTTGAATATATGTATCCTGATTTATTGATGTCACCCCATTAAAAAAATAAAATTATATAAAAAAAAAAAATTTCCAAGTTTTACAATCTATAGTTTCAGCTTGCAAAAACTTCCTTCGTCCTAAGTCCAAGGATCCCCATGAAAACTGTGGATGGATGGCTGGGTTCAGTGCCCACCCTAGGCCAATCAGTGATGGCCCCAGAGCACAGTCATGCCATATATTTCCTAGGGCCGAGATTTAGTACCCTGTTGGTTATTCTGAGTTTTTGTATCTTTTCCACTTGCCCACTAAAAAGAATATTGCCATTATCTGTTCAATTAAACTGGAAAGCGCAGAAATAATATATTTCAAGGTACTACAGACATGTACAGTGACATTATTTTTATTCCTTAGGGAACCCCCCAGGTGGCAGTCTAAGGAGAATTTCTTCTTTGCCAACCAGTTCTGGTCTGTATCTTTATGAAGGAGAGTAGGGTTCAGAGACTGCATGAGAGAGGCTGCAGCAGTTGAACGGAGGCAGGGGCCTAACAGGTGTAGGGGAGAGCTGGGGCAGTGAGTGGCTCGTGAGAGGATCTGGAGGAGCTGGGACCGTGCAGGAACCAGGGAAGACAGGAAGTGAGGTTTGGGAAGGACTGGGGTGGGACATGGACTGAAATCTAAGCAACGTTCTTCAGGAAATGTGACTAAATATCGGGCTATCTTTATATTTAATGTTGGCTCCTGGATAATATGTAATTTTAGGAAGAGAGTAGACCATGTGGGGTTTTATTACTGTCAGATGCAAAAATCTACAGCATTCTGCGGACAGTCACATGCTAATGGTGGTGGGATGACCATACAAGACATTTATTGAGCATTTACCATGCACCAGGCTCTGTGCCAAGTATGTCACGTGCAGTTGAGGTCCCAAACAATACTCCAAGGAATGTACACTTGTTGTCCTTTAAAAAACAACAACAAACAGATGATACAATTGAGGCCTAGAGAGGTTAAATGGCAAGTCCAAAGACACCTCTGTAAGTGGCAACGCTGGCATTGAAATTTGGGTAGTACGATCTCAGCTGTGAAATGGTGGGTGTGTGAAGCCCTGGCGGGGCACGCAGGAGGTAGCTGCGTGGTAAGAGACGAGACCCCTGGCGTGGTAACAGAGGAGACCCCTGGCGGGGCACGCACGAGGTAGCAGCGTGGTGAGAGAGGAGACCCCTGGCGGGGCACGCACGAGGTAGCTGCGTGGTGAGAGAGGAGACCCCTGGCGGGGCACGCACGAGGTAGCTGCGTGGTGAGAGAGGAGACGCCTGGCGGGGCACGCACAAGGTAGCTGCGTGGTGAGAGAGGAGACCCCTAGCGGGGCACGCACGAGGTAGCTTCGTGGTGAGATAGGAGACCCCTGGCGCGGCACGCACGAGGTAGCTGCGTGGCGAGAGACGAGACCCCTGATGGGGCACGCACGAGGTAGCTGCGTGGTAAGAGACGAGACCCCTGACGGGACACGCACGAGGTAGCTGCGTGGTAAGAGACGAGACCAGTGGTTCTCAACCTTTTGACACTTGGGGACCAGTGAAAACTGAATTATTTCAGGGACCTCTAAGGCAGAAATCACCCTGTGCAAAAGTGAATTCAACTAAAATCATTGGGTGTATAATGAAGATTATAGACAACATCAGCGTAGTTAGCTCTTTTGCAGACCAGCAAAGAATTTCTGGCAAACAGGTTCATAGAAAGGTGGTTAAAAAACACTAGATTAGGCCATTCCTAGAAAATGGGTGCTGGGCCCACACAACCTTGCTGAGCCAGGTAACTTGACTTTAACCCCAGCAGGGTTACAGCTCCTGCTGGGCTTCTCTCAGCACAAGGTTGCTCCTTGCCATTTGGGTCAGGTTAAGATGTCTTCATGTTGTTTCAAAGTCCTTTGACAATCCCCATTGACCTCTCTTCCTGAAACCCAAGCCCTGAGCTGACCTCACCAATCAACACTGGCTAATGTGGCCCAGTGGCTTCTGGATCTAACCACCCAGTCATTTTACCTACGTGCCTTTCTCAAAGCAATAACCAGCCAGCAACACCACCTTTCAACTGTGTTATATCCTTGTTAATTTAAAACAATGTGACATCAGAGGATCAGACAGCATTAGAATCGGGCCCCAGGGAGAGTAGGAGAGTGACCTCGGAGAAGCTTCGTATTGACATTGGAATTACCCCTTTAGGTGAGCATCAAAGGCCTCACCACAGACACTGTGGTCAGAACCCAAAGGTAGTAGAGGCTAATAATGGTCACTCTGCAAAGAGGGCTGGGATTGTGAGAATGTACTTGACATGGCCTAGGAAACCTGGGAATAATTTAGCCAACAATGGGTCCTAGGGGGCTTAAGTTCCTGCCATTTCAGGTTGAGATAAAGGCAACAAAATGTTTTACTCCAAGGCTGATATGGCCCCAGAGTCATAGGTCTCATTGCTAACTTGTTTGTTTTAGGATGCTCCATTTTACCAGTGTTACCAAGTCTTCATGCAGATCACATTTCTGCTCCACGTTCATTGTTTGGAGCATCTCCAAGCCCTGAGTGACCACACACAGGGCAATCACTGCATACATGTTACCTGGAGACTTATGCTGTACAGCCAGTCAGAGGAAGAATTTGAAACACACTGAAATCTCATCCCTAGCAAAACTGGCAGACTTTCTGGGGTACTAGCTAGCCCAAGCTCTTCTCTGAGAACTTCCCAGTGTATTAGTAAAGGCCTGTGTTCTATCCCTGATTACCATTGGCTGTAGTGAGGACCGACTTTCCTTGGAGCAGCAGGATGAGGCTGGAGGGAGGACCCCAGGGGGCCATTGATTTTCTTATTATTATGGGTCAAGGCAGTTGTTAACTAGGAGAGCCAAAGACCCATTACTGATAGTGCAGTCAAAATGGAAACTCAAAATGGCTCAAGCCCAAAACAGGAGCAGAACTTGTGAATTAAGAGATTGAGTCATCCTTTCTATGCCTAGGAAAAATATATTGATTTATAGATTGTCACCTCAGTACCTGGGAGGTAGTTCAAAGAAACAGAAAAGAGGAACTTGCAGAAGTTAAATTTGGTTTGTATTCTGTTAGGTCATTTGTAGTAGTAATAATAATGCTTACATAATGTTACAATAAACCATTTTACAATACATATATGAATTCATTTAATCTGATCACGATTTGACCACCACACTGCTCATTTTTTTAAGTCTCTCCTTGATTTCTGCCTTTTATAGGTGACCTGGGCTTGTGTGATGTAAGAAATAACTTAAACATTAGCCTGTAGTGAATGTCTATCATGACACTAGATAAAAATATTAATACTGATTAAATGAAAATCCATCTGTAAAGAATGACTCTTTACATTAAAAAAAGTATACTAAGTATCAATAATGTGTTAGGATATCATAAACATTATTTCATTTAATTCTCACAGTCCTACAAAACTGGTAGCTTATGTAAAATGAAGTTAAGAGAGCTCAAGAAACTCACTCAAGATCTTCCAGTTGAAAAGTTTGAGCCTAAACACTAGCGCTAACAGGTCACACCCACCATGTTCTATCTCCTGCACCTCATAGCTTTAGCTCTCTGTTAATATGTTCTCATTTATTACTACTTTATTAGGTATTTTTAATAAATAATGACTTTAACATATCACAATACAATCATCAGACCCAACAAAATTAACAATAATTCACAATAAAGCCCATATTCTGTTTTCCCTGGTTGTCTCAAATACATCTTTTAAAATTGGCTTGTTCAAATCAACATCCAAACAAGAGCCATACAATACATTTAACATATGTGATTTTTCTCCCTTTGATTTATAAAAAAGGAAAAAAAATTAAAACCCACAGAAAAGTTGTAAGAATAGTATAATTAACATCTATATATCATTCAACAAGAGTCACTAAATTTGGTATCTGGTCTTAAATCTCGTTACATCTATAATTGTTACACTTCTCTTTTAAAAAGAGTCGTTTATTTCTGGATTAAACTGGATCGTTTGATCTGTAGAATTTTCCAGGTTATTAATATTTCTGATTAAATTACTCATGTTACTTATCGTGTTCCTCTATGTCCTGAGAACTGTGAGTTAGAGCTTGAGTTTGACTACATTTAAGTTCTTTGTTGTTTGAGGAAGGGGTAGCACATACTTCATAAGTAATGCTGTGTACTTCCAGCTGTAGCCATCAGGAAACCCATAATGCCTGCTTCATTTAGCCTTGATGCTTAGGTTCAGATGGTGCCAACCTGCTCTGTACCTTATAGTATTCAGATGGTGCAAACCTGATCTGTTCCCTGTAGAATTTCCCATCAACCTTTAACTTTATAGCTTTAGCAGCCTCTGGTGACTGTGCCTCAAAACATTGTTTTGTTTAAGGTTTGCAAACTGGAAAGTTCTCAATTTTATCATCCCTACTGGGCTTACTAGTTGTGTTTCTTTCATAATGAACTTCCCTTCCCCATAGCAATTATTTAGTTGCCATGCGTACAATTTGTCTAGGAAAAAGGCAAGATAACTACTTGATTCTTTTACTCTCTTTGTCAATTTTCAGAATAATGAGTTGGTGTTCTGGCAACTTCCAAAGGTGACTAAGGAGGTTTTACTTATTGTGGTAGTGGGGGAAAGGTGTAAGAGTATCATTATGAACCCAGAGACTTTTGCATATTTGATTTATTTCAATCCATTGCAGTATGTTTTTTCTTTTGATGATCAAACAATCTCATTCCTGGGAGGTGAGAGCCCCTTCAAGTTGGTTACTATGTCATTCTGATGTGATCGTAGTAACCTTTGATAGCTTCTTTGCTTTCAGACATGACAAGATGTTCTGGCTCGAGGAGCTCTTGTTCCTTTTAGCAGGAAATGCCGTCTACAGACTGCAATCTGGGAACTAAGGTGTTTGTTGTTATTGAGTTATCATTGCTTCTAAATATTTTCAGTGAACATCACTAAGAAATATCAGATTTTTAGAAAACAAAAAATAAATCATGAGTTTATAATGATATTTTCAATGTAAAATATGGGATTTTATTTAAGTTTCTTGACCTTATTCACTTATATGTCTATGTTTATCTTCTTATATTGAAAATCTTGGTTCCTTCCAGATGAGATTAGGACAAATATACTTGCTTTATTCTATCTTCTGCTTTCAAAATAATAGTATCAACCACCTATGACAAGACCACTGAAAGAGCGAGGTTTCTTGATATCTTTGTGGTTCTTTCAGTCCTTGGGAAAGATCTCACTAGGGGTGCAAAATGAAAGTACTGAGGTTTGTTATTTGCAATAAATCTCCTACAAGTGGTTATGCCACCAACTAGATATATAAGAAGGTTATTTTCTTTTCATCTTGTTATCCATTTTTAGGGGATTCTTTTGATTTAGTTATTATTTTTAAATTGTATAAAACATTTACTGGTTCCAAAATTAAACTATAAATCAAGGGGTATTCAGGAAAGTCAAGCTCCTATTCAACTCAGCTTTCTTCTGTCTCTCTCTTCCCCATGGCATTTTTTTTAGAGTGTGTGTGTTGAGTGTGTATACCTTTACATTTATATATACATATGTATACACACACACATATATACATAATGTGTGTATCCTGAAGATCACTCTGTAGCAGTTTATAGAGATCTTTCTCATTGTTATTGGCATCTGCAAAGCATTCAATTTTAAGTATGTTCCATAGTTTATTCAATTAATTCCTTGTTTAAGGACACTAGGGTTGCTTCCAGTCTTTGGCTTTTACACATTGTGTTGAGTGAATAGGTCTATGTATACATATATCATCCAGTATTTTTTCCAGTGTGTCTTTGAGGTAGAATCTTAGAATTGGGGTGACTGTCACAGGGCAAATGAATCTGTAGTTGTGGTAGATATGGCCACATTCCTGTTTCTGGTAGTACCATTTTGAACTGCTCCTAGCCAGTGTGTCTGAGTGCCTGCTGTGTGCTCCTCACCACACTGGGCTATCTGTGAATATTAACCTCAGGGACATTGTGCTACACTTGATCTTTGGGAAACTTGGTTGCTTTGCTAATATACGAGGTTTTCAGCCAGCTTGGGCTTCCTGATTTCCTTGTCCTCTTGGAAATTGTAGTTGGGTTTGGTGCTATAAGCACATATCAGGGGCTGTGGGTATGAGCAGAAATGTTCCCTTCAGAGTGGCTGAGAGAGCTTGTGAAGTTGTGTGAGCTGCTATGAGATCTTGTTCTGTGGCCAGAGACAATATTTATATTGTATTGAGGATGGTGGGCTGATGGTTCTAAGTATAAAATCCATCTCAGATGTGGGACTTATTCATAGCAACCGAGAATGAAAGAAAAACCCCAGCGAGTCAGCATTCCTATGTGCCAATTCTGATAAAGCTTGAAGAGAGAGATTTGTATCGAGAAGAGATTAAGGGTGGAATGGCCTTATAGCCCATCCTCCATTTTTTAGACCGCCTTTCCGTACATGAAGTTGTGGGAGCAGGGATCTCTCCCTATACCTTATGTTTATCCTCACAACAATAATTCTGAGGCAGGTCTTGTTACCTGCAATTTAGATGAAAAACACAAGATTCAGAGAGGGTAGGTGACAGGCCTATTTCAAACATTACATAAGTAGTGAAGTCAACCTGTGCTCTTTTTATTTATTTTATTTTTTGTATATATATATATATTTTTTTTTTTTTGTATTTTTCTGAAGCTGGAAACGGGGAGAGACAGTCAGACAGACTCCCGCATGTGCCCGATCGGGATCCACCCGGCACGCCCACCAGGGGGCAATGCTCTGCCCACCAGGGGGCGATGCTCTGCCCCTTCGGGGGGGGGGGTCGCTCTGTTGTGACCAGAGCCACTCTAGCGCCTGGGGCAGAGGCCAAGGAGCCATCCCCAGCGCCCGGGCCATCTTTGCTCCAATGGAGCCTCGGCTGCGGGAGGGGAAGACAGAGACAGAGAGGAAGGAGAGGGGGAGGGGTGGAGAAGCAGATGGGCGTTTCTCCTGTGTGCCCTGGCCGGGAATCGAACCTGGGACTTCTGCATGCCAGGCCGACGCTCTACACTGAGCCAAACGGCCAGGGCCAAAACCTGTGCTCTTAACTGTGGCACTGAGGCCCAAGCCCGTGGGCCATGGAGCACAAGAAGGCTGTCTCCAAGAGCCCAGTAGTCCACACATCCCCCAATTGCCCTCTATTTTCTATTCTGAGGAAGGGGCCCTAGAAAGGGTGTGGGGCTGGGTAATCAGCTTGCACTGTGGGTTTGTTTTTCTCATTAAGGTCGCGGAGGTCCCCACTCACCTTGCCCTGCTCGGCCATAGATAGTGATGTCCAGACACCTATAGTCTCAGGTCTCCTCTATGGACAAAGCCGGGGAAACAGGCTGAGCCAGCTGGCACTCCCAGTGAGCAGAGGCTGGAATGCAGCTCCAGGCTCATGACAGCCATTCGGCATTGGTATGAGTGCAAAGCTGCACCCTCTCTCCCTGACTTCCTGTCCCTCTCCCCCAGCTCTTGGTTCTGACTGGGTTCTCTCATCATTCTCAGCTAGAACTAGCTAGCCCACCCTACTCCCTAGGCAACTCCCCAAGGCATCTGATTTGAACCCTGTACTAATTGAGACAGCTGGTTCTAGGACTAGAATGCACCCACCCACCTATAAACACAGAAGCTGACCACAGAGCCAGGAGGTGGGTGCCTCTATACATTGGGCCCATTTTTAAAGAATGTTCGTTATTACTATTATTGGCAGCAGTATCCAGATTCTTGGGTTTGGTACACAATGTTCAAAATGATAGTCAGGAACTCCCAATTTGGCCATAGGATTCCAAAAACCTGTGAGAATGGTGGGGAGGAGGGTGGGTGAGAGGTAACATCTGGAAAAAACACTGCTTCACGGCTTTTGATGATCATTATGTCCTAAGTCACTTAGATTCCTTTTACCATGATCATTATGGGTGGCTCTTATGAGCTAAAGATTACATTTGGCTCACTTTCTCTTAATTTATGGTGCCTTCCAAGGTTTTGGAGTCTAACAGGGTCTGTCATTACTATTTGCTATTCTTAGTGGTATGACTTCACCAGAAGTTACAGTGTGCCATGAGAAGACCCTGATTTCATAGATCAACCCTCTGGAGAGATATCTCAATAGTTTTCTCCATCAGTGAGAGAACAGGGCCATAAAAGACTCATTAGGAATGATTCTAGCTGTGGTGCTAGGCCCAGGTTGTGACTGGGAAACACTGCAGAAGAAGAACCTGGAAGCTAGAAACTTTCACTGGGTATAGTGTTAAGGTCTTTGGGACATTGACAGAAAACCCCCCCCACTAAATAATCTGTCACCCAAACCTGTCCACCATCCTGAATCCTGGTTAATGATGAAATTATTCATACAACCACCCAAACCAAAGTCCAAAGAGTCATTCTACATTCTTTCCTTATTCTCTTTTTCTCCATTTATCTAAACCACTAAATGCTCCTAGTTTTACCATATTAACATTTTCCCATCTCCTTGCTGTGGTCTTAGTTCAAGTCTATAGTTACTTAGCTGCTTCAAACATTTAACCGGTCTCTGTCTTCAGTCACATCCTCCCAGGCAGCTGCCAAACCTGACCATTCCACTCCCATGTTTAAAGCATGTTTCACATCACTCTGTGGTCCAGTGTACCCAAACTCCTTAGCATGGAAAAAAACTGCTCCCAAATCCCCAGCCTGTGGCTCTGTCCTCTCAACACACATCCTCTAAGCAGAGAAGCAGAGAGACTCAAGAATCATAGAAGGCTTTCACCACCTCACCATGGAGGTGGCATATGTCATTTCTACTTATATTTCATTGGCCAGTCCCCACAAAGGAGGTGGGGAGTGTAGTCTCTCACAAGGTCAGGAAAGAAAGGAGCACCATATACTGTTGAACACTAATAATGACTGCCTTGTGTCCCTTATGCTCCAGGTATTCCAAAACCCTGTGGCCTCCTTAGCATGCTTTGCCATGTGATCCTCTGTGCTTTTGCACATACTGTTTCTATTCTCTGGAATGTCCCTCTTTTTCAGTCTCCCTCAACCTTTCTTTGTCTGCCAATATGTCCTGGGATACTCTCCTACTTGGTTTTCAGAACCCAGATTTAGTGTTTCCTCTATGAACTTTCTCTGACAGCCCTCATGCCCGAACAATGAATGGTGTGTACCCTCCTCAGATCCATAACACCCTTGAGATATAAACAATTTATAAAGATTACTTTCCTGTGTTGACATGGTTTGTTGATGTATCTGTTCTTCTTGCTTCCTTATGTCCCAAGATTTTGACAGAGACCCTGGCAGTAGCACTTGCCCAATAAACGTGCATAAAATTACATCAAGTTCTCCTGCAATACTACCTTCTTTATTTGATCCAGCTAATAACACTGTTTTGTCTTTTTCCAAATAGCCCTAGATATATGGAAAAGATTTATATAGGCGGATGGGGATCCTCAAACCCCTCAGCGAGATCTTCTGAGCATGGCTTTTAAGATACCAAGAGACAGAAAAAGCCCAATAGAGATCAGGGGAACTACCAGCTTTTAGGATATGCCCTTAAGGGCTCCAACACCCCAAAAGGGTCTCATAGGATGCTATCTGGGTCCTGCTTCAATAGTAGAAAGGAAGGTCATTGAGCTAAAGCCTGCCAGGCTTACATGCCTCTGCTGTGAGGAAACAGGGACACTGGAAGGTAGGCTTCCCCCTCGCTCCTCTAAGGGAGGGTTCAGTCTCTTCCAGCCCTGCCCACGCCACCTATGACCTAACCTTGCCCAGAAGGCTGGGGTTTGCCACTGAAGGCTGAAGGTGCCCAGAGCCGTCGGCCCCATCTACAACACTGTGGACGAGCCTAGGGTATTTCTTCCAAGAAGCAGGTAAACTGATCTCATTTGCACAAGGGCCACTTAACTATGTCTTGCCTGAATAGTCAGGTTTTTTATTCTTCCCTCAAAGATCTCTGTTGTGGATGTTGATAGTCCTATTTTCTGCTGCTTTGTTTAATATATAGTGTTGCCTTTATTCCTCCTACCTCAATGCCCCACTCATATTTCAGGCTGGGACCTACTCCTAATTTAGAGCTCTCTTTCCTCCTTTTGCCAAGTTCTATTATGAATCTACCTTTGCCACCCAGCTTAGTGTATCCCAAGGTTCTCTTTACCATGCCACAGTCACAGAGCTCCAGGGAAAAGCAACCTGGTCTCATCTCTCCAGGCAGAGGAGAACAGAAGCTCCATCTCTACACATGCTGCAGATGGCTTTTTCAGTCTACCTGAATCATTACCAGCTAGAAGCAGTGGTCATTGGGACTTGGACGTGAGCTGCAAAGTATAGAATTGTGACAATTCTATTCTTTTCTTCAATTGCCCCTTATCTTCTCCTTCTAAGATGGGCTGCTTCAATAGGCCTTTATTTTTTCTAGTAGGACCCAGCTGACTGGACCCCAACCACTCTCATTCTGGAAGCATGGTCTCAAACCAGCTACCTTTTTCTTTCTTGTCCTTGAAAACTAATTTTCCACTTAATATTCCAATCTTCTCTGGAGGTCCAATTTGTGGGAAGGGCCAGGCTAACTTGGTGTTCTTGGTGAACTGTAATATTGATAATTGGTATTGCCTTCTTCCTATGATCTTTCCAATAATCTGTGCATCTAAGATATTTTCCCTCTAATTTTCATTCTCTATTGTCAAAACTCATTTTGCTGTTCTCATGCTACGTACTCAAAAAAACTCAGAGTGAGTTAGTGTGGCAGCTGTGCTTTCCCTTGGCTAGCTGCGCCTTCTAGATTAGTATCCACAGTAGATTTCATTAGCACAATGTTTACCCCTGCTTCTTGCTCATTAATAAAGATATCACAGCAGAGCAGGCTCTCATGACAGCCCTCCTGAGCCATATCCAGGTGTATGAGTGTGAGAAAGAGACTATTTGATTATTTGTGTGATAATTGACATAATAATGTGTTCATCATCATTTCCCCCAGAGGCTCAGGAGACCCCTCAGAAGCAATTGTCATACAATTATTAGTTACTTTCAAAATTATATTTTTAAATTAATAAAGCATTTCTGAGATCTTTAAAAAATATCCTCTTCACTACTGTACCCTGTCCACATCTTCTCATGTATCCAGAACCTCTAAAGTGGAAGAATGTGAAACAAAGCTAAAGATCACGGCGCTGGGGGAAGAGAAGAAGAAAAATAAGCAAGACTTCTGCAAGGCCGTGGTGGCTCCGTGCCATGGGTGGGAACATATCTGTTTGCCATGCCTTGAAAGGTGACAGTTTGGGCATTTTTTATTACTACCAATTCTCTCCTCCAAACACACTGGAACTCGTGTTTGAAGAGGGAAAGTTCATAAATCAATCCTGAGATCTCTCTCTGTAACACTTACTGTGAACTCTTCAGTTTCTAGTTCCAGAGGTCCAAGGGTATTTGGACAATGCAAAGAACTCTTTTATGTAAAATATGATAGTGCAGCAGCTGAACACAATTGTTACATATTACCAGTGTGTCTGTTGATAAGAATTTAAACTGCCTGTCGAAGGTGACATAAGACTCTGTGAGAAGGATGAAAGTAACACAGAATAAACCTGGAAGTGGAGCACGAAGATAATAGTAACAATAATTTACAATGGGGTAACATGGTGACACTTAATTAAGGCTGCATCAGAGGCTTCACAAACACCCCAGAATATGGATTCAGTTGATCAGGGGCTGAGCTCCAGGCATGTACATTTGGAAAAAGTTCTCCCTGGATACCTCTTCTGTACAAATGCTCTTTTTGCGAAGCACTGACAGCACAATGTGGTTTTTAAAGTACGCTTCCATTCTAAACAACTGCTTGATGGGACTATCTGTATTGTTAAACTCAGGGTCACTTTTGCTAATGTATTACTTGGTGTCTTGGCCACTCACTCTTCCTGATCGGACACTCCCTTCTTTCCCTGCCTCCTGCTTTTCCTCTGACCATGCATGACTGCTGTTTCTCATCTCTTTTGCTGGATCCTCTTCTTGAACATCATCTACAGGTCGGTAGCTCCGGGGCTCAGTCCCTGCATATCTTCTCTCTCCTTAGGTGACTTCATCCAGTCCCGTGGCTTCAAACACCTCTTCTGTACTGACCAATTTCTTCATTTCTATCACCAGCTTCGACCTGCCCTGCCTCCTTAACTTTAGATTCCTATGTCCAACTGCCTAGATAACATCTCTCCTTGAATATTTGAGACATTGCAAACCTAACATGTCTAAAATAACTTGTCTAAAATTCTTGATCCCTCTAAATCTCTTTCTCCCCTAGGCTTTCCCACTTCACTCAACCACCTCCTCAATCCAAAAAACTGACCTATCCTCATAATCAATCCATCAGCAAGACTCCTGACACTACCTGCCACATGTAGCCCACACGTGTCCATTTCTTCCCATCTGTCTCCTATTCCTTTAAGCCAATCCACCATCATCTTTGGCTTTGACTAGAACAATAGCCTCCTAATAATTTTCTTATTTTAAATTCACTTTCCTTAGAATGACTAAAGAAATCATTTTTTAAGAAATCATTTTAAAACAGAAATCAAATCATGACTCTTATTCCTTCTCAAAACATTCCCAAGGCTTCCTATCTATCTTTGAATAAAATCCCAAATCACCACCTAGGTTTACAAAGCGTTATAGGATCTGGTCCCCACCTCCCTCTTCCATCACCCACCATGCTCCAGCCATGTTGCATTTTCTTGATTCCTTGAACACTTCAAGTTTGTTTCCATGGCAGGGCCTTTGCAGTACACGTGTCTCCTGCTGATTGACCTTCCTGCTATCTTTGCATGGCTGGTTCTTTCTTGTCATCAGATCTCAGCTTAAATGTCACTTCTTCACATATACCTGTCCTAACCCCACTCCCATTCTAAAGCAATTGTTGGGTCTCCCTTTTTCATCTTCTCTCTGTTTATTTACATGCATAATGGTTACTTCTTTAATTTTTGCTGCTTATTTATACTCATAAGAATAAGAGAAGAGACCTTGTCTCATACTTATTTGAAATATCCCTAACCCTTGATAACTATTGAATGAATCAATCATTTTACTTAACTGAATCAAGTTGGCTATAAAGATAGCTTAATCATACTTCTTATAGATGAGAAAAATGTCCTCCAGTTGGGCCAGATTGCTTTCCCAAGTTCCCTGAGCTAGGTCAGTGGAGGGCAAGTCTTCTGGGTCTTAGCCCTGCCCCCTTCCCATTGATGTTGAGGCTGCCTCCACATGAAGAATTTCACCTTAGAAAATGTCCTCATCTTCCTTTAAAAAATTAAATGTCAGTATAAAATAAGAATGGTGAGTAGACTGGGTGCCAATGCAGAAAAAGGCCACATTTGCCTGAGTCTTAAGGTTTGGTCAATTTCTGCTGACTTCCAGGAAGGGAATACAGTGGAGCACACAACAATCAAACGGGCTGTGTGTGTGTGTGTGTGTGTGTGTGTGTGTGAATGAATATGTGCACACCACGTTTCATCTGCAGCTCCTTAGTGCTTGTACTGAGCCAAGGACCTTAGGATGAGTCATAGTCAGCAGCATGCATTCCTTGAATTAAACCACCAGCACCTCCTTCCTCACTGATCACCTAGGAAACAAGCCTGAGAGGAAAGTTTGTATGCACCTCAGGATACAGTTTGAAGGCACCTCTAGGATTAGAAATGGGATTTCCAATTAGTTTCCAAGCTGAGAGGGAAGTCTTTAGTTTCTGTCTTTGGTACGGGACCACCTGACCATTCTTTTTCTGATTGAACCAGTGGAAGTACATGACTTACCAGTGGCAGCTTTTACTCAGGCCTCAGTGTTTCAGAAAATGTGTTGGAAATTGTTCCTATAGCAACAAGGAGATGGCAGCTCAGGCCTGCTGCTCCAACTGGATCACAAAATTCAGCAGGCGAACCCTTCCTCTTCAGACTGAAGTTCTCCTTGAACAGGAATATGATCATATTCTCACACGTACCTTGACCTTCACTTAGCCTTCAGCTCTGCCATTTCGGAAAAACACAGCCATGGTCTTCAAGGCTGCATTTCCAAACTCTCCCAAAGGCATCCAAGGAATGAAAGAAGCTTGAAGCCTGCTCACCCTCTGCTGGCTTTTTGTAAGTCGCCAGGTTATTCTGGGCTCTCTGGTCAGTTCTGTTTTGTTTGCCAGCTACTTGCAAGTCTTAGCACCTGGACTTGAAACGCTGGCTGCCACCTCGCATTTCCCTGGGTTTCCATGCTTGAGCTACAGAGATTGTCGTGGACAGCGAGGATTAGTGAGCCTCTGTCGCTCTGGGCACTCTACCCTGAGTGGAAAGAATCGTCTGAGGAGCAGAGGAGTCAGCTGGGGCTTTTACCAGCTGTAGACAGTGAACAAGTCCCTTAGTTTCTGTGTTGTAGCTTCCATATTTGTAAAACAGGTCATATATCTTAATAGGATTATTGTAAGGATTTAGTGCAAAAAGTAGAGACAGCACTTAGCGCAGTGCCCAGCTGGTGATGGCCCTACATAAGTGCTGTTCTCTGCTCTTGTGTTCCCCATTTCTCAGACCACATCTCCTTCTGGGAGACAGACTTTCCAGACAGAGGCAAAGGCTATGGGGAGGAGAGGGCTTCTGTGATGGGCTGGGAGAGAGAGAAGCGGCGGACCCCAAAAGATGTTGCCCTTTGGGGTGGGGTTACGGGGCATGTGGTAGGTGGAATCCAGCCAGGAAAAAAAAATGTATGAACATGTTTTGGGATATTTGATAAAAATCTTCCAATTGGTTTTTAAAAGGCTGTTGAACACCACTTTCTTGATTAATTTACATTTTCTTTTTCTAAAAAAAAAAAAAAAATTAGAGAGGAAGAAGGGATATAGAGCAAGAGAAACACAGATTTGGTTTTTCCACTCATTTATGCCCTCATTGGTTGATTCCTGTACATGCTCTGACCTTTGCATGCCAAGAGGACTCTCTAACCAACTGAGCTACCCAGACAGGTTGACATTTTCTTTAGTCTTGTGTTGCTTATGAGTTTCACAAGAGCCGTGAAAACAATGTTTGAAACCCGGAGGGATGAGAAGATGCAGAGCAGAGCAGACTGAGGAGGACCCAGGCAGCGGGACGTCCCTCGCAGGCCCTCCCGGCCGCGGTGCCCGCACCTCCTCTCCCTGAAGAGTAAACAGACGGGGTGGGGGTGAGTGGGAGTTATTTTATATTTTACCCCTTCCTTTGCAACCTGTTCATCTTTGACCACAGAACTGAGAAGGCTGTGTTTACTTAATCAATGACACCTTGCCTCCTCTAGGGAAAACAAAAATATTTTTCCTCTACCCCCTGGATTCTCTGGCTGGGGCCCTGGAAATTAAACTGACAAAAGACATATTAAAAAGAAAAAGAAGGCCCTGGCCAGTTGGCTCAGCGGTAGAGCATCGGCCTGGCGTGCGGGGGACCCGGGTTCGATTCCGGGCCAGGGCACATAGGAGAAGCGCCCATTTGCTTCTCCACCCCCCCCCTCCTTCCTCTCTGTCTCTCTCTCTTCCCCTCCTGCAGCGAGGCTCCATTGGAGCAAAGATGGCCCGGGCGCTGGGGATGGCTCCTTGGCCGCTGCCCCAGGCGCTAGAGTGGCTCTGGTCATGGCAGAGCGTCGCCCCTGGTGGGCGTGCCGGGTGGATCCCGGTCGGGCGCATGTGGGAGTCTGTCTGACTGTCTCTCCCCATTTCCAGCTTCAGAGAAATACAACCCCCCCCAAAAAAACAACAACAAAAATAAAAAGAAAAAGAAATAGTTTTGATTATATGCAGAGGCAATTAGAATTTGGTGGCTTATATACCATCCCCAAAAGGCAACAAAAAGTGGAGTAGAGGCTGGACAAATGAAAAAGGATTGGGGGCTTTTTTTTTGGTAACCAAAGGTATACTTATTCCAGAGGCTTCAATCCCAGGACCACCAGGGATGCTGTGCTCATTCAAGGGTGCCAAGCTGATTTAGGGAGACACACTGTCCTTACCCTGATTGGTTTGTTCCAGAGAAAGCAAATATTTGGCTATATAGAGCTGATTATTGAAATTGTTACTGCTCACACAGTGAATTTTACCAATCAAGCCTTGTTTTAAAAGACTTTTAGCCTAAAAACTATAAAATTAGCAATATTTGGCCCTACTCTTTAAAAGACTTTTAGCCTAAAAACTATAAAATTAGCGATATTTGGCCCTACTCTTTATTTTCTAACCCCGATATGTATGCACATCTGCAAAAATTAAATAAATAAATAAATAAATTGGTTAAGCACATGGATTCTGAAACCAGCCTGGATTCAAGTCCTAACTCTACCCCTTACTAGATGTACAACTTCGAACGAGTTTTATGAAGCTTTTCTGTGCTTGTGTTTGAATTTGTAAGATGAAGATATTCAGCATATCTACCTCATTTCCTTTTTTGGAGATGATGAAATTACATGATGTGTGTAACGTATGTGAGTACCAGGCTCAGTTATTGTGGATGTGGTATTACTGTCATTATTGTCATCAGATACACATTGTGCCTGGTATGATGGAAAGAACAGAAGGTTTGGTCTACAGCAGTCTTGGGTTCAAATTCTAGTTCTGCTACTTATTAAAGGCATAACCTTAAACAAATTACTTAACCTCAATTAGCCTCAATTTCCTCATTTGGAAAGAGGGTATTAAAGGCCTCCCAGGGATGCAGTCAGCCATCAGGGTGGTTACACAAAGAAAACCTCCAGCTGTGCTTGGCATCTGGAAGAAGATGGTCCATTATCAACTACTAAAGTCCTTTCATGTCATCAAGACCAGCTGAAATACTACTTCTCAGAGTCTCCCAGACCCCATAGAAACAATGATTCTCTCCCTTACATTTTTATACTTACTTTTACAGTCAAGTCCTGTACTTATTTTCTAAGGCTGCCACAACAAAGTACCACAAACTAAATGACTTGAACAACCAAAATATATTTTCTTGCTCCTCTGGAGGATGGAAGATCAAGATCAAGGTGTCAGCAGGGTTAGTTTCTCTTAAGGCCAATCTCCTTGCCTTGCAAATAACCACCTTCTCACTGTATCCTCACATGGCCTTTCTGGTCCTATTAGGTTAAGAACTCATTTAGGTCATAGGACCTCATTTAACACTAACTGCCTCTTTAAAGACCTGTCCCCACATACAGTCACATTGAGAGGTAGGGCTTTAACCTATGAAAGTTTAGGGGACACAAGTCAGCCCTGACCAATTCCCTGCCATAGTACTTGGCAAAGTACACAGCAAAGATGGGGAAACTGACTTTGACTGAACATGTGAGTGTCAATATCAACTACCTCCACCCCTGGACAACTAGCTCAGAAGTGGCCTTGTCTCAGTCAGTGTCATGCTGGTGAAAGAGGAACAATACATTATGATAGAAGTATTTCGGGGGAGGGGGAGGGGCACAAAGAAAACTAGATAGAAGGTGACAGAGGACAATCTGACTTTGGGTGATGGGTATGCAACATAATTGAACGACAAGATAACCTGGACATGTTATCTTTGAATATATGTATCCTGATTTATTGATGTCGCCCCATTAAAAAAATAAAATTATAAAAAAAAAAGAAGTATTTCATAAAACCCTTCCTGCCAAGGGCAGCTCAACAACATTCACTGATTCATTTATTCATTCATTCAGCAAATGCTATGTGGCAGGTACTGGCTGGGGTCTCGATCCAACAGACACATCCTTTCTTTGGGAGCCCATGGTCCAGTGGAGGAGGTAACCATTAATAAGAGAATCCTTCAAACATATCTTGCAAATTGTAGTAGTTCTGCAAAGGAAGAGCACAGGGTGTGAGACACAGTATAACGAGACACCTGACCCAGGCTGGAGCAGTCCCTGGAGCTTCGAGGTAGGGCCACACAACAGGCTGACTCCCCTCTGCTGGAAGCACCATGAGTTCATGACTGCCCATTCCAGGACAGCCCAGCTTTAATTAAATTGGTCTGGACAAGCCTGGCCAAGGCTCCTGTCCCACACTGGTCATAGGGGTTGATCTGCTGATCCCTCCCCCTCCTTTATCTCTCTAAAACTGCACGTTCATCAGTTACCTTCTCAAAATCTTGGTAAAAATTCTTTAAAGAGAATAACAAAAATTTAAATAGCAAAAATAAAAGCTATCCTACTGACACAGTTTTTTAGCAAGGCCTAGTGGGAAGGTAGGTAGCCAGCCCAGCTGTACCTTTGTTAACAAAGCTTTCTTCTTATTCACTTGTACTTGGTCAGAAGGAGAGGAGATGAGGACAGGGTGCTGGGATTACTGACCCTCTGCTTACACATGACCCAGGAACCCCTTCGCCCAGGAAGTATTGCAGAGTTCTTTGTGATTAGTTATGTCGTGTGGACTCTCCCTTCTGAGAAAAAGAAAATTCCAGGGGAAAACAATTGGGCAAAGAAGGCAGGCATAGAACAATAAATCCCTTGAGTAAAATCTCAGCTTCATCTAAAAACAGAGAAGAGAAATCTGTCCTTCTTGTGAGGATGCTAGCTAGCCCAGGGATCCAGCTGCCACTAAAGCAGGGCTGGGCACTGGGAGGCTACAAAACTGAAAAAACATTCTGCCATCACACCCCTCTTCTTCCCCTGTGCATTCACGCTGCTTGGGATGCCCTTTGCCTTCCTTCTGTTCACTTGAGAGGAGGACAATATCACATCCTTCCGCTGGTGCTGGGAGAGGCTGCGTACCACATTTTAGGGAGCATTTGCTGTGTCTACTATATGGCCAGCCTGCGCCAGGTGCTGGGCAGTAAGTGAAACATTGTCTCATAGCTGTCGCCTATGGGTGCAACAGCTAAAAACCAGACCCCTGCTGTGCCCTGTGCGTGTTCACCACCTGGGGAGCAAGAAAGGCCTGTTTGTGCCAGGAAGGAGCCTGAACAAGCTTTAGAGAGAAGGAGAGGTTGCCAGGATGACAAGTAAGGGAAAAATATTTGTGGTGGAAGGAACAACATAGGCAGAAGAAGCTCAGAGGAATGAAATAACATGATTCTTTAAACTACAAATAGGTGCGTATTACTACAGTGATAAAGACAGAGAGGGAAAAAAGTTGAATTCATAGACACAGGTGGGAGGGTGGGGAACAGAGATAGTTGGAGCAACAGGTACAAACTTTCAGTAATAGGATAAATAAAGTCTGAGGATCTAATGTACAACATGGTGACTATAGTTGATAAAACTGCGTTATATAATTTAAATTTGCTAACAGAGTAGAACTTAAATGCTCTCACTAAAAAGAAAAAGTATATATGTGAGGTGATGAATGTGTTAACTAATTCTATTATGGAGATCTTTTCACAGTGCACACATATAGCAAATCATCACATCGTACACTTAAAATATATTACAATTTTGTCAATTAGACCTCATTAAATGTGAAATAAAGAGCAAGAAGCAGAAAGAAAGCAGGAGAAAGAAAGTGCTGGGAAAAGTTCTAGGTAGAGAGGTAGACACCAGACACAGACTTTAGGTGCTGTCATTACAGGATTGTGAGCAGAAAAAAAAAGAATTTTTATGATCAGATTTGCAATTTAGAAATAGCTCTGTGATTAAATAGAGAATCAGATTTTTTTTGAAAGTTTATTTATTTATTTATTTATTTATTTCAGAGAGAAGAGAGAGAGAGAGAAGGGGGGAGCAGCAAGAAGCATCAACTCCCATATGTGCCTTGACCAGGGAAGCCAGGGTTTAGAACGGTGACCATAGTGTTCCAGGTTGATGCTTTATCCACAGGTCAGGTTATAGGAAGATCATTTTTAAAATCTAGGCAAGGGATGGAGAGTCTAAACCAAGATCGTGGGTACAGGAAATGAAGAGGAGAGTAACAGACTCGATGGTGTTTCAGCCTGTAAGTAACAACCCGGGGAAAACTGAAGTAATGAAGGTTGTAGTTAAGAATGTAGACCTTGGAGTCAGCTCATATGAATTCAAGTCTCAACTCTGCTATATATAAACTGTCTAGCATTGGGCAAGTTGCTTAATCTCTTAGTATCTCAGTTTCCACACCTGTAAATTAAAGATAAAAAAGTATGTAAAATAGAGATAAAAATCACAGGATTGCTGGGATGGTAAATCAAATCAACAAAAGTAAAACACTCCGAACAGCCTACCTGACATGTCGTAAGTACCCCATAAATGTTGACTATTCTGAGTAGTATTGGATGCAGAGAAATAGGGAGAAGAGGCTAGGAGAACAACTGACTTTGGGAATAGATCTGTCTATTTCAGGTTTTGTACTTCATCTTAAGGCAGAGCCATTCCCCTGGGATATGGTCCTTTCTCTCAGAAAGCAGCTTTCTCAGGTCTCATCTGAATGTTAATGTGCTTATTAGCAAGTTTTCTTGGTTCTGACTGGGCCTGCACTCCTAGGTCTCCTAGCACCATGCAATCTTTGATACCTACTCCACCTTGACCCAAAGAGCACCTGCATCTTTATGCCTTGCATTTCTCACCTGCCCTCTGCACCATCCAGGACTCAAGGGGAAGTCCCCTTGTATGAATCTTCCCTCAGCAGTCCCCTACTCTGACCTCTGCCTCCTCCACCCAGTAAAATTGTAGCTTTCCACAGACAGTGCACAAAAGAAAATGTATGAAAGGCTCAATAAGCACCTGAAGATGCTGAACATCACCAGTCATTAGAAAAGTGCAAATTAAAACTACAAGGGATATCACTTCACACTCATTAGAATGACTGAAATTGATTGAAAATGCTATACATTGCCTGAGCAAGCGGTGGCGCAGTGGATAGAGCATTGGACTGGGATACAGAGGATCCAAGTTCCAAACCTAGCTTGAGTTGAGCTCACCAGCTTGAGCGTGGGATCACTGGTTTGAGCGTGGGATCATAGACATGACCCCATGATCGCTGGCTAGAGCCCAAATGTTGCTGGCTTGAAGCTCAAGGTCGCTGGCTTGAGTGAAAAATCGCTGGTTTGAGCAAGGGGTCACTTGCTCTGCTGGAGCAAGTGAGGCACATAGGAGAAAGCAGTCAATGAACAAATAAGATGCTGCAACGAAGAATTGATGCTTCTCATCTCTCTCCCTTCCTGTCTGTCTGCCCCTAGCTGTCCCTCTCTCTGTCTCTCTCTGTCTTTGTCCAAAAAAAAAAAAAAAAAAGGACCTGGCTGGTTAGCTCAACGGTAGAGTGTCCACCTGGTGTGTGTATGTCCTGGGTTCCATTCCCGGTCAGGGCACACAAGAGAAGCACCCATCTGCTTCTCCACCGCTTCCACCCCTCCCCTTCTCTCTCTTTTTCTCTCTTCCCACAGCCATGGGTCAAGCAGTTTGAGTGAGTTGGCCTCAGGCGTACGTTGAGGACGGTCCCATGGCCTCCAATTCAGGCGCTAAAAAAAAAAAGAAAGAAAGAAAAGAAAATAGTAATATAGAGAAACTGAAGCTCTCATGTTGGTCTGACAACTTTTTATAAATTTAAACATACACTTACCATATGACCCAGTCATTCTATTCTTCAGTATTTACCAAGAAAAATGCTAACATGTCTGCAAAAATTTATACATGAATATTTACAATAGTTTTATCCATAATTGTCCCAAACTACAAACAATTTTTTTATCTATCAAGAGGAGAATAAATAAATAAATTGTAATATGCCCAGTCAATTACTCAGCAATAAAAAGATACAAATTACTAATTCAAGCAATGGCAAGAATGAATTTCAAAAACATGTTGCCAAGTGAAAGAAGCCAGGTACAACACGTACCTACGTGATTGTTTAACATAAAGCTTGAAGAGGCAAAACTTCTCCATGATGGTAGAAATCAGGGAGTAGTTGGGTTTGAAGGCAGGAATGGCCTATAAGAGGGAATTTTCATGAGGGTGATGGAAATCTTCAATGTCTGATTTGAATTTTGATTACATGGATGTATTAATTTGTCAAAAGTCAGTGAGTCTTACACTTAGTATTTAAGCATTTTTCTTTTTTTTTTATCTTTAAAATTTATTTTTATTTTATTTTATTTTTTTATTTTTTATTTTTTTATTAAATTTAATGCAGTGACATTGATAAATCAGGGTACATATGTTGAGAGAAAATATCTCTAGATTATTTTGACATTTGATTGTTCTGTATACCCCTCCCCCAAAGTTAAATTGTCTTCTGTCACCTTCTATCTGGTTTTCTTTGTGCCCCTCCCCTCTCCTAACCCCTCTCTCCTTCTTCACCCCCTCCCCCTCCCCCAACCTCCCGCCCCTGTTGCCATCACATTCTTGTTCATGTCTCTGAGTCTCATTTTTATGTCCCTTCTATGTATGGATTCATCTTAGTTTTTTTTTTTTTCTGATTTACTTATTTCACTCCATATAATGTTGTCAAGGTCCAGCCATGTTATTGTAAATGATCCGATGTCATCATTTCTTATGGCTGAGTAGTATTCCATAGTATATATGTACCAAAGCTTTTTAATCCACTCGTCCTCTGACGGACACTTGGGCTGTTTCCAGATCTTCGCTATTGTGAACAATGCTGCCACAAACATGCGGGTGCATTTCTCCTTTTCGAGCCGTTCTATGGTGTCCTTGGGGTATATTCCTAAAAGTGGGATAGCTGGCAGGCATATGAAAAAATGTTCAACATCACTAATCATTAGAGAAATGCAAATTAAAACCACAATGAGATATCACCTCACACCAGTCAGAATGGCGCTTATCAACAAAACAACACAGAATAAGTGCTGGCGAGGATGTGGAGAAAAGGGAACCCTCCTGCACTGCTGGTGGGAATGCAGACTGGTGCAGCCACTGTGGAAAACAGTATGGAGATTCCTCAAAAATCTGAAAATCGAAGTGCCTTTTGACTAAGCATTTTTCTTTATGAAATTTTTACTTTAGTTTTTGAATAAGAAAAATAAATTGCCAAAATAAAACAAACCAACAAGCAATTCTCTCTGACTTAATTTTTTTTAATTTATCCAAAGGAGTTGAAAACTTATGTCCACACAAAAACCTGCACACAGATGTTTATAGCAGCTTTATTCATAATTGCCAAAACTTGGAAACACCCAAGATTTCCTTCAGTAGATGAATGATAAACAAACTGTGGTACATCCAGACAATGGAATATTATTCATTGCTAAAAATAAATAAAATCTATCAAACCACAAAAAGACATAGGTGGACCTTAATGGCATATTACTAAGTGAAAGAAGCCAATCTGAAAAGGCTACGTTCTACATGATTCCAAGTATATGACATTCTGGCAAAAGCAAAATTATAGAGACAGTAAAAGTATCAGTGGTTTCCAGAGGCTTGGGGAGAGGAAGGGGTAAATAGATGGAACAGGAGATTTTGGAGGCAGAGAAACTATTCCATATGATACTACAAGGGAAAATACATCATTACACATTTGTTTAAACCCATAAAATGTACAACACCAAGAGTGAACCCTAATATAAACTAGACTCTGGATGATAATGATGTGTCAGTACAAGTTCATCAACTGTAACAAATGTACCACTCTAGTGGGGATGTCAATGTGGGGGCGGCTGGGACTGTGTGAGGTGGGGGCATAGGGAAAATCTCCATACCTTCCCCTTAATTTTGCTGTCAACCCAAAACTGCTCTAAAGTGATGAAGTCCTTTTTTAAAAATGAGAAAAGTAAAGGCAGAACAACACAATGTGAAGCACAGGAACTCAGCTGTCTGTTGTGTTAGGGTGCAGGGATGCTAATGAACAGTACAGCACAGATGCTGCCCTCAGGGAGCATGCACTCTGGTAAAGGAGCAAAACTGATTATGCAAATGATGGTGGGCAAGTGAGACAAGTCTTATAAAGGAGAAGCTCAAGAGGATGGGGGCCTAGAACTGAAGCACCTAACCTCATTGAAGGACCATGGGGAAACTCCCTGGGGAGGGGACACGTAAGCAATGCAAAGAAGCTGGAGAAGAGGACGTCAGCCAGAGACAGGCATTTGAGCAGACCCTGGAGGGGAGCAGTGTGACCACTGTGCCATGAGCACAGACAAGAAAGAAGGTCGTGCCTGGGGGTGAGGCTGGTCCACAGGGCCCAGCCCCTAGAGCCTTATGTTCAAGATGCAGTGTTTTGTCTAAAAGCAGTAGGAAGTTAATAAAGATGAAAGTGTAATTTTAAAAACCCAGTTATAATTAAGCTTAATAATATATTTTATTTAACTCAAAGTCTTAAAATATCATTTTAACATGAATCAATATAAAAGGCAATTAATGAGATATTTTTACATTCTTTTTTTTTTTCTCTAAGTCTTCAAAACCCAGTGTGTACTCACAGCAGATCTCAGTGTAGACCCGCCACATTGCCAAGTGCTCAGCAGCTACCAGTGACCGCGGGCTGCTGTGACGGACGCGCAGGTCTAGACCCGGCAGAGCTGGTTGAGAGGCTGCAGTAATTTCCCGGCGAGAGAAGATGATGTCTTGCATCAACGGGGTGAGCAGCAGGGGCTGATGTGAGAGAGCATTTGGAGAAAGCATCACCAGAACTTGGTGGCTGGTTGTCAAAGTCTCAAAGGAACTCCTTTCTCCTAGCAGTCAGTTCTCAGTCCTGGTCTTACTTCACACATTTGATGCACACATCTGACTGTTTCCGCCTTGAAGCATTTCTTCCTCTGGACCTCAAGCACAGGGCACTCTCTCCCTTCCTGTCTCGCGAGCTCTTCCTTCTCAGTCAGCCTTGCTCTTTTCTTTCCCATCTCCCTGCTCTTTAAATGCCATCTACAAGCTGGTGACTCCCTAACCTGTATTTTTAGCCCAGATCCCTCCCATAAACTCCAGACCTGCAAATCTCTCATAACCCACATTCGGTTTTGCTGGCACTTCCTTCCTTCAAATTATACCTCCGCAGTCCGGTGGTCCACTGTTGCCTGCCTAGTGTAGGCCCTCATCTTCTGCCTGTGTCATTACAATAACCTGCTAACTCTTCTTCCTGCTTCTGTTCCTTCCTCTTCAATACAGAAGCCAGAGCATCCTGTTAAAATTCCTTGTCTTTCAAAACCTTTCAAAGGCTCCCTCTCTCACTAATGAGATCTTCACCACAATGGCCTACAAGTCCATTGTAATATGCCCCTTACGTCTCTGACCTTTCCCACTTGCCTCCCTCTATCCTCTGGCCACATGCTTCTTTGCTATTGTCCTCCACATACCAGGAATTGCCCTGACTCCAGACCTTTGCCATTTCTATTCTCTGGAATGTTCCTAAGATAGTTGCTCCCTCCCTGACTTCTTAAGATTTTGCTCAACTATCACCTTTCCAATGAGGCCACTTGTTCTCCCAACTTAAAATTGTGACCTTAAAAGTCCCTCTCTCTGTTTCTTGTTTTTTGTTTTGTTTTGTTTTTTTGACAGAGAGGAGACAGAGTGAGGGACAGACAGACAGGAAGGGAGAGATGAGAAGCATCAATTCTTCCTTGCGGCTCCTTAGTTGTTCAGTGATTGCTTTCTCATATGTGCCTTTGACCAGGGGGCTCCAGCAGAATCCCTTGCTCAAGCCAGTGACCATGGGGTCATATCTATGATACCATGCTCAAACCGGCAACCCTGTGCTCAAGCTGGTGAGCCAGCACTCAAGCGGCGACCTGGGGGTTTCAAACCTGGGTCCTTTGCGTCCCAGTCTGATGCTCAAACCACTGCACCACCATCTGGTCAGGCCTCCCTGTTACTTTTTTTCTTCATAGAATTTTCACTTTTCAATATATTGTATAATTTACTTATTGATTTTGTTTATTGTCTATCTTCTCTCACTAGAATACAAACTCCAGAAAAGGAGAGATTTTTGCTATTTTTATATATCCATAACATTAGAATTGTACCTGGCACACAGTAGACAATCAAAATAGAATGAATGAAGGAATGTATGCATGCATGAGAAAGGATAGGATGCTATGAGACAAGTTGAAATGAGATGAGAGGAGAAGGCGAATCGAAGTGAAGGACCAGATATTCAGCCTCCAGTGCATGGCAGAACTGTACAGCTTGAGAATCTCTTCAGGTACTTCAGAGTCCTTCGGGGTTGTAAGATGTCACAGGATTCAACTGCCACTCTTGCATAAGCCCTCTGCTCACTTCCACTTCCTGCAGAACAAAAATCTCAGCTCTCAGGTGCTCTCAGGAAGTGTGTTGTTCTGGGTAGCCAAGTTTCTCAGAAGCTTTGAGCTCTAAAATATTGTTACCCTGACCATGTTTGATGTGGGTTCTCAATCACGTGACACACTTTCTAGCATCCTTATGAAGCAAGGGCTTTACTTAAGTGAATCTTTTCTATGAGTTTGGGTCATCATTGTGAGCAGTAGTGATGGTGCTGTGCTGAGGACAGGAAACCCTCCGGAGGTCCTGGGAGCAGAGGATATTTGCTTCTACACTGAAGTCCCAGCCTGAGCTACTCTCCAAGTTTATGTTTCTGGTAGTTTCTTCATCCTTGCTTGTCAGGAAGCCAGCTGTCCTCTCTGAACCTGGTCACAGTCCCTTTCCTTGCATCCTAAAATGCAGCTTCAGAATCAGATCTAAGCTTAACCTCATTGTATGAAACTGAAAGTGTGTTCTAGTAAGAGACTTGCTTATGGTTAAATGTGCCAGAGCTGTTATGCGTAAAATGTGTGGCATCAGTTGGCTGGGTTCCTGATAGATGAGTTTGCCAGAGAGCTGGTGTGTTATTATTGTACAACTTGTCATTGAAATCCACTTGAGAGAAAGTCAGTGTGGCTTCTAAAACTAGGGTGGGGAAGATGCTCAGAATTCTTATGAGCCCATTTTCCCAAAATTCCAAAAGGAGAGGAAGGGGGCTTCTAGGACTCCCCAGGGAGCTTTCTGTTTCTCAGCAGGCTCTGTGCTTCTTAGAGACCATCTTAATCGTTCCTAGTGCTTTTCATGATTCTCACATCCATCCCGGGACTGCCAGCCACCACTCTTCTTGCCCCGTCTGCATCCGTGTTCCTAAACACCTTAGTTTAGCATCTGCTCTGACCCAGGCAGCAAAGCAACTATTTTATGTTTCTGAGGCATTTAGGCACTGGGAGATCAACTCCCTTCTCAGATCTTCTACAGTTTTCCCAGACCTGTCTCAGGAGTGATCTGTTAAATGTTCCCTACCTTCCTAGTCAGACATTTACCAGTGCTTTCCTTCCTTGTCTGTTCAGCACAGCAGTGGGCAAACTGAGGCAGGTTTTACTGTTCCCTCATTGGGACTTGCCTTTCCTTAGGTGGGCCATCTGCCAGACACTCATTCCAGGTAACAGGTACAGGGGGTGGCCATGCGCCCTTGCTGTTTCTGATTGATATATCTTCCCTGCCACTCAGGCCTGGCTAGTGCATCTCACCTTTGCATTTAAAGAGAATCCTTTATGAACCCCAGCAACACGAAATTGAAGACAGATGTCACATTCCCCTTTGTAGAAGATGCCAGAGTTGTCAGAATAAGAGGATTCTATACAAAACTAATTAACAATGATTCCTAAAAAAACTATCAAAGGGTAACAAAAAAGGTCAAATTTTGAGAAATAGTTGAAATTAAGGTATATAGCTTTTCATAAACATAGAGATGATCTTATAACCAACAGAGAATCTTTTTTTAAAGATTTTATTTATTGATTTTAGAGAGAGAGAGAAAAAAGGGGAGGAAGGAGCAGGAAGCATCAATTCATAGTAGTTGCTTCTTGTGTGTGCCTTGACTGGGCAAGCCCGAGGTTTCAAACCAGTGACCTCAGCATTCCAGGTCAATGCTTTATACACTGCGCCACCACAGGCTAGGCCCAAAAGAGTCTTAGCCTTACTGGTTGTGGTAGGCAAAATAAAAGCCCCCAAAGATATCCATGTCACAATCCCCACAACCTGGAAATATGTATAAAACCTGACATGGCAAAAGGGACTTTGAAGATGTAATTTAGGTTAAGTTCTTTGAGGTAGGAAAAGTATTCTAAATTATGTCAGTGGGCCCCTTCTAACCATGTGAAGTTTTGGAAGCAGAGAACCTTTACTAACTATGGTCAGTAGGAGATGTGACTGCAGAAGGAAAGTCAGAGGGATGAGTCACTGTTGGTCTTAAAGGTGGAGGGAGGGCCCAGGAGTCGGGAATATGGGATAAGCGCTGAAGCTGGGAAAAACAAAGAAACAGATGCCCTAGAACCTTTAGAAAGAAATGTAGCCCTGCTGATTCTAGTTCAGTGAGACCTGTGTGGGGCTTCTAACCTAGGAACCTGCAAGGTAATGAATTTGTGTTGTTTTAAGGCAAAAAATAAAATCAGCCTGACCAGGTGGTGGCGCAGTGGATAGAGCGTAGGACTGGGATGCGGAAGACCGAGGTTCAAGACCTTGAGGTCGCCAGCTTGAGCAAGGGCTCATCTGGTTTGAGAAAAAAGCCCACCAGCTTGGACCCAAGGTCGCTGGCTCGAGCAAGGGGTTACTCGGTCTGCTGAAGGCCCACGGTCAAGGCACATGTGAGAAAGCAATCAATGAACAACTAATGTGTCTCAATGGAAAACTGATGATTGATGCTTCTCATCTCTCTCCGTTCCTGTCTTTCTGTTCCTGTCTATTCCTCTCTCTGACTCTCTCTCTGTCTCTGTAAAAAAAATAATAATAATAAATAAAATAAAATCCACAGAAAGCATCATAGGAAGGAAGCTCTCTGCTACTCCTTTAACCCCAGAGCAGAACTTGTGCCAACACAAGAAGCAGGCAGCTAGGAAAAGGTTAAGTGGAATGAGCTACCAAGATGTTTGGTCTGATATCTAGTGATGGTCTGGAGTTAGGGATATTTGTAAGTGACTGAATTTACTGATGCTAAAGAAATGGACTCATTGAACCAGAGAGTGATTTATTCAATGGCCCCTTGGGCTCAGAGAGGTGATGTGATTCCCCAGTCTTGCAACCTGGCCCTGTATGTCTCCCTCAGCAGAGCCAACCATCCTCAGCAGACTGACAGGTTTACATATGTGCATTTTAGCTGCAGTCACTTCTTAGAGAGTGCTTGGTTGCCGAGCCAAACATAGCTCCAAAGTCAGGAAGCAGAAAGGGAGCTGCTTTGGAACAACAGGGGGCAACGCTCACGGCAGTGATTGGGCTTCCCTTATTTATAGGCAGATGAATACCCTGATAACAACTGACCTTTATGGGACACTTAAAATGTGCCAAAACACTGTGCTGAGTTTTTGACACATATTCTCTTGTTTAAGGCAATCTGCATGAGTAGGACAGAATGACATTTGCCAATAGTGTCCTCCTGTTTTTAGTACATTTATTTCAAAAAGTATCTACATGCAGTGGGAGGTTGTGGATAAAGCCCTTCACTTTTGCACCAAAGCAGTGGTGGTTCAGCCAAATTCTGCCCTCCTCGCGCAGAGAACACAGGGCCTCCTACTGGAGCCCAGGAAGGTTTGTCAACCCCGTGCACACGTCACTGGCTTGGATCATTGGTCATCAGGACCTTGACAGCCTTCTTCAGATCTCCCCAGACGAGAATGTCTGCAGTCTGCAGTTTCCTTTCTCATTTGCTCAGTGCATATTAACTGAGCATATAGTACGTGCCAGACCCTGTACTAGGTGCTTAGAATACATTAGTGAACAACACCAAGAATTTATATTCCTGCGTGGAGGTGGACAATAAACAGTAACATAATAACTAAATTATATAGTATGTGAAAAGTTGATAAGGACCACGGGAAAGAGAGCAGGAAAAGGTAGAAAAGGGGAAAGCAAGGTGGAGTGGTTGCAAGTTGCATTTTTAAATAGAGGAGACATGGTGGGTCTCAATGAGGAAGTGACTTCAAGCCAAGACTTGAAGGAAGTGAGGAAGGTGCTTGTGATACCTACGAGAAGAGAATTCCAGGCAGAGGCAATGGCCAGTGCAAAGGCCCTGGTGTGGGAGCACATCTAGTGTGCTGCAGAAAGAACTGGGCCAGTGCAACCGGAGTGAAGTGAGGGGAGAGGAAAGCAGTAGCTGTGTGCAGAGAGGACAGAGGGGGAGGCGAGCCATTCAGGGTTTACAGGAGAGAGTCACTGAGATTTTAGAGCAGAGGAGCAGAATCTAACATTTTCCTTATAAAAGTTTTATCCTGTCTGCAATAGAATTACATTCTATTCTTCCCAAGAATAGAATGAGATGTTCATTGCAGCATTGTTCACAGTGGCCAGGACATGGAAACAACCAAAAAACCCATCAATAGATGACTGGATAAAGAAGATGTGGCACATATACACTATGGAATACTACTCAGCCATAAGAAATGATGACATCGGATCATTTACAACAACATGGATGGACCTTGATAACATTATACAGAGTGAAATAAGTAAATCAGAAAAAACCAGGAACTGCATTATTCCATACGTAGGTGGGACACAAAAGTGAAACTAAGAGACATTGATAAGAGTGTGGTGGTTATGGGGGGAGGGGGGAGAGGGAGAGGGAAAGGGGGAAGGGGAGGGGCACAAAGAAAACTAGATAGAATGTGACAGAGGACAATCTGACTTTGGGTGATGGGTATGCAACATAATTGAACGACAAGATAACCTGGACATGTTATCTTTGAATATATGTATCCTGATTTATTGATGTCGCCCCATTAAAAAAATAAAATTATTTTAAAAATTAAAAAAAAAGAATAGAATGAGAATGGTCAAGGGCTACACCTGCAAAAAGCAAAAAGTGGTCAGCTTCTGTTTCTTTTTTGAAAGCAGAGCCCAAAGGCTGTCCTGACAGATTCATTCATTACCTGTGAGAGCCGAGAGGCACTGTCCCCAGAGGGTCGTCTTTCTCCCTATACTCCCTACAGCTCAACATTTTAAACACTTTCTAAATAGAGAGACGATTTTCTTCACTTCACGAGATTATTTCTATTAAGATGAACAACACCATCACACCAAGATGCCAGGCTGTGGCCAAGCTCACTCTTGGCTAAACCTCTCAGAGCAGGCGTCAAGTCCGTGTCACAATAAAACCCCCACCTCCACCTGGCTTCTGTGAGATCTGTGTTGCACGTGTTCAGGAAGGAGTCATAGTTAGAGCAGAATTCTGAAACCAATCTATCTGGGTTCAAATCCCAACACTTACACTTGGACAAGGGACTTTCAACCTCAGTTTAAACTATGGGTAAATAATCTATTTCTCATAGGGTTATGTGCATAATGGCCATACTAATAATTCCATGTTTACAGTCTGGGCACATTACTAGATGCAGTCAATACCAGTCAGGAGGGAAATAAGGCTTTAGGAACTCTCCAAATGCCTGTCCATGCTTCCTCCTCATCCCAGAGCTTATCAAGTGCACCTCAAAGCAAGTGCTCAACAGCACCACCTAGGGGCAGTCTGGTAGAGAAACAGAGTCAAGAACATTTTCTCCACAGGAAACTTCAAAGCCATGGGCACCTTCCTTTCTGAGAAAACCTTCAAAAGCGCATTACAGTGTGTCCGTAAAGTCATGGTGCACTTTTGACCAGTCACAGGAAGGCAACAAAAGACGATAGAAATGTGAAAACTGCACCAAATAAAAGGAAAACTCTCCCAGTTTCATACCTATTCAGTGCAGTTTGATGTGGGCTCATGCACAGAGTTTTTAAGGGCTCCTTAGGTAGCTATTCCGTATAGCCTCTACAGACTCGTCACTGACTGATGGCCTACCAGAACGGGGTTTCTCCACCAAACTGCTGGTTTCCTTCAACTGCTTATCCCACCGAGTAATGTTATTCCTATGTGGTGGCGCTTCGTTATAAGTTATAAATGCGCTGATATTCATGTTGCACTTTGGTCATGGATTTGAATTTAGTGAGCCACAGAACACACTGAACTTTCCTCTGTACCATCCACATCTCGACTGGCATGGCCGTGGGCTGCTCTGCTGTATACATGGTGTTACATCATCATCTGTGCATGCGCACATGCTGCCACATCATCCTACAGAAACTGGGAGGGTTTTCCTTTTATTTGGTGCAAATTTCACATTTTTATTGTCTTTTGTTGCTTTCCTGTGACTGGTCAAAAGTGCACCATGACTTTACGGACACACTGTATGATCCTGTGGAACCTCTACTTGTGTACAAATGTAATCTGTAAATACTTCCATCGGAATGGATTTTTCCCCCTTTTAGAGGGTCCCTGTGAACCCACAGACCTGCTCAGGAATACCCGCCACAGTAGGAAGTGAACCGAAAAGCAAAGGATGATGGATTCTGTGTAGGGATGTGGTGGTGATGTGTGGAATACTGAAAATACTTTTCACACTAAATGTGTGAGAGTAGCTGAAATGTCAACACTATGTTTTATTGACATCTGTAGTTCTTTGTTTGATCGTTCCTTTTTATCTTGTTCTTTTCAGTATTCCTTATGTTTCAGGATAATTTTCTCTTCACAATGTAAGCAAATGCGGAGGTGGGGTAATAACTTAAATAAATGACATTTAGTCACTTGGAGCAGCAAAAGCAAAAAGTACCAGCTGAATTGAAGCCAACCTAAAATTAAATTGCCAGCAGCTTAGATAACCAAACGTACTATAAACATTGCTTGACTATTAGGAATGAATGGGGAATCCTGTGATCTAGAAATATATGAGGAGGAGGAGCAGGGGTAGGCTGCTTCAACCTGATTATCCTGGCATGGCTTCTAAATCAACTGCAACCTTCTTTAGGATCTAATAACATGAGATGTCTCCTCTGTCACTGTTACATAACACTGTTAAACACATGTGTGTGCAAGCATGTTCTCACACACCCAGTCACTGCAAACACACACCTAAACAATATGCATGCACACACACCACAACATTGTGGCACAGGAGCACAATACACATCTCCCTACACCAGGGGTCCCCAAACTTTGTACACAGGGGGCCAGTTCACTGTCCCTCAGACTGTTGGAGGGTTGCCACATACAGTGCTCCTCTCACTGACCACTAATGAAAGAGGTGCTCCTTCCGGAAGTGCGGCTGGGGCCGGATAAGTGGCCTCGGGGCCGCATGGAGCCCGGGGAGACGCCTGCCCTACATACACCCCTGTACAACATATAAATTCAACAAACACATGCCCACAAAATACCCATGAACACATAAATATCTCAAGAACATGTGTGCACCACTTGCATACCAACACCATATCGCACATGAGCATCACACTCCCACATAAAGCTTGTGGGGCACACACACACTCACACATTCACTTTTCTCTTGGTTTTCGCAAGCCCGTCTTAGTATGTTGACAGAAGCAGCTCACTTGGGCAAGGAAAGGGTTGCTTAGACTATCTCATCTTTGGTTTTGCCTCAAGTGTTCAGATCTCTAATAACCTAAAAGCCTACTGCAATTACCCCAAAATCTTTACAGTGGAGCCACATCAATATCTTATTCCCAGAAGAGTTGTGAAGCATTGCGAATTAAAATCAAGACAGTTCATGGACTAGGGATGGGACAATGTGTCCTTGATATAAAAAAAAACTGAACTGAACTGTGTTAAGTGCTTAGATGCAATTTGTTTGGAACTGAGTATAAGAGCAGATATGAGCAAAACTTGAGACAAGTAGTTTCAATGAAAAATTTTGCAGCTAGAAAAATTATCCCATGTACAGGACTTGGACTTGAATTCTCAATATACACCTATCTATTTCATGACTTTAAAAAAATATACAAATGTATTATCTAAGATTTAGTTCAGATGTCAAATGACAGAGAACTCAAAATAGTAGTGACTTAAGTAAAACAGAAGAGGAAAACTAATTCTCATGTAGATATAGGGTGTCCAGGGCTGTCAGGGACTCAGTCTTCTTGCCTTTTGTTGCTTCAACATCTTCAGCATATGGCTTCCCCTTCAGAGTCCCAGGTGGCTGCTACAGCTCCAGCCAGCGAGGAGGAAAGAGAAGCAGGCATGCCCCTTCTTTTTAAAAACACTTTCTGGGGGGTGCTGTACAACACATCTACTTGACATCTCACCGGTCAAAACATTTACATGACCACACTAGCTGCGAGGGAAGCCTAGAATTATTCTATTTATTCTAAGTGGCTATGAGCCGAACGAAAATGAGAGGTTCCATTACTATAGAAAAAAGGGAGTATGGATATTGGAAGATAGCTATTGGCTCTTGTCACATTTTTTTTTTTTTTAAGTAAAAGGATAAAAATATCCTACATGCAGAGGTAATCACTATTAACATTTTGATATGTTGCATTTCTTTTTTCTTTTACAAAACTGAATTCAAAGCAATTATTTTTGCTTGAAGCCTCACTGAGTTTGGGTTCAGGGTCGGGATTTAACTCTACATCAAGTAAAAAGCTGGGAGGGTCTGAGAGCGTAGGATCCTTGGCCGAAGAAACACCTGGGGCTGTGGATGCCTGAGAATGCAGTGTGAAGGGGACTCTTGCTGGGGACTCACTTCTGTGCACTGGGGAAGAAGTGTGGAGGGAGGAGAGGGCAGATCCGTGCTGGCTTCCTCCTCATCTCCATCCGAACCCTCAAATGCTGCTGGCTGGATAATAGAGCTCACGATATTTTGTGGAAATTATTTTCTGGATTCTGCTGTTTATCATACCTAGGGCTTTATTGCCTTAGCAACCTCTGGTAGGTTTTAGAATCCTTTTCAAAAGATCAGGGGATTACATTTCAGATAAGCATCCAGAGTGGTGACTTATCTTAGCAGCAACTCCAAAATATCAGTTCCGGCTGGCTCTCATTTAATAACTCTGCTATATTTACTTGGTGCCCACAAGTGTGTCACAGAAAAATAGACTGCTTTCTGCTCTCCACTCTCTGCTGTCTTCCTAAAGCATCGATTCAAATCAACTCTGTGTTGAGAATCCTCCCCTGGGTTCCTATTTCCTCCTGTACCAACTCCAAACTCCTCCGCTTGACTTGTGACACTCTCCACAATCTGCTCACTGCCCCCAGCCGCTTCCCTGTTCCCCAGGCCACACATTGCACTGAGGCCAAAGACACCTCAGGTCCCCTTCCCAGAGCCAAGACCTTTTTAAAGGAAGTGAGACTTTGAGAACCAAATGGTCTCTATCTCTTATAAGCTGTGCAACAGTGAATGTTACTTAACCCCCTTGAGCCTCTGTTTCCTCCTGTGTTAAATGGGAATGCAGTAATAAAACTGACACAGGGGCCAGTGTCAGTAAGATGAGATCATACATGAAGACTGTCTTGCACTGGTCTAGCCCGTGGCAAGGGACTAAGTGGATGTGACTTTCCTTTTCCCATGCCCTTCCCCTGTTATTGTTTCCCACTATGTACGGCTTCTTCCTTTTGCAGTGGGTTGTATTCCAACTGGATGCTCCTTGTTCAGTGCTGGTCTTTACCTTGCTCCTGTTGAGCTAAGTTATTCCACTGCCTGGAATCTGGTGGCTTCCCTGTAGCTGAGATCCTAATCTCTGATCTCCTTGGGGAGCTCTGTGCCAGAACTTGAGAGCCACAGTCTCCCAGCCCCGGCCAAAGGCTCTGCTGTCTTCCTGTGCCAACTCACTCCTTGAGTAGAAGGTACAGGCCCAGGCCAGACAGTTGGCCTTTTGAGATTCAGTCCTCTGCAGCCTGCCTCAGGGCTCAGCCCTACCCAGAACCTCTCATCTCCCCAGATCTCTGTCCTCTCTCTTCTCTAATAAATGACAATGAAGCCATGCACACGCCTTACTCAGGCTAGAAGCAGAAGTATATGTTATGTTTAAAAAACCAACTTAATAAAAAATGCAGTGCTTCTGAACCATCAAAACTAAAGTTAAAAAAGGAAAAGTAAGGAAATTTTCCTTAAGTTTGACATGCAAAGGATAAATATCTATGGTAGACTTCATCAGCTATATAAAAACAGTTTTAAGTCTCGACAGATAAGAGAAAATTCAAAGTGTTTTAAAAAAGAGAGACAAATGGTCAGCCTTAGTGGCAATCAAATAAATATAATTTAAGTCATTAATGAAGTACCACTTATATCCATTGAATTGAAAGAACATTTTAGAATAATAAAACCCAGTGCTATAAAAGCTACAGAGAAACTGGTACACGCGGAGTGCTGGTGGCATTGTAAATTATTACAGTCATTTCAAAAGCAATTTAACAGTGCACTTCAAGAGCCATGAAAATGCTTTTGCCCTTTGGCTGACAATTTTCATGTCAAGATAATTATGCAAAATAAAAATAATCATATGCATGAAAGTAATCTTTGTAGAGTTATCTATAATAGCAAACATATAAACAACCTAAATGTCTAACAGCAGGAGAACAGTAAATTAAATGTTACTCTATATACTCAATGTAATATGGCGCAATCACCAGAATGATAACTGTAGAGACGCTACCATTTGCCAACTCACTGTTAGCTGATTTGTTCATCCTCAAATTTCACGAAGAATTAGAAGGCAATCCCTTGATTTCCTGGCTCCCCACTTAAAATTTATATATATGGTCCCATGTGCATTCCTCCCTGCTCTTGCCTGTTTCTCAAGTTAAATCTATCTTCCAGATCCTATCTCATTTTTTCAACTATATTTTTATTAATTTTTTTAGACCCTCTCTATCTTTGCTCCCTACCATTTTACCCCCTCAAATGGCTATAGTTTCTGAAATCTTGAATTCTCAGCGGTCTCTTTCCCCTTCAAAGCTTTTCCATTTTTCAGAAAAAGCTCTCCCTTGAACCAACATCTCTATCTTGCTTCCACCCTATTGCCTTCTTCCCCTTCAAGCCAAGTTCTTTTTTTTTTTTGTATTTTTCTGAAGCTGGAAATGGGGAGAGACAGTCAGACAGACTCCCGCATGCGCCTGACCGGGATCCACCCGGCACGCCCACCAGGGGGCGACGCTCTGCCCACCAGAGGGCGATGCTCTGCCTCTCCAGGACGTTGCTCTGCCGCGACCAGACCACTCTAGCCCCTGGGGCAGAGGCCAAGGAGCCATCCTCAGCGCCCGGGCCATCTTTGCTCCAATGGAGCCTTGGCTGCGGGAGGGGAAGAGAGAGACAGAGAGGAAGGAGGGGGGGGGGTGGAGAAGCAGATGGGCGCTCCTCCTGTGTGCCCTGGCCGGGAATCGAACCCGGGACCCCTGCACGCCAGGCCGACGCTCTACTCAAGCCAAGTTCTTGGTAAGGAATCTGTACCCCCCTTATCCCTTACCCACCATGTATTCAGCCTGGTTGCTGCCACTCCTGCACTTTCAGCAAAGTCACTAATAAGTTGATGAACCTAGCTAAATTCAGCAAGTACCTTTTTTTCCTTTGACCTAACCCTGTTTGATCTCTCAGGGTAAAATTTGACTCTCCTCCTAAAACTCACCCTTTTTCTTTTGGTTTTCTATTTCCACACCCAAATTCCTCCTCTCTGACTGAGATTGGGTTTCCGTGATATGTCCTGCCTTTCTGACTGCTCTTCTCAACTTCCTCTGTGGCAGCTTCTTCCTCCACCCATCCTGTAAAGACTGCAATTCACAAGAGACTGTTCCCAGTCTTCTTCACTTAAATTCATCAACTCCCTTCAACTAGAGTCAGACAAATAGAGTTCAAATTCTGGCTCTCACTTTCCAACCATGTGGCAAAGTTACTTCGCCCCCTAATCTTCATTTTCTTTTCTATGTGGATAATAATAGGTTCCATCCCATAGGGTGCCTTAGTAAATGAAACACAGTCAATGAATAGTAGCCTTATTAGGAGGAAGAGAAAAGGGAAGAGGAAGAGGAGTACTTGATATCCTACTTTTTTAGTCTAGACTCTGCTGAGTTCAGAATGACCCCTTTATTCAATGTCCCAATGGAGAGTTGCACTGCATGTCCTACCTCAAACTCAAATGTCTATAATTGCATTAACCATTCTGCCCCTCTCCAATATCACTCCTGTCCACACCTGAAAACTGGAAGTCATTCTTGATGCCTTCTCTCCTTTTATCTGTGTCTGTCTATCTCCATACTTCCAGGCATGTCCCATAAAATACTCCAAGTGGAATTCTCCAATCATTTCCCAATCACCAAAGTGGTGAGATGATGAAATGGTGACAGATGAAAACTCTGAGGTCTTAGAGAAGGATAGGACTATGAGATGGAAGGAGCTAGATCCCTGGATTATCATGTGAAAGGCTGTCTGCCAGTTAGAAAAATCTACATTTGATTCCATGTGAGAAAGGAACAATTATCTAGTATGTTATGCCACCAAGATTTGAAAAATTATCTTTTACAACAGCTAGAGTGCTTTGACTAATATAATGTTAACAGCTAAAGGATCTATCAACTTCTCCAATCCTGGCCATCACTACCCCTGTTAAGCCTTCATAATCCCCCGTATTGATCATTATAGCAGTCTTCTGAGTGGTCTGCCTGACTTCACCCTTGCCCTTCTTTAACCCATTCACAGAGTTGCTGGTGGGGTTTCCATAAATTATAAGAGGGACCCAGGTCTGACTATATCAACCACACTTGCTTAAGAAAATCTGTCACTGGTTCCTCATTACCCTCCAACTCCTTCCACAGTGTAGGAGGGGTCTTTCATAAGTTGCCACCTACCCGGTGTAACTCTGCTTCTGCCCTTCTGTCTGACATGCCAGCCACAATTACGTACCCACAGTCCCAATGACATGGGTTAGACTTCCTTGACCTCATACCTTTTTCATGCTCTCTCTGCCTGGAACACTTTCATGTCTTCCTTACCTAGGAAACTGTTACTCATCCTTCAAGATTCAGGTTGGGCATCATTTCTTTTGAGAGGCCTTCCCTGACTCCTCCAGCTGGGTGAGAGTCTTCTCCTGAGTGTCCCCATTATTCCCATGATCGCCTCTTTCAGAACATGTACTTCACCATTCTCATAGACTCTGTTTACTTGTTTCTGAGAACAGGCACATGTTATGGTGTGTTTATTTTCTAGCACAATGTTTAGCATGTAGTTGGTGCTCAATAAATGCTTACTAAATAAATGAATAAGCAAAAGCATAAAAAATTACAATGCAACATATAAAAATATTGACAGCATATCCTTTATTATGAAGTGAGAACTTAAATTATACACTGTATATATAGTATATGCATACTATGCAATCTATCTATGTTAAATACATATACATATGGATAAATTCTGGAAAAAGTCATTCAATTAACATTTATGGAGCACCTACTGTGTGCCAGATTATACAAAAGGAAGATTAATTAAAACTGTCCCATCCCTCAAGAGATTTACAATCTGGGGGGGGGGGGGGAAGCAGTTCTGGTTAGCTGATGAGAGTATGGGTGAAGGTTTTTCTTTCAAAATTCTCTTTCATATATTTACAATACATTTAAAATCAGCTTACAAAACAGAAAAGGGTCACCTATAAACTGCTGCTTATCGTAATATTAAAGTTAGAAAATTCAACCTCCACCATTATGGACATATCTATCCAAAGTCTCTGTTTTGAAATCACATTGAATCAGTGCTTTGCACACATTGAATTAGTGCTTAGTTTGCTTTCTTATGAGATTGTCAATAACTTGCAGACAATGTGCCTGCTGGTGTCCTGTGTGCCCTTGAACTCACTTCACTTCTCTATATTTTGGTTGCCCCATTTGCAAAGAAAATAATCCTAAATTCCACATAATTGTTTCAGAGACTAAAATGAGATGGTGAGTATGAACCTACTGCATGAGATACAAAGCAATTTGAAAATGCAGGGCATGGCAGATTGGAAGACAACTTCTGTGTTAGTTTTCAAATACTCCAATAGAACTAATTTTATCATTTTCTTATTCAACAAGTCAGTAATCTAAGTTGTAAGATTATACATTTCTCCATGAAACTCAATAAGGTTATTTTCACTCTTTATGAAAAAGAATGTGTGTCTTTAAATACTTTTATTTTTTCTGATTTGTTTCTCATGCAAAAAGAAAAGTTGCTCACCATAATTTAGTTAAATAAAAAGTGTCATCTGCCCTGCAGTGTTCTGCATCTTGTGGGCATGAAATGATAATTATGGCGGCCTGCTGTTAATAGAAATTTGGTGGAAACATCAGGTAATGTTGACCTTCCAGGTAAACAGCCGTTTGGGAGTGAATACAGCTCACTTGGCATGAAGCAGGAACATCCCTGATGTGTTTGGAAATGCTGAGGAAATAGGTACTGGGGACATTGTTATACACCATCAATGCCTAAGGGTGAAAAGACACCCTGAGGACTGGCTGAAGCTGGAAAAAAAAGAGATATTTTGAATATAATTCATCTGTCTCAGTAGGTGCGCCAAAAAGATTACACTCCATCTAGCCCCCCTGGTCTGGACCAACAATGTAGACAGTTCAATGGCCCTTTGTGATTCCTGCCTCTCTCAGCAACTATCTTTCTTAATAATAGCTTCATACATCTCGCTAAGCATCTGCCCTCTTCTTGAGCTGTCAGCACAAGTATCTGTGTACTCCCAAATAAACTTATGCTTCCCAATAAGAAACTGAACTGCTTGTCTCTAAGAACCAAGTTGAGGGAGAGAGTGTATGTTTGTCTGCAGCTCCTCAAAGAGAGGCCAGAATTACTAGTATGCATTTTTCTAACCTAGTTTTACAAGGTCTAGACAGCTTGTCTGACTGCTGCTCTGATTTTTTGTAAAACAGAATTGATTTGCAAAGATCTGGGTTAGGAGAGGGCATACCTGAAAAGTGGTTGTGAACTCAGAACAAGAAAGGGAGCAGATGCTGAGGTATCCTGAGATCTACAGCAAAGTAGAGAGCTGAGGGTCATCAGAATTTTGAGCTCTTGACTGGACCACTGAGTTAGTTATGGCCAAGAGGGAACCAGGTGTCAGCCTTTGTCTTGCAACACATAGATGTTTCTGTGTGAGTGTGAAAAATAAAAGGTCTGTAGAGGAGGTCTAGTTAGTGCCTTAAATCTGAAATTACACTAAGTGACCTGATGCTGGCTTGTTGCTAAAATTCCTTTGCCACAACTATTCCAAACTCTAATCCACCATTTCGGGTGTTTCACTGCATGTTAAACTGATAAGGAGATTGTACAATTGCTTAGATTAGTGTTCTCAACCCTGGCTTTTCATTAGAGTCTTTAGAAAACTCAATACCTGGTCCTGACTCCAGACCAAATGAATAAGAATCTCTTGGTGAGCAATTCAGGAGTGGGTAGTTTTTAAAAAATTTCTAGGTAATTCTAATGAGCTGCCAGGGTTGAGAACCACTGGTTGAGGCTGAGATGGGCAAGAGATATGCACAAAAATCAGAGAAAGAGTTATGGTTGAGAGGTTGTAATTCCTGGCCATAACCCCAGACAAGGAAAGTTTCCTCGTGTTCACTGTTGGATAATACTGGGATATAAAAGTACCAGATGACAGGTTGGGTGTTACAGAGTTGGGAAAGTGAGTTTAACCTGTGACTATAAACCAGAAACCAAACTTTCACACCTTAAGGCAAAACCAGGACCAGACAAGCAGGTGGATGAATAGTATATTTACTTGTGTTTCATTCAAGCATCAAGTATCACAGAATAGAAATGCATTCAAGGTTGCTCGAAATTATAAAGGTTTTTGATAAAGACACAAATAGCAATTTCAAGACAGCCAGGGAACTAGACTTCTAGAGCCAGGAGCCAGACACTCAGGTATAGAGGTCATTCCTTCTGCCTCTCAGTCATTTAATCTCTGTCATCTCTATTTCTCTCTCCACACCTGCTTCATTCTTTCACCACAACTACCTTTCTCTTATTACTCATTTCACACAAGGCTCAATATGAGTGCCCAGCCCTACTGCAGTATAATCTTGTGGGTCCAGAGCCCAATACCGACTGACCATTGTCATAATGTTTCTTAGTTCAAACTTTCAAGAAGAATTTGGTTACCAGTAAAGGATGGCTGGTCTTACCTAGTCTTGGGTTAGGTGTCAATCTTTTCTCAAATTTTAGGCTTGGGGTAGCAAATGTCATATGGTTCATAGCCTGAACCATAGTAGACTGACTATTAGGATACCAGAGTAAGGGGAGGTACTCGTGAGCAGCTGTGCTCAGAGCAGGCAATGAAGCATCTAATGCCCATTCATCACCAGTGGACCACATACTTTCTTTTTTCCCATCTTCTGCCTCCCAGGGATGGGTGGACATGGGAGAGATATATGCCTTGTATGTTCTCAGGCTCAGTCTAACAGCTGAGAGAGGTAATCATAGATGGGCACAATGCAAAAACAGTTAAAAATCCTCAACCAATATGAGTCTACATGTACTGTCTTCCTCCTGAAAGTACTGAAAAGTCCGTTCTTGGCCATGATGAAAGCCTAAGGATGTCCAAAACACAGGGTCTCTGTTCAGTTTTAATCTCACACTTTCTGCTGCATTGTGGCATATAAAAAACTAGCACATTTAGATATTTAGGAGGATTCTCCTCCCTTTGGGCCTTTATTTGATCATTTGGAAATGTTTCAATTAACATGTTATAATGTTGGTTTGACAGTTCACCTGAGAGCTCTGAAATAACATTCTTGGATTTTAAAGTGACAATCTTTTACTGAAATTCAAGTGGCCATTTTCAGAAACTTAAGACTTTGACCAATTTGGGGGCTCATAAAAATGGTGGTGTGAGAACTTTACAAACTCTCCAAATAGAGATGGTGTGTGTAAACTAAATTTACGGTCAAACACTGGTTATTGCAGCAAAGAATTGAATAGTGTTCCAGTTTTCCTTCTTTCCACTAGTTAAGTTCAGCTACATTGAGGCAGGAGGGCAGGCATAGCCCGGACTTGGGGATCATGTATAGAAAGAACAAGCCAGGGTAAAAATTCACTTCCCAACTGAGCCTGTTCACAATCTGAGTATATTTTTTCCCCTTTTGAATCCTTAGGGCTAGAGGTGGAATGAAGCCAAGAAGAGGGAAAGGAGATTCAGGGAGAGCTAGGGGGAGCACCAAAAACAAACGTCTATTTTTGCTTTGCTCAAAGCATGCAGCCCTGAAAATCATGGCCGTGGCCTCAGTGTGATGCCACCATGCTAATGTACAGTCATTTACTTCAGACCCTTCGATTGAGCCAACTGTTTTAGCTTTTTCCTAAGTACAGTACAGCCATCAAATATTCTGGATGATTAGAAGAAGAAATTTAATATTTGTATTTTACTAAAAACAAAAAAAAAACACCTTTAAACAAAAAAAGATGATTTATCTGAGCTGAAAATAAAACTTCTCTACCTACTAAGGTCTGCTGTAGCTGAATTATCACTATTTTTGTCCAGCAACTTGTTTTATGGGGTACTAATAGGGCAACGTTTGTTGCCAAGAAAGTAAATCACATTTTTCTGTTTTCTTATTTTCTAACAAGATACAGACCTGGTCTTTAATTAAAGAGTGCAAGTTCCAAGGGCACTATTAGCTACCAAAACTGGGAAAGATTGGGCTGGGAAGATCATGGTGAAACTTGTTGTACAGAGTTCAGGAGATGATGGGAGAGAGATGAAGGAATAGAGGGAGAAAAACAAATCACACAGGCAACCTTCAAAAAAAGGGATTGTTTTCCTCAAATGGCTCATCTTCTCTGTTTCCCACAACTCTGCATATCTCCTCTGACTCTACTCAACACATCATTCTGCAAACATTCTTTTAAAAAAGCTCCTCTCTCTAGGCCCCCCCCCCCCCATGTATTCCTGTCCCCAAACCAGTACTGTTTTTTTCAAGGTAGCAACTCTGCCTTCAGACCTACCTGTCTCAACCTCCCTTTTCTCCAGGGCTTTTTTTTATTCAACCTGGCCCCTTGGTGACCTTTGACCTTGGGCTTTGCTTCCTGGCCAGTGCAACTTATCTTTCACCTCGTCCTTCCCAACTCGCCCTCCTTGCCCATTCTCAGAGTCTTCTTCACTCCTTTCCCCCTCTCCTCTTTCCCCCAAGGTTCTGGGCTAGAGGCAGCCGCTCCCGCTTCTCCTCCTTTCTTGAACCCTCTGAGACCTCGTTTGGGGTGGGCAGACAAGGCAGGGGGTGGTAGTGATGGGCGGGTGAGGAGAGCGAATGCCGAGCCAGGGGCCTGACGTCACCGCACCCTGCCTGTCAATCTGCAGCGGGCGCGCTGCTCGTAACCGCCTTTTCTGCCACCGACTGTGCCTCACTCTCCGCGGCTCCGCACACTCGCTGGCGTCCGGCGCACCTCTCCGCTCTGGCCCCGCCGCTCCGCGGGCATCGGCACTGCCTGCACCGGGGATGCAGCCTGGCGCCCCACCACAGCGCTCATGATCGTAGACTTTCTGAAGCCCTGACTCCCCAGGTGAGCAGCTGGGTTCCCTGGAGAAACTTTGAGGGTTTGCAGAGGGGAAGGGATGAAGATGGTCAGGGGATGAGTCCTTCCCAAATCCGGAGAAATGGAGCCAAGCTTGACCCCCCCACACACACACTCCTCCTGCATGTACACCCCAACCTCCCTTCCCCCAAGCCTCTTTTCGAAGGGTCTCTGTGGCTTCCAGAACCTGCTGGGCTCTGCACGCAGAAACTTAGCCGTCAGCACCGCGGACAGCGGCTCCGCCACGCCGCTCAGGGAAAACCCTGACCCCGCCAGCCAGAGCCTGAGCCCGACTGGCAGAGGCCAACGTCCCTGGCTCGGTGCATGCGGATACGTGTGCAGATGCAGTCGCCCTTACGGGACCGATCTGTGTGCGTGTGAGTGCATGCTATCCGCGTGTGTATCCGTGCAAAAACCCATATATCCGTGAGAGCACCCGTGTACATTTCACTCACTCATTCAACAGGTATCTATTTTTGGCATCACTTAATCACTGCTTCCTCGTTCTGCGATGGGCTCCGGGGTGGGACGGGCAATAGGAGCGGGACACCTGGTTCCCGAGGAAGTTCCCTGGCAGCCTGAACCGCACACCTGATGCTTTCTGTCCTTCTCCACCCAGGGTGCAGTGTCCAGCCGCGATGAACGCGAGCGCCTCTTCGCTCAACGAGTCCCAGGTGGTGGCGGTGGCGGCCGAGGGAGCGGCGGCGGCGACCACGGCGGCGGGGGCGCGGGACCCCGGTGAATGGGGACATCCTGCAGCGGCCGCGCTGGGCGGCGGGGGCGTGGCGAACGGGTCGCTGGAGCTGTCTTCGCAGATCCCGGCGGGACCTGGGCTGCTCCTGTCGGCAGTGAATCCATGGGACGTGCTGTTATGCGTCTCAGGGACGGTGATTGCAGGAGAAAATGCGCTGGTGGTGGCGCTCATAGCGTCCACCCCGGCGCTACGTACGCCCATGTTCGTGCTGGTGGGCAGCCTGGCCACCGCTGACCTGCTGGCAGGCTGCGGACTTATTCTGCACTTCGTGTTCCAGTACGTGGTGCCCTCGGAGACGGTGAGCTTGCTCACCGTAGGCTTCCTCGTGTCCTCCTTCGCCGCCTCGGTCAGCAGCCTGCTGGCCATAACGGTGGACCGCTACCTGTCCCTCTACAACGCGCTCACCTACTACTCGCGGCGGACCCTGTTGGGCGTGCACCTTCTGCTCGCCGCCACCTGGACGATCTCCCTAGGCCTCGGGTTGCTGCCGGTGCTCGGCTGGAACTGCCTGGCAGAGCGTGCTGCCTGTAGCGTGGTGAGCCCTCTGACGCGCAGCCACCTGGCGCTGCTCTCCGCGGCCTTCTTTGCTGTCTTCGGCATCATGTTGCACCTGTACGTTCGCATCTGCCAGGTGGTCTGGCGCCATGCGCACCAGATCGCGCTGCAGCAGCACTGCCTGGCGCCACCCCACCTTGCTGCCACCAGAAAGGGCGTGGGTACGCTGGCCGTGGTGCTGGGTACTTTCGGTGTCAGTTGGCTGCCCTTCGCCATATACTGCGTGGTGGGCAGTCGTGAGGACCCGGCTGTCTACACCTACGCCACCCTGCTACCCGCCACCTACAATTCCATGATCAATCCTATCATCTATGCCTTCCGCAACCAGGAGATCCAGCGTGCCCTGTGGCTCCTGTTCTGTGGCTGTTTCCAGTCCAAAGTGCCCTTCCGCTCCAGGTCTCCCAGTGAGGTCTGAGGCTCTCTCTGTCATCTCACCAACACCACACGCCCAACAAGCCAGCCTGTGGTGAGTCCCAGTGAGGTCTGAGGCTCTCTCTGTCATCTCACCAACACCACACGCCCAACAAGCCAGCCTGTGGTGAGTCCCAGTGAGGTCTGAGGCTCTCTCTGTCATCTCACCAACACCACACACCCAACAAGCCAGCCTGTGGTGAGTTTCTTGGTGCCTGCTGATGAAACCTGAGATCCCAGTAGTGTGGCTCTGACTTTGGAAAGAAAAAAAAAAGAGAATAAACATACACACAACAAACTCACAAGGACAAAGAAGTTTGGTGACACTTTACATATACAGTGTATACATGTGTACATATATATACAAATTATTTGTATTTTCTGGAGGTGTTCAGGATGTGGAATTTTCTGGTCTATGAAAAAACTAACAAAGATGTGGTTGTATACTCAAATTGTACATCACATTTGTCAAATGAACACATTCCATTACTGCTTAATTATAGCATTTCATTTTTAGCTGCTGAACTTGCCAAACAGTGTTGCCGTTTTCAAGGGCAGGGGAAAGGGAATAAAATGTGTATATTTGCTGTATGTGATAGAATATTTTGCTGCATATGCATCAGTAAACTACAACATATTTTGTACACAAATAAACACATTATAAAAATGTAATTTGGAGAATGTGACTGACTATTTGAGAGTTGAAGTGGTAATATATTTACTTTAAAAGTTTATTATGTATCCTCTCTCTTCGATGAAAATCTTAATGTCAAAAATCATACGCATTTACATGTTCATAGGTTGTCGCTGAAATATCTAATTCAGTTAATGATGGGGAGGAACTAATATATTCACATAACAATATTCACAGGACACTAAAAGATTATTGGTGTTGGCCCTGGCCAGTTGGCTCAGTGGTAGAGCGTCGGCCTGGCGTGTAGAAGTCCTGGGTTCGATTCCCGGCCGGGGCACACAGGAGAAGCGCCCATTTGCTTCTCTACCCCTCCCCCTCTCCTTCCTCTCTGTCTCTCTCTTCCCCTCCCGCAGCCGAGGCTCCATTGGAGCAAAGATGGCCCGGGCACTGGGGATGGCTCCTTGGCCTCTGCCCCAGGCGCTAGAGTGGCTCTGGTCGCGGCAGAGCATCGCCCCCTGGTGGGCAGAGCGTCGCCCCCTGGTGGGCGTGCCTGGTGGATCCCGGTCGGGCGCATGCGGGAGTTTGTCTGACTGTCTCTCCCGGTTTCTAGCTTCAGAAAAATACAAAAAAAAAAAAAAAAAAAAAAAAAAAAGATTATTGGTGTTATCAATGTAAATTAATTTACAGCCTTAAGTTACTGGATTTGGAAGACAAGCTCCAGAATATGTCTAAAACCATTCCTTCATCTTACCCATGTGCACATGTGAATCCTGAAACCACAACTTTTAGATGTAGTTTTTCCAGTCTGGAAAGAATTTTAAATGTTGAAAATTTATGTTGACTGACTGTATAGTTGCTGACCCAGTCTTGTAGCAAGATGCACAGCCTTACAAAATAAATTCTTCTAAGACAAAATTCCCAGATATAGTGTGTTCATGAAGCAAATGAAGGTATGCCCAACAGCCCCTCTTGAGGCATTCTTGTCTTCAAAACACAGGACATTAAGATCCTCCAAGACTACATACCCCACTCTACCAATGGGGTGTGAGTCATTGTTAAATCATTCCCCTCCCCTCCTTCTTATAGGATGGAGATAAATAAGATGTGTGTGCTATGAGCACTCATGAAGAAATGTGCACACAAACAAATAATTACTGGTCTTAGACTTTAAAAAAATTACACACAGCATATTTCTTCATATAGCCCACAAGTATTTATTGAATGCCTACTATCTGCTAGACACAATTCCAGGGCTGGAATACACTGTGCTCAGAGTGTTACATTTTACTGGGAGAGTTGGCCTATAAGTGAATAAACAAATATATATAAAGGAATTTATTATAAAGAATTAGCTCACACATTTATGGAGGCTGAGAAGTTCCAAAATCTGTAGTCAGCAAACTGAAGATCCAGGAGTGCTGATGGTGTAGTTTTAGTTTGAGTTCAAAGGCTTGAGAACCAGGAGAGCCTAGGGGTTCAAAACCCAAGAAGAGTTGATATTTCTATTTGAGACCAAAGGCAAGAAAAGGCCAACATCTCAGCTCAAGCCATTGAGATGGCAGGAGTTCCATCTTCCTCAGCCCTTTTGCTCTTTTGTGGTCTTTAACAGATGAGATGGGCACACCTACACTAGGTAGGATGACCTGCTGTATCAGTCTTCTGAGTCAAATGTTAATCCCATCTAGAAACACCTTCACAGATACACCCAGAATAACATTTGACCAAATGTCTTGGCACCCTGTGGTCCAGTCAAGTTGACACATAAAATTAACCATCACACCAAGAAAGCACGATGATCCAAAATAAAGGAGAGGAAATATTTAAGGAGGGAGTAGTCGACTGAGTCAAATGCTGTTGAGAGAATAAGTAAAATAAGGATTGAAAACAATGACTGCAGATTTCTAAATGTGTGTGTCACTGGTAATCTTGACAAGAGAAACTTCAGGATAGTGAGAAGAGAAAAAGCTTGACTATAGAAGGTGCAACAGAAAATGCATTAGCAATCTAGTCTCCAACATCTTTCAACAGAGCTGTGACCTTTTTAATATTATAAAATGCACTAGATTTTGTAGTGTGTTATAGTGACATTTGGTTTTATAGTGTCTGTAAGTTTAGAGTCAGGAAGATCAGCATTATTGCTTATTCATCTAATTAACATTTTCTAAACAGTTAACTTCTATAGACTATTCAGCATCATCAGAAACTGTCTCAAGCCCTATTGGTATCTGGAATGCATTCAAGTGGACTAAAATAAAAAAAACTCTGGTTGCAAATTTTTCCCAACATGTGGAGTGTGGGAAACAATATAATCTCAGAGATGGAACAAAAAGTCAATATTACTATACATTTTATAATTATAGAGAAAAATTTTTTGCAGTCAGTAAATTAATAAAGTTCAGCAATAGGTTAATAAGATAGAGACCATAGTGTGCGGAGGACCCGGGTTCGATTCCCGGCCAGGGCACACAGGAGAAGCACCCATTTGCTTCTCCACCCCTCCGCCGCGCCTTCCTCTCTGTCTCTCTCTTCCCCTCCCGCAGCCAAGGCTCCATTGGAGCAAAGATGGCCCGGGCGCTGGGGATGGCTCTGTGGCCTCTGCCTCAGGCGCTAGAGTGGCTCTGGTTGCAACATGGCGACGCCCAGGATGGGCAGAGCATCGCCCCATGGTGGGCGTGCCGGGTGGATCCCGGTTGGGCGCATGCGGGAGTCTGTCTGACTGTCTCTCCCTGTTTCCAGCTTCAGAAAAATGCAAAAAAAAAAAAAAAAAAAAAAAGATAGAGACCATGAATTTGACTTTAATTCACTTGGTATTAATGCTCAATATCAACCTCAATCATAATAAAAATTTTCAAGAAAGCCGAGAACAGGAAGATACTAAACAATCAGATTGTTAATATCCCTGGCTTATAGTTTTAAAGATCAGGAGTTTGAAATTAACTTCACTGGGCTGAAATCAAGATGTCAGCCGGAATGCACACCACTTGGAGACTCGGAAGGGAGGAGAACTTGTTTCCTTGCTTTTTCCAGATTTAGAGCTGTCTTCGTTGGCCGGTGAACACTTCCTCCATCTTTAAAGCCAGCAGTGTATTATCTTGCATAAGTGGTTACATTGCCCTCTTTTGAAGTCAAATCTCCCTCTGCATCCTTCTTATAAGGACACTTATGATTACATTTAAGGAGTGCCCAAATAATCTAAGATAACCTCCCCATTTCAAGATCGTTAACTTAATCATATATACAAAGTCTCTTTTGCCATATATGATAACTATTACAGCCCTGAGAGCAGTACTGATAAAAAATGTTATAACAAAGATATACATAGAGTAGTAAGGGTGAATCCTACAATAAAGTTAGGGAAATTCTATAGAAGACTCCACTAGGGAGGCAATATTGAGCTGAGTCCAGAAGGACAAAAGAAATGTGTAAAGCAAAGAACATTAAAGAGAGGTATTCCAGACTAAGGGGACCACATGAAGCACGAAAGCATGGCCCATTCAGAGAAATGCAGGCTGTTCACTGTGGTGAAGGTATTAAGACTTAGAGCCTGGAGAGAAATTAGCAGGAGATAAGTCTGGAGAGGTAGGCAGGAACAGGATCACAAAGAGAAATGCTAGGAGTACATTGCAGGTGGGAAAGACTGGAAGCCAAGAGATTATTCTGAAGGCCAGTGGCAGCAATCCAGGTGAGAGGTGATGTCAGCCTCAGCTAAGAAGGACAGAAAGAATGGAGAGAAGGAGATGGACTCAAGAGCTCTCAAAGCAGTGGAGTGTCTCTGGCTAAATGAGTGATTGTGGGGATTGAGGGACAGTTTAGGAGTCAAGGATGTTCAGTTGGCCTCCCAGTTCTATGTTCACTGAGATGAGAATATATAGCCAGAGGCAGATTTGAGGAGGAAGGTGGTGAATCAAGTTTTATACATAATAAATATTAGAATCTGTGAGATATCCAAATGAAGGCAGTTGGCCCTGTGGCTTTGGAGCTCACAAGGATGGCTGAAATGGACACCTAATTTCAATAGTCATTGACCTTAAGGTGGACAAGAAGCCATGGAAGGAAATGAGAAAAGTCAGAGTCACAGTGTGGACACAGTAATATATGGGAGTAGAGTGAAGTAAGGCAAAAGGAAAAAAAGAGACCAAGCAGGAGCATTCAGGGGAGATCCTTGAAAAGCCAAGAGAAAATAGTTTTAAGAAGGAAATGATCAAGTGTGTAAAGGCTGACCAGAGGTCAAGTAAAAGAGGTTTTGAAAAGTGTTAGATTTAGCCGGGCGTGGTGGCGCGCCTGTAGTCCCAGCTACTCGGGAGACTGAGGCGGGAGGATCGCTTGAGCCCAGGAGTTCCGGGCTGTAGTGCGCTATGCCGATCGGGTGTCCGCACTAAGTTCGGCATCAATATGGTGACCTCCCGGGAGCGGGGGACCACCGGGTTGCCTAAGGAGGGGTGAACCGGCCCAGGTCCGAAAAGTGTTAGATTTAAGAACATGGTAGTTGCTGGTGACCTAAGTGGGAGATGCTTTAATAAAGAATAGGATGAAAACCAGATTGCAGTGAATTGAGGAAAAAAAGGAAGTTTTCCACTTTTCCCCCCAATAAATTTAACTTTAAATGGAAGAAGAGAGACAGGTAGTAGCTTGGGGAAAACATGGGGTTACAAGATAACCTTTGTTTTGTTTTGTTTTGTTTTTTAAAGATGAGCAAAAATTGAATATATTATTAGACTGAAGAACCAGTATCATATGATTGGAAAGGCAGAAGATAGAGAAAAAAAAGATCCCTGACAGAACCTTCACGGAGCATGGGGCCCGGGGCACAGTGTTTAGGGGAGAGAGAAACTTAGACAGGAGGAGGTGGAGACACAGCCCCCTGCTCTGAAAGGAGGCAACGTGGGAATGATTGGCACTGACAGAACTAAGTGTATAAGTGGTGGGAAGAAGTTCACAGAGTTCCTATCTGACAAGCTCAATTTATCTGAAGGAGAAATGCCAATTAAGAGACTATTGCAAGAAGTACCAAGAGCCTAAGCTGATGACATTGGGAACAAAGTTGTGAACTTGGGATAGTATAATCATTTAATCAAAATTAAAGGTCAGACCATACCAAGTACTGAGAAGATATAGAGCAATTCAAATTCTCATACATTGGTGGTAGGAATATAAAATGGTTCAAACATTTTATTTTATTTTTTTATTATTTATTTATTTATTTTTGTATTTTTCTGAAGCCAGAAACAGGGAGGCAGTCAGATAGACTCCCGCATGCGCCTGACTGGGATCCACCCGGCATGCCCACCAGGGGGCAATGCTCTGCCCATCCGGGGCTTCACTCTGTTGCAACTAGAGCCACTCTAGTGCCTGAGGCAGAGGCCACAGAGCCATCCTCAGCACCCGGGCCAACTTTGCTCCAATGTAGCCTTGGCTGTGGGAGGGGAAGAGAGAGACAGAGAGGAAGGAGAGGGGGAGGGGTGGAGAAGCAGATGGGCGCTTCTCCTGTGTACCCTGGCCGGGAATCGAACCCGGGACTCCTGCACACCAGGCCGACTCTCTACCACTGAGCCAACCAGCCAGGGCCTGGTTCAAACATTTTAGAACATAGTTTAGTGTTTTTTTAATCAGGTAAACACACTTCTACCACATGATATAGCCATTCCACTCCTAAATATTTACCCAAGAGAAATTAAAGCATTTGTCCTTATAAAAACTTAACATGGATATTCATAGCAGCTTTACTTGTAATAGACAAAAACTAGAAACAACTCAAATGTTCTTCAACAAGTAAATGAGTAAATAAATTGTGATATAGCTATACAATAGAATGCTAGTCAGAAATTGAAAGGAATAAACTGTTGATACATGCAACAACATGGATGAATCTCCAAATAATTATGCTGAGTGAAAGAGGCCAGGCAGAAAGGAATATATGTTGTAAAATTCCATTTATATAAAATTCTTGAAGTATAGTGCGAGAAAGCAATCAGTGGTTGGCACTGGGGGAGTAGGGATGGAAAAGAGAGGCAGGGATTACAAAGGGGCACAAGCAGACTTTTTGGGGTGATGAATAAATTCATTATCTTAATTGTGATGATGATTTCATGGATTGTGTGTGTGTGTGTGTGTGAAAACTCATCAAATTGTACACTTTAAATATTTACAATTCATTATATGTCAATTACACATCAATAAAGTTGTAATAAAAAAGGGTCAGAGAAAGAATCACAGTAAAATGACATCTAATCTATATAAATAAAAATGTAAATGTTTGTTTGTTCATAATCTTAAATCTCTGAAAGTTCTCCACTGATTGCTTTGAAATTTTGACACAATATTGCATTCAAAATTGCGCTCTTTTTTACATACCTACTATTATATAGATATAGATGTCACACCTGTGACAGGTAAAAACATGCTTTTTTGAAAAACAGTGCCATCTGTTGTATGTAAAAGCAACACATGCTATACTAAATATTTTATAATTCCATTTCAATGTTTTCGATTTACGATCCATTTACGTGCAGCCAGACTTGAGGATGCATGGTTGCAAGCACGGCAATAGCTTTCTGCAGCTTCAGATCTGTTTTGTTCTCAACAGAATGAACGCAACAGGCTGAGAGTGACTGAAAGACATCAATGAGAAATAGCAGATCAGCGTCAAACATGACTCCATGCTTAGCAATCAAGCAATTACAATCGCCTTGCATTCTGGTAAAACTCAGATGATGATTATAGTTTGAGCCGGCATGTTCTCATCGGCACTATGACTGAAGTGTGTCCTTATTGCAAGATTTTGAAATTTAATGGAGAAACAAAAGGAATGTGTTGCGCCGCTGGAAAAATTAAACTGCCTCAACTTGAAGAACTGCCAAAGCCATTAAAAACTTTGCTTGCCGGATATACCACCAAATCAAAGCATTTTCTATCTAATATCAGGAAATAGAACTCATGCTTCAGAATGACATCATTCAGCGCAGAAATCGTAACAGCTCAATTCATGCCAACTTTCAAAATGAAAGGACAAATGTATCATAAAGCCGGCTCCCTGCTTTTCTTCCCAGATGGTCAACATAAATTCCTACAAATGTATTTCATTGGTGATGGCAATGATGAATTGAATGCACGCTGCGGAATTTCTACCGGCATAAAAAGGTCCATCATTCCCCAACTGCAGGAGCTTCCTCACGAAAAAAACAATTTAGTGCGTTTGTTCAAAACAGCAGTTGACATACCATCTGATACACACAAGATTGTTATTCATGCTGACAAAATGGCTGCTGGAGAACATGTGCAAATATTCAATGCTCCAACTATAGATGAAGTGGCAATTGTTATAGTCGGAGATCAATTCCAACCTAGAGATATTGTACTTCATCAGAGAAACAATCAATTGACAAAACTTGCAGAAACTTATCGATGCTACAATGCCTTGCAATATCCAATCATTTTTTGGGATGGTGCCAATGGATATCACTTCAACATTAAGATGATAAATCCAGTCAGTGGTGAAGAAACAAATATGAAATGCAGCACAATGAACTATTATTCATACCGATTAATGATTCGAGAGAATGAAGACAATCATATTTTGAAATGCCATCAATTGTTTCACCAATACATTGTAGATATGTATGCAAAAATCAAAACAGAATGCTTGACATTCACCTGTTTGAATCAGACCAAGCTTTGCTCTGAAGAATACGTTCATTTGCGAGATGCAGTTGTAAATGACGGTAATACAACTAACATTGGAAGACTAACGATTTTGCCATCTTCATATACAGACAGTCCACATCATATGCATGACTATGCTCAAGGTGCAATTGTGTATGTTCGTCACTATGGGCGTCCAGACCTATTCATTACATTCACATGCAATCCAGCTTGGGATGATATACAACAGCGCTTACTTCCTGGCCAATCACCAGTGGATAGGCATGACATCACAGCACGTGTTTTCAGACAGAAGCTGAAATTGCTGATGGATTTTATGGTAAAACATGAAGTGTTCGGGTCTGTGTGCTGTAAAAAATTAATGAGCAATGTCGTAGAAGCAACAATCTTGACAGGACCTTTCAAAGGTGAAGATGTCCTCATTCCTCGCATTCCTATGATTCCAACGGATATGCCATTTCAATTTAAGAGATTGCAATTCCCAATTTGATTGGCGTTTGCAATCACCATCAACAAAGGTCAGGGCCAATCTTTAGATTTGTGCGCTTTAGATCTACACACGGCTTGCTTCTCACATGTACAATTATATGTTGCATGTTCTAGACTCGGCAAACCAGACAACCTCTATATCTGCACAGACAATGGAACAACAAAAAATATTGCATACCCACAAGCATTGTGAAATTAAACATATTAGAAACATGTGCTTTCTCTTTTCTTTCTTTTCCATTTAACCAGACTGAGCCACAGCAACACGTGGCCGGGTACAGCTAATTACAAATAATAGTAAATGGAATTAAAATGCAAAGTTCCAATATGGTATGGCTTATTAGTCAAAATAAGCTAAGTTATTCTGCAATAACAAACAAACCCCCCAAATCATAGTGGCTTTACACAACAAAGATTTCTCACTGTCCAATGTTAGCTGTACTTCCTGGACAACTTCCCAAGGCACTGTTCTCTCTGCAGCAATAAAGGCATCCATCTCCTCTATAATCCCTGGGACAAGGGATGAGAGCAATGAGGGTCTACCAGCATCAATGAAATGCTTTGGCCCACAAGTGTCACTCCTACTTCCAACCCTTAGGACAGAGCTAGTCACATAGCCCCACCTAACTAACTACAAGGGGGTGGGGAATGTCACACCCCTGAATGCGTAGAAAGAAAGGCAAATCAGAAATGGATGAATTTGAGGAGATTTGTACCACTATGGCTTCAGGAACAAATATGATACATTATCTTTGACACCTCAAATTGAACACCCACTTATAGACAGAGAAGAGATTTGCAAGATTCAAACTCAAATTTTCAATTATTTAAGACTAGACACAGGTTTGTGGCCCTTTGATAAAACACATTACGGCTGTTGCACTCATTTGGCAGAACACAGCATAAAATAGTCAGGACTTAAGGTGAGCGGGAAGGAAGGAGAGTTCCAGAAAGGAACCTGATTTTCCAACCTCAGTCAGACTCGACCCCTGGTTGCACAGGAGGGGAGAACCATGCAGGTTCGCACACAGCCTTCTCCACAAACAATCCCAAGTCTGTGTGTGTTGGATATGTTGTAGAAATTGTGTGGAAAAACACTGAGGGAAAGAGTGCTAAATGATCATGGTCAGAGGATCCATAAACATCTGAATTCTACCCACAACCTTACGAAATTTCTTAAGGAAATAGTTAGGAACAAGAGCCAGTCAAAATGGACAATTGTGGATAGGAAGAAAAGGACAGTGGAGGTTTGCTGTGGCTCTGGCATATAACCGAAATGCAGAGCAACCGTGGAAGCTGGGTTATGTCATATTAACTGTCCTTTTCCATCAAGCCAAGCAGATATGAAGAGCCTCAGTCCAAAGCTTGACTTGTTTTGCCCAATGTAAGTCCTCAATACTCAAACCCAGGTCTCATATCTTGCCATTGATGGCTATAAAACAAGCCAAACCAACATCAGATTTTCAGTCCTGAGAGAAGACAGTCAGACTGAGTGAAGAGAGAGACCCAGTGGTCAGTTAGCCTGGACCTAGTTGCCTTGGAGAATAACCAAAAGGAGATGGCCAAGCCTCCATACAAAAAGCAGTGCTATGCCCTCCACTCCAGCCAGGAGAAAAGGAGTATATAGTTGGCCACTTAACAGATAAACCAATTGGATCAGTGCTCCTGCATTTGAGGGTGGAGTGAAAAAAAAAAAGATGGAAAGAGAGAACAGTATCTTACAGTGTATATAGCAACTTATAGTGTCTTCTCACTTTTTAACCAGCTGTGAGAGCTTGGGCAAATTCTCATCTGTACAGTGGGGAATCATAGCACTAACTACCTTCCAGTAAGGATTAAATGAGCTAATATATAAAGTTTAAATAGTGCCTGGCTTAAGGTAGCATTATATATGCCTTAGCTGCTATTGTTACTATTGTTGCTGTTGTTATTATGCAAGCTTTATAAATGCTGAACTTTATATAGTCAAGATTTTATAGCCTTAAGTGCATTTTGCTTTTCAAATTTCCCTCTATCATACCCAAAAAATATTTTACATTGTTAATCTGTTTTCAGTAATCTACAAATTTTAAAACATGTCATTTCAATAGCTTTAGCTGCCCCTCTGAAAATAATATGAATATAACACCTCATTTTTACAACATTTTTTGATACATAGTTAAGATTTATCTTCAAAACAAGAATCCAAATCAGTGTTGTACCCATTTCCCTCCTCAATGACTAAAATTGAGATGAATGTATTTGCTATACAATATCAATTTTTTATTTTCAAAGAGAACCTTGAAATCTAAGAATACCTGAGCAGAATATTAATATTAATTAAATCATCTCTGCTTTCCCCAAACCAGATTCCGTGTACAGAAAAAGAAATAAAAACTAGCCAGCAAATACAAACACACATTCTCTGTCTCTCTCTGTCTTTGCCTCTGTCTCTCTCTTTTCAACACACACACACACACACACACACACACACACCCCCCATTACCTGGGAGTCCCTGTGATATCCTACATATCCAGTAGTAGTTTGTGTTCAAAGATCCTCTGCAGAACTGGGGTTTTTTTTTCTAGAGAAATTCAACTATAAGAAAGGAATTTGCTAGGATCAACTCCAAATATGTACACAACCAGCTGAGCTAACATTTCCAGCCAGAGTAGTGGCTGAGTGAACACATTTGAGCACTAACATGCAGGTTTGAAGAAAGGGAGAAGGACCTACAGTCATAAAAGAATTCTCTGTGAACAGTTACTATCAGTCAGGCATGTCATGTTGGGGGAAAATCTGTGTAATACAGACTGAGTATACATGTTTCAGCTGTGTCCTAGAAGCCTGTATGTGACAGCTTAAGTCATAGTGTAGCCAAATCCCGACATGATTACAGTGCCTGCTCATGGGGTATTGCTGTCATATTCAAGTGAGCCTCGTATTAAAAGAATCACTGCCCCTGAGATCTTTTTATTACTATTATTAATGGGAACACACAGCAAATAATCATGAGGCAGCATTCTTTCTTTCACTTGAAGTGTGTTAAATCTGTGTTTTGCAAATATTTTACACAAAGGTGCTTATGAAAACGATGGCAGAAGGTAAAGATGGCTAAATAATGATGTTTCATAACATGTTGATAAATCACATTTCCACCACTGTGAATGCACATCCACTTTATTACCGAAATGGCTGACAACAGATAACATTATCTTTTGTTGCTGAGTCATTTAATCACTGTGTGACAGGTGTCACTGAACTGGCTGGTACCAGAACAGCAGAACTTTCCACACCATGCAGTGTGCACGTGAAAACTAACCTGCCTGGGCTTTGCAGACTGCACTGAACTTCAGGTGCCTGTGACCATTTGTGACTCCCTTCCTCTCCTCTCCACATAGGAGCCACCTTCCCTGTCCAGGGAGCCGACTGGGCCTGCTGACAGTTTTGGTTGTTTGCACCATCAGAAAGGGTCAGGACTGGAAGGGCCCATAAAGGCCATCTTGTCCAACCCGCTTTGGTTTCAGACAGTAATATTGGGCCTCAGAGAACATTGGTCTCTTCCCAAGATCGCACAGCCTGTGAATGGGGAAGACGGCTCTGGAGCTCAGCTTATCCAGGCTCCCGGTTTTTCTCCCCATCACACGAGGTGATCAGTGTACTGTCAGCCATGCAGACTCAGGTGTGCTCTTGTCTGTCTTCATGGCCTCCCTCTGTTCTCAGAGATGTCCCTTCCTTACATCCTGGGAAAGCGGCTAGCCCAGGACTCCACTCCAACCCTAGTGCCTCGACTGGGTTCTGAGATTAATTAAGGGGTGGTGACTCAGGCTTGATCTTTGGCAAGGGGAATACTGATGCAGCTGTTTGCAAATCCTGACACTCTCTTCTGACTGCAAATCCGAGGCTCAGAGTGGATGGTCCCACTATTCTAGAGTCCTGGCCTTTTGGAGTGGTGAGGGAAGGGAGTTTTGACTCCAGACAATACTTATCATTTTCTCAAAGCTCAAAGTTTGGCTACCTTTTCCTTTCTTTTTCCTGTCAGAGCCCACAGGGCAGAATGATACCACCCAGGCAACAGAGCCCGGATGCAACGTCCAGCTCCATTGCAGTGGATGACAAACTCTGGTTGAGCATTCAGCAAGTTGATAGACAAGCTGAGTCTTCAGCCCTAACAGCAGGGCCAAGTTCTCCCGTGCCCTGTAACTCAGTCCAGGACCTGTTCTATGTCTTGGTTAGTGCTTGAAATTCCATCTTCAACAACTAAACCCTGTAGTTGGTCATCTTAAAGACTTTCAGTAAAGGTTTTAGCCTAATGAGTCAAAAGAGTTTTCCACCTTTCCTAACTAAATTTCATATAGATTAATGAAGTTAAAGAGCTTTATAATCTTCATACAACATCAGGTTGGTTAACTCTTTTGCAGACTAGCAGGAAATTCTGGGGGACCAGCAGTTGAGAAACACTGGATAATAAGTTTAAAGTTAAATTTTTATTTAAATGATCTGTGTGGCTATGTGGATGCTAAATTATGCTTCTCACCTCTGAGTCTCACAGTGTGCTTCCCCCACAGTCTCCCAGTCCTGACACTTACATTGCCCTATCTTCCTGACACCACAGTTAGTATTGAAATGAACATTTCCAGGTGTGTTCCCTTATTGACCCTCTGAGAATTTTCCTGAACTATATATACCCAGGACCAGAATTATTATGTCATTTAACCCCGAATTTCTGAGTCAAACAATTGCTAAATCTGACTAGGTAGTCCTATATTGCTCTCCAAAATAGCATTATCTGTGTATTAATTGTCTGTGTAATGGAAGTGTGAGTATATAGAATACTTCATATGGCAAAATGGATGCAGTAGTGATGCCAGTCATTGTGGTGTCACCCCCCCCCATACCCACTTCCTGCTCTGGCATCCTCAGTTTTACCACAAGAACTGGTCCCCACAGGCCACAGCTGATTGGACAAGGGTGAACACCGAAGTCATGCTGAGCCAATTAGATACTTTTTACCAAAAATTTGAAACCAAGACACTGAAAGACCCAGTTAAAAGATGATGGACTCCTGAAATAAAGTTTATATAAGGTCAGAACTAGACTGGTCCAATCACCGTCAGCAGCTTTTTTGCACTGATAAATTAAGCAGGGAGAATCCATTGAGAAGGAAGGAGGGAGAGAGAGAGAAACAGAGCGAGAAAGAGAGAGAATGGAGCTGACCTGGAGTTCCACCTGAAATGGAAGAAGCAGTTTGTTTACCTCCTTGACTTTCTGAACTTGCTCCTGAGTTTTGTTTGTTATTTTAGATGCCTAAAAGGTGAGTTGATTGTTGGATCTAGACATCTGACTTCATCTATATTAGCTTAAATAAGTTAAATTTCTAGCAATCAAATAGCTTCTAATATAATATGTCTTATTTTCCTGCCTTAGTAGACAGAGCACACTGTTTTTCTATATGAAGTTTACTGGGACACAGCCGGCTCATTCATTCCCATATTGAGTATGGTTGCTTTCCTGCCACCAAAGCAGAGTTGTTACTGTATGACTCGCACAGTCGAAAATATTACCGGACTGGCACAGAAAACGTGTGCCAATCCCAGCTTACCCTTTAGGTAACTCAATGGCATCATTATGAATGGCAACCCGCGTTGGTACAGTGCTGCACTCAGGGCTCTTCTGCACACTCAGGGGTGCCCCAAGGTGCCATGATGCTCCAGCAACTGGCTTTCTCCGTCCACCCCCACTCAGGGCCTTTTTGCCACTTCTCTCTGCCCTTCGGATAGGACGGCAGCACCCCAGTTAGATGACCTATGTCTCTGTTCTTCTCATGCCTCTTGGGTCTTCCCTTTTCCTCCTCCCTCCTTCCTTCTCCTTTTCTAGCAGCTTCTCACTTTGCTTTTTTTTTTCTTTGAACATGGACTTTTAGGTCCAGCACCAGTAACCTCGTGCTCTGCTGAGGAGCTATCTAAATACATTTCATCACCTTCAGTCTTCTTATCTGAGGTTCTTATTGCTCTTTTAATCATAATTTAGTTTTCTGTTCTGTTCAGACTCCTGACACGTCCACATTGTGGAAAGTGCTGGAAACAGAGCAGTGGAAAATTACAAAGAGGACTTCAACAGTTCCCCAGGACGTGTGAGAGACTAGGCATTGGAACGGGGGTGGGGGTGGGCCCCCCTCCTCTGCGTCCTCACTCAGACTCCCCTCAGCCAGCTCCCACCCCTCTGCCCCTGCCCAGCCCCGTACACCCAGGGAAGGGTAGGCCAGAGCTCCAGGTAGGCTTCTCTGAAGACGGTCTTGGCACACAGAGACCCCACCTTAAACTACCCCCTCTTTACATGTGAGAGAGGACAGAGGCCCTGGACACCTGAACCTATCTAACATCTTCAGGAGTCAGGTTTACACAACAAACCCGTGTACATCAGGACGGTGTGATTTCTGCTTATTGGGGGCCGGCACCCCAGGAGTCGGACGTGGGCCTTAGTCCCGGCGCTTCCCTTGAGTGGCTATGGGACCTCAGATGAGGCCATTCACTGCTCTGAGCCTCCACTTGTTCACCTGCAAAATAAGGGATCTGAACTGTGATGAGTTCTGAGTGCTCTTTTCATTCTGTTACTGTCTTCTGAGCAGTTGACCTGCCAAGATCCTACTCAATGGAGCAGAGAGACGCTGTGTTGGCTGAGATGGTCAAGTGTCCATTAAACAGGATTTATGAACACTTCATATTTTTCAGAGGCAGCAACCTCAGCTGCAGATGGATTACTTTTGCTATGAGAGTAGTTAGAAGACTCCGTATCTAGTGAAAAATAATATCAAAACATAATCTGGGTTCAACCTGCTTTTGCTAAAACAAAGCAAGGCAAAATACCTCTATCAAATTGTAGTTTCAAATTTTCTTTTAACCAAAGAGCACTCCTCAGTCCCTGGGAAGGTCATTCTCTTCCACATAGCCTCTAAGACCAACTGAGCTGATTCAGTGCACACCCCCACCCACCCCACGCCCTGACTATCCTCTGACCTGGCCGCTTCTTTTGCGCAGCCACTGAGCTTCCATTCCCTTTTCTCATGGCATCCCTCCTGCAGTGCCCTGCCTTCCCTCGCCCAGAAGGTGGCACAGGATCCAAGCTGAACCAACCAGATTCCCTCGTTCAAGATCTGAATCTTGAGTCCATTGCTGTAAGGATGGGAAAAGGCTACATCCATTCCAGGGACAGCATCAAAGAAAGGAAGGCTGAGTGTTTTCTGCTGCCTTGATACCCAGAGCTGCCTGATTTCTGTTCTTATCCCTCTCCTGGGTCTCAGTCTTCCTGTCCGTGAGGTGAGCTCCTCTTTATCCCTTCCACGCATTACCTTTGTGCTTAAGAGGGCTAAACTTAGTCTCTGTTGCTTACAACCGAAGAATTGTGGTGCATCTTCGGATCTTTATTTGAAGATATTTTAAAGTTAAAAACTGTCACTAACTCAGGTTTATCACATAGTGTGTAATTTAAAAAGAAAGATGCAAATCATAAAACAATGCAAAACTGTGTTTACAGAGGGTGAAAGACTGCAAGAAAATACATCAAATACTGAGTGGTTATGTTAAGGTTTCTCTTTATTTTCTCTATAATCCACATTATTTATGATGTGGCACATTAATAATAGAAATACTGATTTATAGTGAAGAAAGTATAAAATGCAGGTATGTTGTCTAGTATTAAAGACAATAGAGTACTATGACCTTATTTTAAAAAGTTACAAATATAGTACTTGGCCTCTTGTTCCAAATTTCTAGTTTAATTTCCTGCCAGGATTCTCAATACACAGTAGCAAGGTCAACTCTTAATCAAATCATCGTAGCGAGAGCTGGCATGGCATGGGCTCACAGCAATCATCTCTCTGTAAGAACAACCACACATTGTAGGACTAAGCATGAGTCACTCAAAAATATGCTTGCTGGTGGAGTTTTATAGAAAGTCATGCAAGTAAATAGTGAAAGCCAGGCTACATGGAAGCCCACTAAAGGGAAAAGTCAGCTTGTAGCTGTAGAGGTGTTAAAAGGCTTAAGAAGAACATTTCCTTCTTTTAGGTTAATTAATTCTAAATTAAGAATTCATTTGGAAACTGAAAAAGACCAGAAAGTTCATGTTTGCTGTTATGTTTAATAATAAACAAGATGAGGAAGGTAAAATCTAGGCTGACTACATTATGTTCACGTTTAGTTAATCTGTTTATTTGTAAGTGGGAGATCTTTATTGTACCTTTAAGTTTATTTCCTGTGTGTATTAGTTTGCTATTGTTGCTGTTACAAATGATCACAAATTAGTGGCTTTAAACAATTCAAATTTATTCTCTTACTGTTTTGGAGGGCAGACGTCCATGATCCATTTCCCTGAGCTCAAGTCCGCCCAGGGGGAGGGGCAGGGACTCGTCTGCAGGCTCTCTAGGGGACGGTCCATTCCCTGCTTTTTCCATCTCCTCCTACAGGCTGTCCTCATTCCTTGGCTCACTGTTCCAGACCACATCACCTTTTCTCCCTCTGCTTCCATCTTATGTGGCCTTCTCCTTTTGAGTCTGACCTTCCCAACTCCTTCTTAAAAGCATCCTTGTTATTACATTGGGTCCATGGAGATAACCCATAATAATTGCCCCAACTCAAAACCCTTAACTTAATCACATCTGTAAAGTTCCATTTGCCAAGTAAAGTAACACACAGGATCCAGGGAGTAGGACATGCACAACTTTGGAAGGCAGCAGGCATTAGTCTACCGCCCACACTATGTGTACTAAAATTCTTTATTTGGTTAAAATTAATACCGTTTTTGAAAACGTAGACAGCAAACTTTTTTTTTTAGTTAATAAAAATATTTTAGCTTGTCTTATATGTAATAATTATGCTATAATGTGGAAAAAAAAGTGCCCAAATTAGAGCGCTTCATTTATTTTAATAGCTTCATCGATTTTCTGACAGATGAAAATTTAAAATAAAATCAGCATTTGTCTTATAGTTATGAAGGCCAAGAATTTTTTAAAGTGATAAAATACGTGTTTTAAAATTAAAAGAAGGATTGGTATTCCTGACTTGATTAGTAATGAATCTTGTTATTCATTACTCAGAATTTTTAAACATCACTACATCTTCCATACATGTCTTCCAACTTGTGTGGTAAGTGAAAGATTCCAGTCAGCATCCTTTCTGTTAAAGAGGAACAGCAGGTGGTGAAACCAAAGATGTCACTCTGGCCCTGCACACTGCTGCCTCAGCCCTTACCTATCTGGGACTAGGTTGAGAACTAGGAAGAACCCAGGAAATACCCCTGAGCATCCAGAACAGGAGGCACTCAAGACCCTCATTTAGCATCCTGCACTCCATTTGCAGGAAAGCCCATCAGGCCCTGACACTGAGCCACAGTGCTTTTCTTTCCTGTCTAATAACTGATCTTCTGATTTCCCGAGGAGACAGGAGAAGATGATAGAAGTCGAGTGTGCAGAGTGGAGTAATTTACTCGAGGTGGACCAATGACTGCAGCTGTACTGAGGGCCTGGAGTGGAGGAGCAGGTGGGACTCTCAGGGACCAGGCCCATCCACCACGGAAACACTTTCAGAGAATTGATCTGAGCAGACAAAAAACACTCCAGGACCTTCGCAACAATAAAATAACTGTTGTTCAAAAAGGTAATTTTAAATCACTTTGAAAAGAACAAATGATGTGTGGTCAGCTCTGCTGAAGAAAACAGGGATGTATATGGATTATTTTGGAAAAGTTTCATAAAAATAAAGCAAGGCACCTGACCAGGTGGTAGCACAGTGGATGGAGCATCGGACTGGGATGTGGAGGACCCAGGTTCTAGACCTCGAGGTCTCGAACAAGCTCACCAGCTTGAGCCCAAGGTTGCAGGCTCGAGTAAGAAGTTACTTGGTCTGCTGAAGGCCCACGGTCAAGGCACATATGAGAAAGCAATCAATGAACAACTAAGGTGTCGCAATGAAAAACTGATGATTGACGCTTCTCATCTCTCTCCATTCCTGTCTGTCTGTCTCCCTATCTATCCCTCTCTCTCTGTCTCTGTAATAAATAAATAAATAAATAAATAAAGCAAGCAAGCAAGAAAGGCTTCTCCTTCATGAGTTGATTGAAAGGATAAAGCCTCTACCACCCAGAAAATACAGCCCCCCTAAATGATTTACTGTCTGGTATCCAGGTAACTACAATTTTTTTGTAAATTAAATTCTTATTAATTTGTATTCTACTCAGAATTTTTGATAAGTCTATCCCAGCTAGAATGATTAAAATTTTGCTTTCATATAATCTACAAAGGAAAGGTTTCCAAGTAAACTAATAACATAAATAAGACTTCAGAGAGATATATTTAGTCTGCTTATCAAAAAATGCAAATAAAGTTCTTTGAAATGCTTCTATGGAAAGAGAAGCGACTCAAATATGTATTTTCTGATCATTATTCTTAATGTGGAAACATTTTGATATCAGTTTTGTTTTGTGTACCTAAAAAGATTTTAAAAAGTGCATTTTTAAAACATTTAAAATTCAGACCGACCACCTCAGTTTGTCCAAGTTAATGAGAATTTTTCTCTTTTTTTCTGTGTATTATATTACAATTAAATAAATGGTGACTAAATAGTTTGAAAATTATTTAAATAAAATGAAAAGATTTTAAGACACAATCATCACTTACCATAATTCAAAATATGAATTATATTTAAAAGCCTTTCTTTGTTAAATTGAGAAGATCAAACACCATTTTAAACTGAGAAATGTTCTCTAATATATTCAACATCCAGCAAAACTTACCAAAGCTATGTGAATATTTGCCGATTATCCCAATGTTCTCTTACAGTCTTATTTTAAAACACTGGGGAAACAATCTTTGTGATTGTGTAAATCACAAAGCAACAGATGAAAAACTGAACTTGCAAACATCTGAGAAGTTTGCAAAAACCTAGAGTGGCTCACATAGATGCAGATAAATAGATACATCTCCCAGGAAACGTATCTGGAAGGTTAGGGTTAGTATTTAACATTTTCTCATTTAAATCTGGTTTAGTTTGCTATTTTATGTTCAGAAGAGTTTATAAACAGCAGTTGTATCTGACTACACAAACTATTTGGAAAAAAGATGTTAAATCCAGTCAAATAATTATTTTGTTTCCTCTAGCAACTGGCTTTTGTCAGTCTAATCGTTTATAACTAGATAATAATTGGTTAATACTTTTGATTTCTAAGTGATTGGTTATTTAAATGTTGGTTTTAAAAAAAGCTTTGACTAAATGATACAGCTGGGATTTGCTTTGAATTAATCTAGGGGTGGAAGTGGATTGTTATGGAAAAAAAGATGGGCTATGAGTTGATAACTGCTTAGGCTGGGTGATGACAACATAGGTACTCATGAGTAAATGACTGCATCATACTCTTTTCTCTACTTTTGGTATGTTCAACATTTTCCATAATAAAAAGGAAAAAGGAAAAGCTGTGTTGAAGACAGTTGAATGAAAACAAGACTAATTACTAGTTTAGCATGAGAAAAGGAAACATGAAACTGAATTGCGGTTAGCTAGTCATGTTTTTTAGGTGACATCTCCAGTGTCTACGCTGTAGACATCTACACATGGTTCATATGGAACAGTCCAGTACTGAGTCTCCAGGCCTGCTGGACTCACCATACAAATGTGGGTGAGTCAGTACTCAGAAGGTTGGTGGCTTGGGGTCCCCCTTCACAGCTTCTGGGTGGTATCTGGGTAACATCAGCACTTCTCGCATCTGAATATAATTTGGCCCAAGGAATTTATGGGTAAACACTATGAGATTTCCATATAACAATGGTTCTGTGATTTTCCAAGACATCAAGCCCCTAACTCGATGAGAATTAACCATGGTTCAATATCGAATTCTCAATGAAAATAAGCTCATATGTACAAGCACACTTCTACTAGTACATTTAAGAATGTATAATTATACCCCTACCTTGTCTACCCCCCCAAAATTTAAGATACTTGTGCACATGTGGTTTAAACCTAAATTAGTTTTGCCATTTAAAATTTCTCTCCCTAAAATAAATCTTCATGAATATTTATCTTATATTTGCATAAAAAAGTCAAACACCTTGTCATGAGACCCTTTGTTCCCTTGGCTCATATCACTCAAGCTCATGATAAGAAATTTTCCTATTTATACACAAAATGTTAGATTTGCTTTTGATTGAAATATGGTTAATATCAGAAAAGTTATGCTAAGAATTTTGCTTTTCTTAGTGACATTCACTTCAAATTCTGATCTCATAACTCCTTAGATTGTGTTTTGTATGGAAATCGGGGTCAATACCTTGTAAGTATACACATAGAAGCACAGCTGTTCTGATACCTCTGGCATAGGAAGACACTGCTGGAGAGTAGCTTGCACTTTCCCTTTGTCATCACCTATCAATAAAAATCTCAGAATCAAAAAGGAGAGAGTGATTTCCTTGCTGAACTAGAACAAAAAATAAATAAAATCTCCAAAGATGGCTTAGGCCACTCCAAAGCAAAAAGAGTTGGAGAAAAAATGTTATGCTTAAACACCACAATCAGGTGTATTACCCCCTTAGTATACTTGATCAGTGTGTAGAATAGCTAAAAGTCTCTTGTTAGTTTGCAGGCAGCTAGAGCTTGACCTGCCTGGGTAACAGCAGGGCAGGGCACGGTCATTCCAGCTTGGGGGACCCAGAGACCAGAGAAATAGTGGGGATTCATTTCAAACCAAGTTAACCTACAATAAAGAATTACAATCACTTTTTTTTTTTCATTCAACATTATCTAACAAATATCAGGGCAGGGCACTCACTGTGTGTTGAGAGTTCAAGGATGCTAAGTCCTGGTCCCCACCCTCACTCTGTCTCTGAAAGCTGCAATTTCTCCTATGATTACAGTCATTCTCATCATAGAAGCTTGGGGATATTTACCAGATTAACCAGTGGGAGCAATAAAAGTTAGTAAATGTCATCACTGATGAACAAAGTCCCCTCAAGAACCACAGAGATTAGCCTAGAAAGTGAATTTTCACCATGCAGACCTGAGACGTTATCTGTAGCACTCCAAATTATTTGTGAGCCATTGACCATCTGTCTTACCCGCAAGTCCTCCTAAATCCAGTCAAACCTCAGACCAATCAACTCAGAATCTCTCTGGGTGAATTCCAGGTATCAGTATCTTATTTAACTCCCCAGGTGATTCAATGTACCCAAATTGAAAAGCCATGCCAGTATGTGCTTTAGATACATAATCTCATTTAATCTTTAAAACAATCTCTTGAGGTAGGTGTTTTCCATGCCTATCTTGTACAGAAGAAATAAGCTCAGAGAAGTTTTGAAATTTATAGGTAATTTCTAACCTACATTTTTCTACCAGAACTAAGGTTAGAACAAGAGTTTCTGTCACATCAGTATTTAAGAAAAGCAGTTATTTAAATGCTGATCCCAACGGATCAGGATTCAACGACACATAAACAGACCGGTTTAACCAGCCTCAGAAGCAAAAAGCAGTACTCCTAGTGAGTAGAGTCTGGAAGGCAATTTTTCTAAGGAGAGGAGGTTGGGTGGTCTGGACTTTGGAAACTGATACTTTGGTCCCATGCGGTGGAGTATGTCTCTTGCCTGAATGTTGGGTTGATGTGTTGTAATGAACCGTAGTTATGGCCTGACTGATGGATGCTACTGCTCTTGAAGAAGAAATTGCCCTTAACAATAAAGAGGATGTCAGTGAAAGAAGGAATTCTTTCTCTTCTGAGTTAGGTGTTCTAGGAATCCAAAGCTTTCCAAGAATAGTCTGAGTAGTAGAGGAAAACTGGCACATACCTTAGTGAGGCAGGCTGGGGCCAAGCAGCAGGGTACTTTGTATTCTTAAACCTCCATACTCCAGTCCAGGGCCAGAGCTTTTCAAATATGTAAACTCGCAAGGCCCACCCTAGTCATAAGGGTGGCTATAAACCAAGCCATAAGTGTGGGCTAGAAACACGTCTTTTTACAACGTTCTCCTAGGTGGAAGTCTCTTAGATAGCTTCCCTTTTCCTTTCCTTTCCTGTTCATCTCTCCCCAATTCCTTGCTGGCTTCCTTCAGAGTGTGATGCCTCTCATCATTTATTATTTTTTAAATGTCTTTGCCTGTTAGCTAGGGTTTTATTTTTCTCCCTCACAAGAAGGTAGAGTCCACTACAATATTCTCAATGTTTATCACGGTGTTTGGAATATGATTGGTGCCCAATAAATACATTTAAATAAATGAATGAGTAACAAGTCATAGCAAAGCAAGAGGGAAGATTCAAAACTACACGAATTAAAAAGATAAGAGTTCAGAGGAGAAAAAGAGAGCTCCCTGATGCAGAAGGAAGATGGTTGCAGTCCCTTTTCTGAATGGTAACAGGTCAACAATCTCACCGACTGGGGATGGTTATTAGCCACAGCCCTAATGACGGGCAGCCAAGAAGCTACTGGATGTTTGGTGATGTCTCGATAAGATGCCAGAAAACAGTACAGTATTTGCAAGTCACCTAGGCCCCAGTTTATCAACATGAACTTGCCTCTGAGGGACCCAGGCTGAGTAATCCTGAAAAGCCATTCCTAGATCATGACCAAGACCTACTTGGCATGCCTACAATATCCTTGCTGTCACAGTGATCATTAACAACTCACATTTATTGAGCACCTACTTATGTGTTAGGCACTAGCTTTATTATTTAATGCCTATATCAACTCTATAGAAGAAGGTGTTGCTCAAAAACTGAGGCAGAAAGTAAAGGTGATTTACCAAGGTCACCCAAGACAGGAAGTGTCACACAAGAAGTTCTATCTCAAGCATTGTTCTCTGAAACTTTGCATGTTGCCACCTCCCAAAGCTGTTCATACACACTGTTTCATGGATTTTACTCCTAACCTCTCAAGCCCAAATGGAGTTTGCTAAATATTTTAAAACAGTTCTTTAGTTTGACAACCTATTTTGAGAAACTCTCTTTTGAGAGAGTGGGAGCTCAATTAACTTATAACGGTGGTGTGGTCTTCACATACCCGAGGATGTTTTTAACAACCTGATTATTCAGCATCTTCCCAGCACAGGAAAAGATCCCATCATGGTCTTACCCAGCTTTGGGACCACATGGTTGATACACTGATTAGTTGAAAGCCTTTACAGGTGTCCTTCAACGATTTGACAAGTCCTCCTCCTCCTCTTCTTCTTTCTCCACAAGCTGCCCTTGCATTTGTTCCCCACCTTGGCTGGTATATGCTCTCAAATAAAATGCCAGCTGGAAGACTGGAACACACAGCCACATGCCAAAAGCTCACATGGAAGTTCTAAGAGTTGCTATTACTGAGAAATTGCTTGTAGCATGAAATGATACCAAAGCACAAATCCTCAATCTTTCTTGCTCAAAATAATGCAAAGGCAAAAACCATAACTTCCCTGGAAGCTCAGAAGTGGTGTTGGCTTTTTTTGTTTGATATTGCCATGTACAATAGTTATTGGAACTGTCCATACCCTTGGGACTGTGTGTGTAGAGGTGGAATGAATTTTTTGGCTACCTGCAGAGAACTGCTGTGTAAGTTCATCCATGCCAGTATCAACATCTGGACCTGCTAGGAAAGAGTATGGGGGAGACAAGAGCCCCTGTTGCCTTTCCCCCCTCATGAATGACAGCTCTCACAGGAACCAGGTATGTCCAAGGCTCTACTGCTTTTTATCTCCAAAACTTTGTTCTGATAAAATGTACATAAAGGTCTTAAAGGGGCCTAGTATAGTGTTCCACACAGTGTTACAGAATATCATGATGCCAGAAATGTGTGTTTTTCTTCCCCAGATCTGTTGCAAGTCAAAACAGGATTTTAAAAAATCAGCCTATAGAAAAAAAATACATTTGCTTATGGTCAAATTCTAAAAATCCACTGAAAAACATTTTTAATCCTAGGCGAAACATTAAATTATATCTTTTTCGTGTGTTTATTTATTGTAACAAAGCCATTCCAAATAGTTCTTCTGGAGACACTTTTTAAAAATTTTTATTTTTTGACATAGAGAGACAGACAGGAAGGGAGAGAGATGAGAAGCATCAACTTGTTGCAGCACCTTAGTTGTTCATTGATTGCTTTCTCATATGTGCCTTGACCAGGGGGCTACAGCAGAGCCAGTGACTTCTTGCTCAAGCCAGCAAACTTGAGCTAGAGCCAGTGACCTTGGGCTTCAAGCCAGTGACCTTGGGCTCAAGCCTGTGACCATGGAGTCATGTCTGTGAACCCATGCTTAAGCTGTTGACTCAAGCCAGAGACCCTGAGCCCAAGCTGGTGAGCCTGTGCTCAAGCCAGTGACCTTGGGGTTTTGAACCTGGGTCCTTAGGATCCTAGGCTGATGCTCTATCCATTGTGCCACTGTCTGGTCAGGCTAGCGACACCTCCAAAAGCCTGTAATTAGTAGTAGACAGAGATGAATATTCTTTCTAAGCGAGAATGTTTAAATATACCTTGAGATATGTTATCAGTGATCACCTGGTGGTGGTGACACTACAACGACATGACTAGTGATGAAAGACATGATTCTGAATACAGCTATCTCATTCATTGGGTGATTGACTATTATGATATTTTTGAAAAATATTTTTGTGCCATCTACTAAAGTCGGACATATGCACACCCTGCATTTCAGTTATTTCCATTGTCATAGAACTAGAATTTTCTAAGGTAGTACCCAGACATTGTAATTCTATCAAATGCTTCAAACATGCAGACATGTGCAAGAATGTTCATACCAGCACTGTTTGTAATAGTCAAAGGGTGGAAATAACCATGTCTATCAATAGTAGAATGGATAAATTGAACTTAGTCATAGAATATAATTCTGTGACTTCTATGCAACACTGAAAATAATATATATATATATATATATTATATTATATATTGCTACATGCAATAACCTGGATGAAGCTCAAAACCATAGTGTTGCATGAGAGGCCAGACACAAAAGAATGCATTCTGTTTGAGTCCACTTGTATAACAAAGTTCAAAAGTCTCCACCAATGATGGAAACACTGGAATTATTACCTGGGCTATATATTTTGTGTTTGGTGTACTTTTGCACATGTGTTATACTTTATAATAAAAAATAATTTTAAAAAAATAAATAGGAGAGAACTAAGTCAACGGTTATGGTCCACACTCTCAAACAATTTGGGGGCAAGGAGAAATCTTGCTTTATTTTCATCTTTTTTCTTGTTCAATACACCTGGCCTCGTACACCTGGGTGTATGAGGCCAGAAGCCAAAGACAAAAGGGTCATTTGGGAGCCTTTAGGACTGCTTTAAGTCAAGTCAGCCTCGAGGTTCTCAGTTTGACTTGTGAACTGTATCCATCCAGTTGTGAACTCCAAAGTTCCAAATTCCACGTGACCAGCTTCCTAAAGGCTTTTTACCTGATGAACAAATTACACTGCCAAGAAAGTATCAAAATTCTATCAACTTAATTATGCAATTTCTGTCTATAAATGACATCCCTCCTGTACCCGGTGAGACCCGCCCATGCACTAATAGGATGTGACAGCTGCGTTACCAACAAAGCCTCCCCCACCTTCAGTTCTCCTCAGAGGCGAACACCTCCTGCTTAGGAGGTGCTGACAGGCCCTTTGAGAACGTGAACCCTGTGAGGTCTCAGATCAGAGACAGCGTGACTGTCCAGGCTGTCCCAAGGACTATCCCATGTCACCAACAGGGTGTGTGTGTGGGGGTGGGGGGAGCAGCTCAACACATTTCTACCTTTTTAGACCAAAATATATTTCTATTGGAAGTTGTGGTATTCTTATCATGAATTTTTTTATAATAGGGTTAAAACATTTTTTATTAAGATCATATGCAGTGTATTCCTGTTCAGAAGGCAGGGAACCAAAGGCACCCCCCTCATGAGCCCTGGACTCACCTGTAACCTCACAATGTCACCACACCTAGGGTAGAAGGGAAAAATTCCTTTCTGCAGGCTTTTCTGGTCCCTTTGCCCTCTTTGAATGAAGAAACAAATGATTCCAAGCTAATTATTCTGAGTCTTTTTTTTTTTTTACAGAGACAGAGAGAGAGAGTCAGAGAGAAGGATAGACAGGGACAGACAGACAGGAATGGAGAGATGAGAAGCATCGATCATTAGTTTTTCATTGCGCATTGCAACACCTTAGTGTTGATTGCTTTCTCATATGTGCCTTGACCACAGGCCTTCAGCAGACTGAGTAACCCCTTGCTCAAGCCAGCGACCTTGGGTCCAAGCTGGTGAGCTTCTGCTCAAACAAGATGAGCCCATGCTCAAGCTGGCAACCTTGGGGTCTCGATCCTGGGTCCTCTGCATCCCAGTCCAATGCTCTATCCACTGCACCACTGCCTGGTCAGGCTATTCTGAGTCTTAACTGAAATAAAAATTCTCTTAATTCTGGCTACAAATACATTTTTTCTCAATATATTTGGGTTAGAAAAAAGGAAACATCTAGTGAACTGGAAAGAAAAAAAGAATGGTTAACCCCCCTCCCCCAACTCCACTGAACCGTACACCCGACCCCTCCCTCAATTCCCACTTGCTTTGAGTTCAAAGGAGGATGTCAGGGAAAAAATCAGAGTGGAGACCGTGCAGCATATGCAGCCCCAGCTCTGAAGGAGCTCCCATGGAAATAAGGGAGGTCTGACTAAATGTAAGAAGAACTATGGAGGTAATAGGACTGGGATGTTTATTTATATTTTACTAGTATAATCCAAACAACCTCTACATCCGAAGCTACAAATTCTGGTAGAGGCTGCAATATTATTCTATTGGTGCTGATCCTACTACAAACATTTTGATAATAGTTCTTTTGAAATTGTTTTTGCCTGCAATAAAGTCCTTCTGAAATATGAGTTGTGGGGGAAGCATGTGGATGATTATACAGAGCCAGTTCAAAGAAGGAGACATGTTCTTCGCTTTCCCTAGTATATTGTTATTGAGAAAGAAAAGAAGAAAGGTCAAGAAAACTCTGAAAGGGCTGGAAATTTTTTTACATCAGTGGTTCTCAAAGTGTGGCGCCTGCCTGGCAGGCTCAGCATCACCTAGGAACTTGGAAAAATGCAAATTCTCCACCCAACTTCTGACCTATTTAATCAGAATTTCTAAATGTCCACAGAGTTTTTTAAAAGTCTGATTGTATCTTCACTTTCTTTCCTCATGTAAAAATAACTACTAACACCTTTGGATTTCTTTTTAATCATCATTTGGAGATACTTGTGTGAATGAATCCTGTCCTCCTCATTCTAAACCGCATGGTTTCACATTAATACAGAATAACCTGGTCCTGTCTTCCTGTGTGTCATTAGGCTGCTCCATGTGAACTGGGTCACTTCTGTGACTGACTGATCTGGCTTTCCCATAGAAGAAAACGGAAAATTACCTGATGCAATTTCCCCTTGAGAAACAGCTTGTTTCTCATCTTTAATTAATTGTTCCACTCAGACACTTTATTAGAGTTAAAACAGGATTCCTTTCTCTTTGGGAGGAAAGGAGCTATTTCCTATACCAGAACACTTGAGGTATCCTAGGGCTAGGAGGGAGCTTGCTGGAGGAGATGGTGAGGGGACCAGGGTGGACGTAAGGGGGAGGGGGTGGAAGTGAAATCCAGAGCATATCAGGGAATGAGGACCTTGAAAGGTACTCATGGGGAAAACAGATGTGGGAGCCACAGTAGGAGGAGGCCAGTCTGACTCTATTCAAGATGGACTTAATCTTTATAACACCGTTTGGGGGAACTTTGTGTACAGAAGATGTGTTATAGAATTGTACACCTTAAACCTGAATAATTTTGTTAGTCAGTGTCACCCTAACAAGTTCAATTAAAAAATCAGTCATGCCTGACCAGGAGGTGGTGCAGTGGATAGAGCCTTGGACTGGGACACAGAGAACCCAGGTTCAAAACCCTGAGGTCGCTGGCTTGAGTGCGGGCTCACCAGCTTGAGCATGGGGTCACTGGCTTGAATGTGGGATCATAAATATAACGCCAAGTTCACTGGTTTGAGCTCGAGGTCACTGGCTTGAGCAAGGGGTCACTCACTCTGCTGTATCCCCCCGGCACATATGAGAAATCAATGAATGAACAACTAAGGAGACAAAGGAACCACAACGAAGAATTGATGTGTCTCATCTTTCTCCCTTCTTGTCTGTCTGTCCCTCTCTCTGTCTCTCTCTCTGTTTCTGTCACACACACACAAAAAATCAGTTAAAAAAACCCCAAATAAGTGAAGAAGCCTTACATGACAATAGATGCTATCTCTCCAGAAGTTCTTGTATCCTTCCATTTAAGAACAGAACTAATAGTTATTGGACAGATGTTTGCGAGTTCAGAATGGAGGACGACAATGTCAAGAAACAATATACAAAAATTCTCAGTTCTTCAACCATTTCTGATGATTGCTGAGAGGCAAAAAAAACCCGATCAAAACATTTATGAAATCAAGAACTGCTTTGGGGAACACTGAATACTATTTCCAATTTCTCTAACAGATTTGTTTCCACAGAAGTGGGATGTGCACTAACCTGGAAGTCAGGTTGTGGGGTCCATTTCCAGCTCTGTCAGGGAATCATGGATTGAATGTGGATAAGGGCTCATCTTCCCAGAGCCCTTGGCTCCTCATCTGTTAAAATAAAGGGTTGGGATTCTCAATCTCCAAAATCCACTTCAGTTCCAGCTTTCTAAGAGTCTATGAAAGCTTAATAGGTGGTAACAACCCAAATATCCATCAGCTGATAAATAAATTTTAAAATGTGGTTTATCCATACAGTGGAATATTAATCAGTCCTAAAAGAAATGAAGTGCCTGACCAGGCGGTGGTGCAGTGGATAGAGCGTCGAATTGGGATGCGGAAGATCCAGGTTTGAGACCCCGAGGTCACCAGTTTGAGTGCGGACTCATCTGGTTTGAGCAAAAGTTCACCAGCTTGGACCCAAGGTCACTGGCTTGAGCGAGGGGTTACTCGGTACTGCTGAAGGCCCGTGGTCAAGGCACATATGAGAAAGCAATCAATGAACAACTATGGTGTTGCAACAAAAAACTGATGATTGATGCTTCTCATCTCTCTCCATTCCTGCCTGTCTGTCCCTGTCTATCCCTCTCTCTGTCTCTGTAAAAAAAAACCCCACAAAAAACACACAACAACAATAAAAGGAATGAAGTACTAACCCATGTTACAAAATGAATAAACTTTAAAAACACTATGTTAAGTGAAGGAAGCTTGACCACAAAAGACCACTTATAAGATTCCACTTCCAGAATGGAGGAATCTATAGAAAAAGTAGATTTGTGGTTGCTTAGGGCTGGGAGGGTGGGTAGATGGGGGAATAAGGAGAATGATCGCTAGGGGTGTGGAGTTTCTTTTTGAGGTGGTAAAAATGTTTTAAAATTAACTGTGGTAGCCTGACCAGGCGGTTGCACAGTGGATAGAGCGTCAGACTGGGATGTGGAGGACCCAGGTTCGAGACCCCGAGGTCGCCAGCTTGAGCGCGGGCTCATCTGGCTTGAGCAAAAGAAAAAAAGCTCACCAGCTTGGACCCAAGGTCGCTGGCTTGAGCAGGGGGTTACTCGGTCTGCTGTAGCCCTACGGTCAAGGCACATATGGGGGGCGGTCAGTGAACAGCTAAGGTGTTGCAACGAGGGGCTGATGATTGATGCTTCTCATCTCTCTGCTCTGCATTCCTGTCCCTGTCTATCCCTCTCTCTGACTCTCTCTGTCCCTGAAAAAAAAAAAAAGTCCTGAATAAAATTAACTGTGGTAATTGTTATAACCTCTGTGAATACACTAAAAACCATTGAACTGTTTTGAACTCTATACTTTACTTGGGTGAACTATATGGCATGTAAATTATATCTCAATGAAGTCATTAGAAAGAAAGTCAATATAAACTACACTTTTATAAGTTACTAAGTTTTTGGTGAGCAATAAACCCATGGAATTAGACCAAAAATACCATTATGAGATGGATAAGAGTTACTATTTCATATGAAGCAAGTTTCATAAGGCTTGATGTCACTCCCTAGATAGTAAACGCAGGAGAAAACCTTGAACCACTGGCCTTTGGGCATGAAAAGGGAATGGCCCAAACCTAATGGGTAGAAGAGTAGAGAAATGAGGTGAGGAACAGTTAAGTGAGAATCAGCCGAAGGAGCTGACTCTGCATATGGGCAGGTCAGTGATGTGAAAATGTGCCTGGATGAGGACAGCAGCTGCAGAGTGACCCTGGGGGAAGGGGCGGGGGGGCCAGGCAGCTACAGTGAGGACAGGATGGTGAGAACACAAGCACTGGCAGGTAACTTGGCAACACGAGTGTTGAGGGGCCAAGGGCAGACTGGGGGTGAGGGCCGGAAGCAATTACTAGATCACCCAGCTGTAACCATCACCGCACAGGAGCCCATCTGCCAGCTGAAGGGTTTTTTCCGGTCAGAGGACCACAGCTGGCACTCAGCACAATGTCTTCAGCCCACAAAAGCAAGACCTAAAATCTGACCAAGCCAAAGAGCAGCACCCTGAGTCAGACCTTGACTGACATTCCAAATTAAAAACGATGCATGCAACTGCTTTCTCCTTTGAGAAACAGTACACAGTGTGGTATCAATGTACTGTACTACCATTTTCCTAGTGGGCATGTGGGCTGGTGCTTATGGTCCCAGCCATCCTCACATGAGGCACAGGGGACAGCCAGACCTCGCTGATCCATTAGCTCTAACAGATAGGTAGAGTCTGGGATTTTTAGGGAAGGGGCTACAGAAGGGGCCCAAGACCAGCTGACAGCTTGAATTTTAAATCCTCCCATAAGGGATCCCTAGACCCTTCCATCTGGTCAGCCCAAGGCAGTGGAAACACAGTCTTAGACCAACAGAACCAGTATGGCCTGAGAACTTGTTTAGAAACACAAATTTCCTCTGAATCAGAAAATTTGTGGTAAACCCAACAGTCTGTTTTAGCAGGATGCCCTGAATTTGCAGAACCATTAACGAAGTCACTCTCTACTCCTGAGCACCTTCATTTTGAGCACCAGGGAGCTGAATCCTACGACTATTGAGTTGGAGGGTCTGCGGGGCATGTGCCCGAGGAAGAGAAATACCCAAGTGATATGCACTGAGGAAAGAAAAGCTCTAGGCTTCACCTGAACTCTACTGGCCTGTGCCAGCCCAGGGTGACTCACTCCTGTGAGCACCACCCAAAGGGTAAGCCAAGGTCTCATGCAAACACATTCATTGTCCCATCCCATTCTGCCCTCACACACTTCCCACAGGGTGGCGATTCCTTGTAACAGTTCGACTCTCCAATAGTCCTTTTTGGTTACTGAAGTCCACTTCTGGATGTGTGTGTTTGATACAGTTCACAGAAGTACCTCTGGAGGTGGGGCCTTCCTCCAGGACTGAGGAAATGGGAGCTCACTGAAGATCACCCAGCTGGAAAGAGGGGTACCAGGAGCCCACCCCGTTTTCTCTCTCTCAAGTCAGAGTGCCCACCTCCATGCACTGCCTGACTTCCTGGGAAAGAGTTCCTAACAAGTTACTCAACTGACTCAAAACACTGTAGAGACTTAGTGGCCTGTGAAATAAAAAGATGTGGTAGAGTTTTTCACTCTTTCTTTGAGGGGTCTTTACTTCCTTCCAGAATCTATTACCAGCCTGGGACATGAGGCAGTCCTGCTCATCCCCACCCTGGGGATGAGTCTGTGTGCAAGCGCCCGGGAGCACTCACCATGTCCGCACCCTTGTTCCATGTCTACTGGCTTCAAGACAACCCTGGCCCCCGACTTTGGTCCACTGGACTGGCCTGAATGGGGGCTTTATCTTATCTTCTTCACCCCTTCCCAAGAACTCCTCAGTTCTGGATTCCAGTAAATCCTCCACCACGCTTTTATCTGATAGAAGTGGAAATAGATAGTGTTTAACTTAATAGCTAGTATTGGAGAAATTTTCCATAAGATTCCAGCATTCCACAGCCATTCATAAGTGTTTGTATACTCAGGCAAACATATTTATATGGCTGTGGGAGAGAAAGAAAGAGAATTGTCATAAGACAGAAGAAACACTGTGTGCTGTGCCCCGTGTACAATGCACATGGACTTGTTATAGGCTCTGAGACTTTCTGCAATCAAGAAATCTGCTGAGCCTGACCATGCAGTGGTGCAGTGAATAGAGCATCAGACTGGAATGCAGAGGACCCGGGTTCAAAAGCCCTAAGTCACCAGCTGATATGTGGGCTCATGGGCTTGAGTGTGGGGTCGCTAGCTTGAAGCCCAAGGTCGCTGGCTTGAGCAAGGGGTCACTTGCTCTGCTGTAGCCCCTCAGTTAAGGCACATATGAGAAAGCAATCAATGAACACCTAAGGTGCCGCATCAAAGAATTGATGAAAGAATTGATGCTTCTCATCTCTCTCCCTTCCTGTCTGTCTATCTCTATCTACCTCTGTCTCTGTCACACACAAAAAAAGAAAGAAAGGAACCTACTGAACTTTATTTGCCCATTTCCCACAAAATGTATTTGATTACAGAACTATTTTTTCATGAAAGAATTTTTTATTTCTCATGGGGAAAAAAAGTCTCATTGTATTCTCATTAAACCCATTATATTGATTACAATTTGTGAAGAGCTAGAGTTGGCACTACAAATACTGAGAAATGCCGCAGTAGAAAAGAGAGGCCGCAAACAGCAAAGTTACCATTTCAAATTTTTAGCAAAGATAAACAGGAAAGAATTGATAGAACAGATACAACTTCTCAAAAAATAACATTTCAGAGAATATTTTGCTGTATACTTTCAAAGAAGCAGAAACAGGAAAACACATGTGGTAACTTCTATAAAATCATCTCAGTTAAAACTTTGGTTATCTTTTAGAACGTCTTATAAACGATAACTCATTTTTGAGGTTAGGATGACTTCCAGCTCACCATGTATAGCTACCACCTAAACTCCGCAAACTATCCCCAGTCCACACTTATAAGCACTGTGAGTTTTTGAGCTCTTTATCTCTAAGAAAACAACTCTTATTCCAGTAGAAATGTCTTACAGAAGCAAACTAAAGACATTAGAGAGAACTAATGTAATTAGTTATTAAAAATTATATTTTAGCCTAACCAGGTGGTGGGGCAGTGGATAGAGCATCGGACTGGAATGTGGAGGACCCAGGTTCAAAACCCCGAGGTCGCCAGCCTGAGCGCAGGCTCATCTGGTTTGAGCAAAGCTCATCAGCTTGTATCCAAGGTTGCTGGCTTGAGCAAGGGATTAATTGGTCTGCTGTAGCCCCACAGTCAAGGCACATATGAGAAAGCAATCAATGAACAACTAAGGTCGCAACGAAAAACCGATGATTGATGCTTCTCATCTCTCTTTGTTCCTGTCTGTCTGTCCCTATCTATCCCTCTCCCTGACTCTCTCTCTCTGTCTGTGAAAAAAATAATAAAATAAAATACATACCTAAAAATAATTATATTTTAAAAATACAGATCAAAATTGTATTTACCCAATATCAGCTCAAACTCACTTGAAAGATGGAGTAGAGAGAAGAAAAAAGAAGAAATCATAATCTTAGTGATCCTAAACAATATATTATCCAGAATAGAATATATATATTTCCCCCTGCGTTGAACAAGAAGCCCCTAATCTCTCTCTTTGAGGCTTTGACAAAAGATTATTTCTGAGACAATGCCATCAAGTCTAATGTACTCATTGTCACAAAAGCCTAAGATTACTTTATAGTTATCCTAATTTGGTCATCTAATGAGATTGGCTCAAGGTAAAAATCAAAGTGTGTTTTCCTGCTATCTTTAGCTCTTATTAAGAGAGAGTTTTTCTCTTGCCTTTCAGCTGTTTATAGAATTGTACACAGCTTCTTTCTAGCACTTTTTCATATTTAGCACTTGCATTATAACATCAACAAAGATAACAAGGGGTCTGGCTGGGTCCGTGTGCAGCAGGCTCCCGCAGGAGCCCACATTTATGTCCATGGCCCGCAGAGATAACTGCTCTTGGGACTAGCCCTGAGTCTGGCTCTTTGTTGGTAAGGATCTCTCATCCAAAGAGCTTGTGAAGACAAAATCAAAACAAAGTGTTAGCAATGAAACACAGTCCTTTCTCTGTTCTCTTATAAGCACCTTGTTTTAAAATGTACCTGGGATTTGTTTTAACCAGGTGTGGCAAGACATGCAGACATGGGAATGACTGTTATGAAGAAAAGTTCTGACTCACAGGTCCCTAGGGGCGGGAGGCATAGCACACCACACAGGGCCACACAGGGAAGCACCGGGGTTGGTCAGGAGGCAGAAGGGGTGAGGGGGAACATAGGCAAAAGTCTGTATTATGATTTTTGAAGGAAGGAATGGCCAGGCAAGGTAAGCAGTTTTAGATTGGCTAGTGTAAATCATTTCAGCAGGCTGTGGGCATAAGGGTGGGCCCTAGTGTTCCAGTTCTTGGCCATGGAGTGATTTAGGGCAGCAGGAATATAGGCCTGCTGTGCGAGGGTTAGCTAAAGGAGGTAATTGGGGGTATGGACTTTAGATTGGTTGGCTCGCATATAAAGGGCATGCTCACAGGCAAGTTGTTTACTATCTCTAGGAATTAGCCAGCTCTGGACAGGAAAGTCTTTCCAGGATGAGCAAAGCCCCAAGATGTTAAAGTATCATAAAATACAGAAAATTTAAAAATGATTGGTACATACCTGATATTCCTTCTTGATATTCTCATTTCCTCCTCCTTTTTTTCTAACAGGGGACCTGTCTAGTCAGTATGAGCTCACTAGCCCCAGGTATGCAGGAACCTTTCAGTACTTACTGTCTTGTTATATCGCTTAAGCATCCTGGTTAAGAACGAAAGCTAAAGACACCTGCATGTCACAATCACTTGGGGAATTTATTAAAAACATATGTCCTGGGTCCCACTCCAGACCCATAGAATTAGAAGTTTCCAAGGTGGAGCCAAGCGTGGTAGGACCATCCATAAACATGGCATAGATCTCCATTTATATAGTTCTTCTTTAATTTCTCTTTAATTTCTATGATGATTAATTTTATGTGTCAAATTAACTGGACCTCACGGTGCTCAGATATTTGGTTAAACAATACTGTGCGTAAATCTGCAGGAGTGTTTCTAGATGAGGTTGAATCAGTAGACTGCCGTCCCCAACGTGAGTGGCCTCATTCAATTCTTAGAAGGGTTGAATTGAACACAAAAGGTCAAGGCAGAACTCGGTGACTTTGAGCTGTCTTCATCTTCAGACTCCACCTGGAATTCACACCGTCAGCTCTCCTGTTTCTCAGGCCTTTAGACTCACACTGGAACTATACCATCAGCTCTTCTGGGTCTCCAGCTTGCCAGCAGTATATCCTTTTGGTTCTGTTTCTCTGGAGAAGGCAGACTAACACCTGGCATTCAGGCCTTTCCATCTCAAGCTTTGGGTGTCTCCATGCATCTGACAGGTCAACCAAAGAACCTAAGATTTGATTCCAACTTTTTTCATGTTTGCCTTGGATGAATAGTCTTTTAGAGACTAGCTTTAGGTGGCTTACATTCTGCTAACACTGAGATATTTTGTTGACACCCATCTCAATACTGTTTATTTTATCTTTGGCTGCATTTAAATCCAGGATTTAATGGAGTTTAGTGAAAAAAAGAATTAGTGGAAAGCAAGAGTATAAAAAGAAAAATTTAAGGAAAAAGGAAAAGTTGAAATGAAACTATTTAGAATATAGTTTTATTATATTCCTAACACTTCAGAATTTATTAGTTGCTTACAAATTTGTGTGGCTGTATAGCTTATAAATGTCTGTGTACTATACTAATTAGAAGATCACAGAATCTGACAACAAGTTAGCTAATGTTATTGGGGTGCTTACTGCAGCTGCTATTGTGGAAGAAATTAAACATGGCTTTATATACCAGTATTAATATTTGCAAGACAAATATGCTTTCAGAATGTAAACGCGTTACTTATTTATGGCACTGACATTAACTCCAGCAGCTGATCAGCCTTCGCTGCTATCAAGGTCAACAGGATCCCACCAACAATTCTTATTTTGACTTAGTTTTAGTTTGGAACTCTGACTGTTGGCCTTTTATGATTGTCATAATTTTAAATAATTAAGATTTTGAAAGTAGCTTACAGAATATTTAAACATGATTTGAAATTTACTATTAAAGCCTTATTTTTAATCCTTTCAGAAAAAAAAATGTGAAGAATTGTGCATTTAGGGGGCTACCTCTCTAGCATTGTGAAAATCAACTTTTACAAAACTGATGTGAAAAAATACACCTTGTAATTCTCTCAAGTGTTTCACAACCGCAGATTTAAATCTGGGGGTGTATCCTGCAGTTCCCTGTCCCTTCGGAGCCATGATGCTCCCATGCCTCAGCCCACCCAGGGTTTTCCTTTCTCTCAAAGGCTTGGTGCATGAATGCTCAGAATTAAACAACTTTCTTTATATCTCCGTTAGCGTTGTCCTGATTGGTGAAACTTTACAGTAAGACATAAAATGATGTAGTATAAATAAAGAACTACAAAATTATTTTGTTCAAAATCTTTTTTTTTAATTTATTGTGATGATCAAAATTATTTTTTAAATATAAAATTACTTTGGCTAGTCTAAGTCCTTTGCATTTCTATATAAAATTCAGAATTGGCTTGCCAATCTCTGCAAAACTCCTTTTGGGATTTTGATTGGAAATGTATTAAATCTATAGTTCAATCTAAGGAGATCTGAATAACATTGAATCTGTCCATGGTATATGTTTCCATTATTTAGGTCTTCTTTGATTTCTGTAAGCAATGTTTTACATTTTTCATTGTAAAGGTCTTGCACATATTTTGCTAAATTTATATCTGAATATTTCATAGTTTTGTTGCCATTATAAATATAAATTCAATTTCAGTTACTAATTATTTATTGATTATATATAAAAATTCAATGATTTTTGTGTACTAACCATGTATTCTGCAACCTTGCTAAATTCATTTATCAGTTCTAGATTTCTTATAGATTTCTTAGACTGTCTTTAGATAGACAATCATATAATCTGTAAGTAAATAAAGTTTTATTTCCTCTTTTCTGGTCTGTGTGTATTTTATTTCTTATTAAACTGGTTAGGATCAGCACAATGTTGACTAGAAGTGATGAGAATAGACATCCTTACCTTGCTCCCAGTCTCAGCAAAAATGCATTCCATCTTTCTCCATTCAGTATGATATTAGCTGTAGGTTTTCATTGGTGTTGTTATTGACCTTTTATCTTCTATTATGAGTTTTTTTAAGAGATGTTGTTATTGTTTTAATAACTTAGTACTGAACATTATTTTATGCTAGTTAAGCATTAGATATGTTGAGATAATCCTACATTTTTCTATTTTTAGTCTGTTTAATGTGATGGATTATATTGACTGATTTTTGTACATTAAACCAACTTTGTACTTGGTGCTGATGGTCCTCTTTGTGCAATGCTAGATTTATTTTGGTAATATTTTAAAAGAATTTTTGTGTCTTAGTTCAAGAGAGATATTGTTCTTGAGCAATTCTTATGTGCCCAATCTGCATTATTTTATTTTGATTTTCACAAAAATCTTGTAAAGATATGTCAGTGAATCTTAAAGTGGATATAGACCTTTAAAATCTCTGTCACTCAGGCACTTATGCTGACTTTTTTTTTATTCCTTGTATTGATAATTTTTAAGTAGAAAAACTGAGATTCAAGAAATGAATAACTTGTTCAGGTGTTATGTCTGGGATTCAAACCCAGGTGTATCTCTATGTTCATCCTGTCTTTAGATGGAAATGATTTCTTTTTACCCTGTATAAGGATACTATGTTAATTAGAAATGCATTTGGCTACATAGAACAGAAAACCCAACATACAATGTCTTATTCAAATGGATATTTTATTTTTCTTTTATTTTAGAAAATCTAGATCTATGAACTTCAAAGTTGGCTCCTTAATGCCACCAGGGACCCAGGCTCCTTGTCTTTCCACTCGGCTGTTTGGCTGCCACCTCATGGTCACAAGTTGGCTGGTGCACCTCTAGTATTGTGATAAGTTCTAGGCAGGAAAAGAGAGGATGGGCAAAAAGCAAAAGAGAATGGATTGGTGTCCAAGTCTTTCCCCTTTTAAAGAATGTCCCAGAAACAGCAATTAATTACTTCTGTTTATACCACATGGGCCAGAACTGTGCCACATGGCCATCCCTAGCTGCAGGAAAGACTGGAAATGTAGTATTTTCCCCTAGGCACACTGTCCACCCTTCCAGGGCACATCGCTGCCCTATACAAAACTAAGTGTGAATAGTAAGAAAAAGAAGGGAAAATAATATTAAATGGATACTTAGCAACATTGGCCACAATGTTTCTCAAGGGAGAATTGACTGTTCAACAATCAACAGCCACAGCAAATTGGTTAGAAATGAGAGTGGAGTTCTGCTTGGACTATTTCCCACGGTCCACCAGATGACAGTATAATCCTAGGGTTATACATGAGTTTGAATTTTAAGCAAGCTGGCTCTCCCTAGAGGTGTGGTTTATCTCTCCAGCTCAAGCAGTCCATAAATGAAGATGCTGTGAGGCCATTTGCAATGTAAGAAGGCTGAATGAGAGGTTGCAAAAAGACTTAGTCAGAAGTTTACCAAGTCTTTAAAGCAGGGATTGGCCTGCTGTCTGTTTTTATAAATAAAATTTTATTGGGGGACAGGTACATGCAAAAAAATGAAACTAGACCACCAACTTACACCATTCACAAATAAAACCCTCAAAATAGATAAAAGACTTAAATGTAAGTTGTGAAACCATAAACATCTTGGAAGAAAACATAGGCAGTAAACTCTCTGATATCTCTCGGAGCAATATTATTGCCGATATATCTCCATGGGCAAGTGTGATAAAGGACAAAATAACCAAATGGGACTATATCAAACTAAAAAGCTTTTTGCACAGCAAAAGACACCATTAACAAAATAAAAAGATAACCCATTTTTTCTAAAACTCAACATGAGGAAAGTAAACAATTCAATTAAAAAATGGGCAAAAGAACTGAATAGACACTTCTCCAAAGAGGACATACAGATGGCCAATAGGCATATGAAAAAATGTTCAACATCACTAATCATCAGAGAAATGCAAATTAAAACCACAATGAGATATCACCTCACACCTGTCAGAACGGTGCTCATTAACCAATCAACACACAATAAGTGCTGACTAGGATGTGGAGAAAAGGGAACCCTCCTGCACTGCTTGTGGGAATGCAGACTGGTGCAGCCACTGTGGAAAAGAGTATGGCATTTCCTCCAAAAATTAAAAGTGGAACTGCCTTTTGACCCAGCTATCCCACTATTAGGAATATATGCTAAGAATACTAAAACACTGATTCAAAAGAAGATATGCACCCTTATGTTTATTGCAGCTTTGTTTACAATAGCCAAGATCTGGAAACAGCCCAAGTGTCCATCAGTGGACGAATGGATTAAAAAGCAGTGGTACATATACACAATGGAACACTATGTGGCCGTGAAAAAGAAAGAAATCTTACCTTTTACAATGGCATGGATGGACCTGGAGATTATTATGTTAAGTGAAATAAGCCAGCCAGAGAAAGACAAATATCATATGACCTCACCTATATGTGGAATCTAATGAACAAAGTGAACTGAGGAACAAAATAAAGGCAGAGGTGGGGTCACAGGGACCAGAAAGACAGCTGTCAGAGGGAAAGGGGATAAGGGGATGGAATCAGAGAAGGTGAAGGGATTAGTGAAATTATATATATATAACACATAGATACAGATAACAGGACAGCAAATCTCAGAGGGAAAGGGGGTGGAAGTTAAGGGGAGGGAGGCAAAAGGGGTGTAAATAGGGACACGGGGGGTGGGGGAGGTTGTTATATTCAATGGGACACTTGAATTCACGTTAACACAATAAATTAAAATTAATTTTAAAAAATAATAAAATAAATAAAAAAGAAAAAATTTTATTGGAGCCTGACCAGGTGGTGCTGTAGTGGATAGAACTTCAGACTGGGACACAGAAGACCCAGGTTCAAAACCCCGAGGTCACCAGCTGAGTGCGGGCTTACCAGCTTGAGTGCAGGGTCGCTGGCTTGAGCATGGGATCATAGACATGAACATATGTTCGCTGGCTTGAGCCCAAAGGTCGCTGGCTTGAAGCCCAAGGTCGCTGGCTTGAGCTCAAAGTCGCTGGCTTGAGCAAGGGGTCACTCGCTCTGCTGTAGTTCCCTGGTAAAGGCACGTATGAGAAGGCAATCAATGAACAACTAAGGTGCTGCAAGGAAAAATTGATGCTTCTCATCTTTCTCCCTTCTTGTCTGTCTTTCCTATCTGTACCTTTCTCTGCGTCTGTCTCTGTCCCCCACCAAAAAAAAATTCTATTGGGAAACAGCCATAGCAGTTTGTTTAAATATTGTCTATGGCTACTTTTGGTCAATAGCAGTATTAACTTTTTGAAACTGAGACATATGGCTAACAAAACCCGAAAATATTATTATTTGGCTCTTTGCAGAAAAAGTCTGCCAACCCCGCCTGACCAGGCAGTGGCGCAGTGGATAGAGCATCGGACTACGATGCTGAGGACTCAGGTTCGAGACCCCGAGGTCACCAGCTTGAGCACGGGCTCATCTGGTTTGAGCAAAAGCTCACCAGCTTGGACCCCAGGTCGCTGGCTCAAGCAAGGGGTTACTTGGTCTGCTGAAGGCCTGCGGTCAAGGCACATATGAGAAAGCAATCAATGAACAACAAAGATGTTGCAATGCGCAATGAAAAACTAATAATTAATACTTCTCATCTCTCCGTTTCTGTCTGTCTGTCCCTATCTATCCCTCTCTTTGACTCTCTCTGTCTCTGTAATAAAAAATAAATAAATTTAAAAAAATTTTTTAAGTCTGCCAATCCTCTTCTCTAAAGTAATATGCTCAATAGAACTTTCTTTGATGATAGAAATGTTCTATATCTGTCCAATATAGTATCAACTAGTTGTTTGTGGCTGTTGAGTACTTAAAATGTGGCCAGTGAGACAGTAAAATTTAAATTTTATTTGATTTTTATTAATTTAAATAGCTTCATATAGCTGGTGGCTACTGTATTGGACAGCCAGTGCAGATACAAAATGTCAGCATCTCCTATTTACAAACGATGTATCTGATAAAGTGTTAATACCTATTTAAAATATATACAGAACTCATACAACTCAATATCCAAAAAACCCAGTATGGTTTAAAAATGAACACAGGACCTGAATAGGCAAAGAAGACATACAGATGACCTATAGATACATGAAAAGATGTTTCACCTCACTAATCATCAGGGAAATGCAAGTCAAAACCACAATGAGATATCACCTCTCTTCTGTTAGAATGGATATATTAAAAATACAACTAACAAGTGTTGGTGAGGTTGTAGAGAAAAGATAGCCCTAGCACACTGTTGGTGGGAATGTAAATTGATATAGTCACTATGGAAAAAAGTATAGGCTGTTCTCAAAAAACTAAAAATGAAACTACCATATAAACCAGCAATTTCACTTCCAGGTATTTATACAAAAAAAAACACCCTAATTCAATAAGATATATGCACCCCTATGTTCATTATAATACCATATACAATAGCCAAGATATAAAAGCAACAAAAATGTCCATCCAAAGATGAATGGATGAAGAAGACATGGTACATACATACAATAGAATATTGCTCAGCCATAAAAAGAATAAAATCTTGCCATTTTCTAGAACATGGATGGACCTAGAGGGTATTATGTTTAGTAAAATAAATCAGACAGAAAAAGGCAAATACCATATGATTTCACTCATAGTAGAATCTAAAAATAAAATAAACCAGAAATAGGGTTCAGATCCCGGATAAGCCCCCCCAAAACGAACAAACAAACCAGAAACAAACTTACAGATACAGAAAACAAACTGATGGTTGTTAGAGGGGAGGTAGATGGGGGATGAGTGGAAAAGATGAAGGAGATTAAGAGGTACATACTTCCAGCTATAAAATAAGTCAAGGGATATAAAGTACAGCATTGAAAAATATAGTCAGTAATGTTATAATAACTTTGTACTGTAACAGATGGTTACTACTTATTGTGATGATCACTTGGTAAGGTAGATTAATGTTGAATTGTTATGTTGTACACCTAAAACTAATATCATAGTGTATTTCAACTATGCTTTCATTTAAATAAATGAGTGAATAAGTAAATAACTAAATAAAATGTCAGTGTATCTTTTTTAAAATTGAATTTATTAACAAAATTACACAAGTTTCAGGTGCCCAATTCTACAACACATATCTGTACACTGTATTGTATGTTAATCCTCCCAAGTCAAGTTTCTGTCTGTCACCATTTATCCCCCATATACCCTCCTTCACCTCCTCCTCCCTGGCAATCAGCACACTGTTGTCCGTGTCCATGAGGGGTTTTCTTGTTGTTGTCCTTTTATGCTCTATCCCTCCACCACCACCTCCCTTACCCACCCACCCCCACCACCAAGGACTGTCAGCCTGTTCTCTAAGTATCATATGAGTCTGTCTCTATTTTATTTGTTAGTTCATTTTGTTCATTAGATTCCACAAATGAGTGAAATCACATGGTACTTGTCTTTCTCTGGCTGGCTTATTTCATTTAGCATAATGCTCTCCAGGTCCATCCATGCTATCACAAAAGGTAAGAATTCTTTCTTTTTATGGTCATGTAGTATTCCATTGAGTAAATGTACCACAACTTTTTTATCCATTCATCTACTGATGGGCACCTTGGCTGTTTCCAGATCTTGGCTGTTGTAAATAATGCTGCAATGAACATAAGGGTGTACTTATGCTCTCTAATTAGTATTTTGGGTTTCTTTGGATATATTCCCAAAAGTGAGATCACTGGGTCAAAAGGCAGTTCCATTTTAAATTTTTGAGGTAAGTCAATACTGCTTTCCACAGTAGCTGGACCAATCTGCCTTCCCATCAGTAGTCCATGAGGATTTTCTTTTCTCCACATCCTTGCCAACATTTGTTGTTTGTTGATTTATTGATGATAGCCATTCTGACAATGTGAAGTGACATCTCACTGTGGTTTTAATTTGCAATTCTCTGATGATTAATGATGTTAAGCATCCTTTTATATATCTATTGGCTATCTGTATGTCTTCTGTAAAAAAGTGTCTATTCAGGTCCCTTGGCAATTTTTTAATTAACTTATTGTTTTGGGGTGTTGAGTTTTATAAATTCTTTATAAATTTTGGTTATTAACCCCTTATCACATGTATCAGAAAATATTTTATTTTATTCAGTGAGTAGTCTTTTTATTTTGTTGATAGTTTTCTTTGCTGTGAAAATTTCTTTTACTTTTATGTAGTTTCATTTGTTTATCTTTCATTTTTCTTGCATAAGGAGATATATATGAAAAAATATTGCCACAATAAGTGTCCAAGATTTTACTGCCTATGTTTTCTTCTAGGGTTTTTATAGTTTTAAGTGTTTAATCCATTTTGAGTTTATTCTTGTGTATGGTGTAAGAAAGTGGTCTAGGTTTATTATTTTTTGCACATATCTGTCCAGTTTTCCTAATACCATTTATTGAATACACTGTATTTACCCCATTTTATGTTCTTGCCTCCTTTGTCAAATATTAATTGATCATATAGGCGTGGGTTCCATTGACCTATATGCCTATTTTTATGCAGTACCATGCTGTTTTGATTATAATGGCCTTGACATATAGTTTGATATCAGGTAGCATGAATCCTCCAACTTTGTCTTTCTTTCTCAACATCACCATGGCTATTTGGGGTCTTTTGTGGTTCCATATAAATTTTTGGAATATTTGTTCTAGTTTTGTGAAATACACCATTGGTATATTGATAGGAATTGCATTAAATCTATAGATTGCTTTGGGTAATACTGACATTTCAATTACATTACTTTTTTCTATCCATGAACACAGTAGAGTATATGCTTCCCCTTTTTGCAGTTGAATTCTAGTTTCAAGGCTTTATGATCAGAAAATATGCTTGGTACAACTTCGATTTTTCTGAATTTGCTGATGTTGTTTTTGTGGCCCAACATGTGGTCAATTCTTGAGAATGATCCATGTACACTGGAGAAAAATGTATACTCAGTCACTTTGGGATGAAATGTCCTGTAGATGTCTATCATATCCAGGTGCTCTAGTGTTTTGTTTAAGGCCACTATGTCTTTGTTGATTCTCTGTTTGGATGACCGATCTAGAGCCGTCAGCGGTGTATTGAGGTCTCCAAGTATGATTGTGTTTTTGTCAGTTTTTGTTTTAAGATCAATAAGTAGCTGTCTTATATATTTTGGTGCTCCTTGGTTTGGTGCATATATATTAAGAATTGTTATGTCTTCTTGATTCAGTGTCCCCTTAGCCATTATGAAATGGCCATTTTTGTCTCTGAGTACTTTTCCTGTCTTGTAGTCAGCATTATCCGATATGAGTATTGCTACACCTGCTTTTTTTTGGATGTTATTTGCTTGGAGTATTGTTTTCTACCCTTTCACTTTGAATTTGTTTTTATCCTTGTTACTTAGATGAGTTTCTTGTAGGCAGCATACAGTTGGATTTTCTTTTTTAATCCATTCTGCTACTCTGTGCCTTTTTATTGGTGAGTTTAATCCATTTACATTTAGTGTAATTATTGACACTTGTGAGTTCCCTATTGCCATTTCATATCTTGCTTTCTGTTAGTTTTGTGTCTTGTTTGATCCTTCTCTTTCGTTTTTCTATCTTTTGTTTTTATTTGGTTGTATTCCATACATCTTTCCTCTGTTGCTATCTTTTTTATCTCATCTGCTTCTGTGGTGGTTTTTTCAATGGTGGTTACCTTTGAGTAATGAAAAGGGTCCCTACCCTGTTCATTGTAGCGAACTATTTTGTGAGTACTTTTGCACTCCATCGTCCTTTGCTACTGTTAATCTCCATCTTCTCCCCCCCTTTCTTTTTGTTGTTGTCACAGTTTAAATTTGGTTTTATTGTGTTCTTCTTGAAGCTTTTACTTGTGGCTCTGTTTTTTTTTTGTTTTGTTTTTTGTATCTGATTGGAGAACCCCCTTTAGTAATTCCTGGAGTGGGGGTTTTCTGATGATAAATTCCCTCATCTTTTCTGTATCTGTGAATGTTTTTATTTCTCCTTCATATTTGAAGGATAGCTTTGATGGGTATAGTATTTGTGGCTGAAAGTTCCTCTCTTTCAGGACTTTAAATATTGGGGTCCACTCTCTTCTAGCTTGTAGAGTTTCTGCTGAGAAATCTGATGATAATCTAATGGGCCTTCCTTTATATGTGGTATTCTTCTTTTCCCTGGCTGCCTTGAGAATATTTTCTTTGCCGTTGGTTTGTGTCAATATCATTATGATATGCCTTGGAGTAGGTTTGTTGGGGTTAAGAAAACTCGGAGTTCTGTTTGCTTCTTGAACTTGAGGCTTTAGTTCTTTCCACAGGCTTGGGAAGTTCTCATCTATTATTTGTTTGAGTATGTTCTCCATTCCATTTTCTCTCTCTTCTCCCTCTGATATACCTATTATTCTTATGTTATTCTTTTTGATGGAGTCAGATAATTCTTGTAGGGCTATCTCATTTTTTTAAATTTTTGAGTCTCTTTCTTCTTCTCTCTGTTGTGCCTCAAGTTGCTTGTCTTCTATTTCACTAATCCTCTCTTCTATCTGACCTGTTCTATTAGCTAAGCTTGTTACTTCGTTTTTCAGCTCGTGAATTGAGTTTTTCATTTCTGTTTGATTTGTTTTTATAGTTTCAATTTCCTTGGAAATATATTCTTTGTGTTCATTGAGTTGTTTTCTGAGCTCCCTAAATTGTCTTTCTGTGTTTTCTTGTATATCTCGGAGGATTTTTAGGATTTCTATCTTGAATTCTCTGTCATTTAGCTCCAAGGTTTCCAATATATTAAATTTTTTCTCCATAGATTTTTCCTCATCTAGCTGTGTTACCTCTCTTTCTTTTGTATCCATGATATTCGATTTTCTCTTCCTTAATGGCATCTGAGGGTGGTTTTGTTGATAGTATTAATGAGATTTAATAAAGAATAAAAAGTTAAAAAAATAAAAAATCAAAAAGAGTTGTTTTTAAAAAAAAATTAATAATGAAATAAAGAAAAATAAAATAAAATAAAAAATTTTTAAAAAGGAAATTATTCCCCCCCTCCTTTTTTCCTCTCCTCTCCTCTCCCCTCTTTCTTGAGAAAATCTTGTGGTGAACTGTGAATTATAACAAACAATGCCTGTAATGGAGGGCCTGAATTGGGGAAAAGTAATAAAGGGGCAAAAAAAAAGAAAAAAAAAAGAAAAAAGAAGGGGGTATGGACCCACAAAAAGCAAGTAAGGAAAAAATTTGGGTCAAGGATAAAATGATTTGCTTTTAGGTGTTGGTTGACTAAGAGTTATGATGAGAGGAATAAGAGGAAAACAGAAAAATGGGGGGACAAATTAAAAAATTACTATTGTATTTAGTGGAACAAGAACTAGATAAAATGGAGAGCCAGGGATGGGAGCACTGCTAGTGAGTTAAAAAGGTGAAGTAAAAAACCCCCAAAATGCCACAAACATAAGTTTGAGTCCCAGATAAGATAATTTGTTTGTTATTGAGGTTTGAATAAGAGGAGATGTAAAGGAGAAAGGAAGAAACTAATATAGAGGGAGAAAAGAAAGAGAGAGAGAGAAAAAAAGAGGGAACCACTAAAAGAAGAAAAAAGAAAAAATAGGAGAGAGAGAGAGAGAGAGAGAGAGTTAAGGGTTTTGGAGTGCAACCCTCATAGAGAGAAAGGAAGAGGAGAGAAAAGATAATGGGAGATGTAACACTTATGGATAGTGTAGTTCAAGGAGAGGAGAGAGTAAGACCGGCAGAGAGTTAATCAGCCAAATTGGAGGAGGAAAAAAAATATCAAGAATGAAGATAAGAGAAACAAACGAACAAATATAATAAAATGGGATAGGTTATAAAGTCTGCAGATTATTCTTGATTTTGAGAGGTTATCTTCTTGCTTTTTCTTTTCTCTCCCTCTTCCTGGTCGGTGACTCTGTACCCCAGGTTCTGCCCCTTTGGCACGCTCAGGTAGAGGTTTGCAGTTGATAAGTCTCTATGGCGATGTCATGTATTGTGCTTTAGTCTCGTTGGCAGTCGAGGCTCATTAGCATTTATAGGCTCTGACAGTGAGAGAGTCCGTGTTCCTGGAGCCTTTCTCCTAGTCTTTCCTTCCTCAATTAGTAGCCTGATAATCCAGCTATGGGGTTGCTGCTGCCTCTGCCTGGATAGTAAGAGGCTCAAAGATCTGGCAACTCCCCACTCTATTTCCACTCAGCACAGGGCTCTGGGTAAGGCTCAGTCAGTCAGAGCTGCTAGCATAATCAGGCGGGGTTTCCGCCCACTCAAAGACCTCTGGCTCTGCCACTCTGTCCAGTAACACAGGCGGGCGCCCACTTCCGGGGCGCTTGGAGGAAACTCTCGCTCACTATCTGTGCACGCAGACCAGGATATCCAGCCAGCAGTCTCACGCTCTGAGTGAAACCCCCAACCGCATGGAAAAGTTGCAGCGTTGGAATTGGCTCTCACTCCGTCCCCGTGCACGGCTTTTGCAAGGCACTGGGGCGGCCCGAGATTCCGCTTTGGCCCACACAAAGGCCCCTGACTCTGCCCCTCTGTGCGATAACACGGGCGCGCACTGCCGAGGCACTCGGAGGAATCTCTCGCTCACTATCTGCGCACGCAGACCAGGATATGAGGCCGGCCGCGTTTCCCTCTGAGTGAATCCCCTACCAGCACGGAAAAGTTCCACCATTGGAATTAGTTCTTGCTCCCTCCCGTGTGCAGCTTTCCCAGGGCGCTGGGGCTGCCCAGAGATTCCGCTTTCGGCCCACAGAAAGGCCTCTGACTCTGCCTCTCTGTGGGGTAACACGGGCACCCACTCCTGGGGCTTAGGAAGAAATCTCTCGCCCACTATCTGCGCACGCTGACCAGGAGATCGGGTAAAATGGCTGCCCCGCTTGTCTTTCTTTGTTTGGGTTTGGCATGAGTGTTAGCTTGTATTGCCCGGGTTGCCATAGGATCAGTTTTTCCTCGGCCTGGATCTCCGTGCCACAGCCTGGTTTGGCCGTTTGTGCCGCGGCCTGGATCTATTCACCCCCTTTGCCTGCCTCAGTTTCTATATTCACGGATCCCAGAGAAAGCCGCCCTGTTTAGGTTAGTGAGGAAGGCGGAGCATTTCTTACTCCCTATTTCCTTCAGGGTTTGGTTATATATTTAGCCAATTTTTCACTCGACCATACCTTCGGGTGTATTGCAAAACATCTGGAGGCTCCAAGAATAGGTTTTTCTGTTTCTGGTTGAAGATCTTGTTGAGTTTTGGGGGAGATTTATCGGTATCGCTTCCTTCCCCGCCATTACTCTGACGTCATCTCCCAAGTATATGCTTCCAATTGTTTTTATCTCTTTCAATTTCTTTCTTCAGTGTCTTACAATTTTCTGAGTACAGGTTTTTTTACATTCTTTGTTAAACTTATTCCTAGGTATTTTATTCTTTTTGAAGCCATTGTAAATGGTACTGTTTTCTTGGTTTCCCTTTCTGATAGATCATTATTGGTGTATAAAAATACAACTGATTTCTGGATATTTATTTTGTATCTTGCTACTTTACTAAATTCATTTGTCAGTTCTAGTAGTTTTTTGGTGGAATCTTTAGGGTTTTTATATACATTATCATGTCGTCTACAAAGATGACAGTTTTACTTCTTCCTTTCCAATATGGCTGACTTTTATTTTTCTCCTCATCTGATTGCTATGGCTGGAACTTTGTCACTAAAAGAGCCTCTGGTGAAGTTGGGAGGATGGAACTAGGGGCTTCCCCTGAGGGAGAGGTGCCAGTCAGGCTCAAGGGAGGTGGTGGGCATGATCCTTACTCCAGACCCCCTGACCTCAGTCTGTCCCTTTGCAACCAGAAAGATGGTTCTACTGAATCTCCCAGGAGTGGGAAGCACCACTCAGATTCACAGAAAAGAGGGGGAAATATTCCCCACCTACCTTAATGCCAGATAACTGAGTCACCATCACCCCCTGAGTCTGTCCTGACTCTCTGACCCAGGATGTTGATTCCTCAACAGGACATAATCTCCTCAGGGTGGGGTGAGAGGGGTTCCAAAGGGTGGGGCAGTTGGTTTCCCCCAGGCTGATGCCCTATGGAGGAGAGAGCTCCACCCAAGAAAGATAGCGACCATGGCATGGAGAATGACTCAGCACAGGAAACCTAGTGTCCCTCTCCACCCCTTGTCTTTCCCCAGAGCCGTCAACCCCAGAGTCTCCCTACGTGCATCTAGTCACGCAGCTTTCCTTCCAAAAACACAGGAAGTCCTGACTCTGTGCCATCTCCTGTCCTCCTGTGCATGTCAAATTCAGTCCCAGTGAATTCAGTCACACTAGTGGGCACAGTCAGGTCGGAGCAGGAGAGGGTGCAGACTGTGCACTCAAGACGGGAGAGAAGGTTTTTTCCAAAGCCTTTTTGCCCAGTCACTGTCCACATCTCCCCACAAGCCTTCTAAGAGAGAACACTCCAAAAGTCATTGCTGGTTGCAGCCTGCAGTCCCTTCTACAGGACTGAGTATGCCAGAGCAACTGCACCGGCAGTAGGGGTGGGTAGTACACTCCCCATGCCGGTACAGTAACCTAGAGGGCTCACCCTTGTATAGGTGGCATCTGAGCAAAACAAGCAGACTCAACCTCCTCTGAATTTCACCACCAATTGCTTTGTGGGCTCTTGTTCCTGCCTCTGCTGCTCTGGGCCAGGGATCCCTCCTTGGGGTTGAGAACCCGCAGTCCTCAGGGAGGAAGTCCTGCTGCCACAGCTGGGTACAAGGCCAGCCCTTTCTATGTCTCTGCCCTTCTTAGCAGTCTCTCCCTGGCTTCTTCTGCAAATCCCTGATTATAACATCTCAGTTTAGCTACCTGTCAGTTGGTTACTGCAGTTGGTCATGCACTATAATTTAGCTGTAAACCCAGTTTGGGGCAGGGAGCAGGTGAGCATAGTGTTTATCTCCTCTGCAGCCATCTTGGAAAATATCAGTGTATGTTAAGTGAATATGAACCTTCAAATTCCCTGTCAGTCAGGCATCTAGGTTGAATTTTTGTTACCATTGTTACCACTTCCTATAGTAGCAGATCCCTCATAGATTTACAGCTGAAGAAATTGAGTCTTGTCCAAATTAACCAAATAGCCCATGGTTACAGTGTTAGCTAGTGACAGAGCCCAGAGTATAACAGGTCCACATAGCCAGTGTGTGATGCTTGCCAAGAGGTGTGCCGAACCCCTGCTTTGGTTCTTTTGGAGTTTGGGGGCGATGTGGGTGAGCTATACCCTGTGTAGTCCTGGCCTCGGTGAAAGGCATATGATTAACGTCTGCCCAACCTTGGCTCCCTGGTATCATTCCTGATAAGATGAGAGAAAGATTTTTGCTATAAAAGATACCTTATTTTATCATAAATAGTTTTCTTGGGAAATGGTCAAATAGCTAGCTGTTCATGCTCCAGACTCTTCATTAAGATTTATTCTATCCCTGGAAAGAGAAAACAAAGGGGCCCTAATGACTTCCATTCCTTTACTGGGAGTAGGGGTGTCGGGAGGTAGTACATGCACTTACATTGTGGCCCGAAGAGATTCCGGAATGGGGGCTTAATAAGTGTGACTGAATGACTCTTCCAGCCACATTAAGTGCTTGTACCCTGAATGCTAGCAAGGAATTAGTTCAGTGCACTGCCATGACCAGCTCAGCAATGGGTGTGCACAAGAGGAAGACGCTGCAGGACTTTAAAAAAACACACACAAGACACAACATAGAGAAAAGATGGTCCCAGGGGACTCCCAGCCTCTAGGACTGAGAGCCCAGATCTCTGCATGGTATTTATTCGTTTCTTGACTCATCATGCAAATTAGCAGAGCCTCGGTCAAATTAGTCTAGAATGGATTCAGGTGCGGAGAAGGATGATTAACTAATAATAGCTTTCGGGTATGTAGGGAAAAATGGCTATAGGGATCAGCTGCTTCCTTTAAACAATCTTATCATTGTTTGGTGTTTCAAAGTTCACACCAAAGACTTGTCTCAGGGCAGTCTAGTCTCTCCCCATTTTCCTACAGTGCACCTTCCACATGCCACGTTCCCTTCTCCGTGGTGTGGGCCCGCGGACCCCCTCTGTTTTTCCTTAGATAAGCAGGAGGTCCCCTTAGCTGATTTAAGATTGGGTTTAAAATACCATTAATCTCCCTTCCCCTTACCCCCATCCGTTTCCCTGTTCTCTGTTCATGCTGGCCTGGAAACCTACATTTCCCCTGAAACGAGACTGTGGGAAAGAAATAATTTGTGTGCATTCCCATGTCAGCAGGAGGGGAAAGGGCGCCCTGGCTCTGTGGCAAGGCCTGAGTTGGGCAAGGTGGGTCCTGACCCTGATGTGGGCACCTGTAATTTGTGGAAGTTAACGCAGATTTTAATGTGCTAGGGGTGCCCATTACCAAAGGAATCCCGTGATGTAGCCTCAGCAGGAAGGGTGTAATTAACAGTAGCAACAAAACACGGAATGTACTTAGAAATAAGCCTGCGTTCCATGTGTGAGGTCTGTGTAAAGACAAGGAACAGGCTTTATGAGAGACATAAATACAGAAGGATACTGCATAAGCCCCAAATATAGAAATGGGGCCTGACAGTACTGCTAAGTAATGAATAAAATGCCAACTGTTCTCTCATTATGAGTAATAACGGGTAATAATAATACTATCTGATAGAATCATGGCCAAGATTAAGTGGAATATTGCAAATAAAGAGCTTAGCATTGTACCTGACCCAAGGTAAGTAATGCTCAATATTTGTTCACTATTATGATTATTAGCTAACTTTAACCAAACAAAACATTATTTTTAAAGGGAAGCTGCAAAAAATAGTTCTACAGTTATTTAAGTATGACTTAAAACAATGAGTAAAAGTAACAGGCCGCTGACAAACAGAAGTACAGCTGGAGACAGGTGTCTCGGCTACCCTGGTGCTCTTGACACGTTCCCCAACAGGAAAGGAAATCCTGCTTTAAGAAATTCAACTACAGGATTCAAGCCATTACTGGTTTGAACTCTAAAGTCATCCACGCAAAATTAATTTAAACTCTCTCTCTCTCCCCTTCCTCTCTTTCCTTCCTACCTCCTCCCTACCTCCTTCCCTCCTGTACCAAGAAAAGACCAGGTCAGGACACAGAAAGAAGGCAGCCATCAGACACCAACCTTGATCTTGGACATTTCAAGTCTCTAGAACTGAGAAATAAATACCTGTTATTTAAAAAAACAACTTTATGTATCACTCTTAGATATTAACTTATAAGTGCTGACAAAGGCATATACCTGGGGATTGATCACCCCAGTCAAGATATAGCAAGTTTCTATCACTTCAAAATTTTCCTTGTGCTACTCTACAGTCAGTTCCTCTCCCCCACATCCTACCCCGACACCAATTATCTGCTATCACTTTAAATTAGCTTTCCTTGTCGAGTTCCATACAGCATATACTACTAACGTGCCTGGCTTCCTTTGTACAAATTAATGTTTTTGAGATTTATTCATGTTATATGTATCAGAAGTTTTTTTGTTTTGTTTTATTTGTTTGTTTGTTGTTGTTTTTTACAGAGAGAGAGAGAGAGTAAGAGAGAGGGATAGATAAGGACAGAGAGGAACGAAGAGAGATGAGAAGCATCAATCATCAGTTTTTCGTTGCGCTTTGTGACACCTTAGTTGTTCATTGATTGCTTTCTCATATGTGCCTTGACCGTGGGCCTTCAGCAGACCAACTGACCCCTTGCTCGAGCCAGCGACCTTGACCTAGGGGTCTCGAATGTGTGTCCTCTGCATCCCAGTCCGACGCTCTATCCACTGCACCACTGCCTGGTCAGGCTATGTATCAGAAGTTTAATGATTTTTATTGATGAGTAGTTATTCCATTGTATGGATCTTTCATATTTTGTTTATTCAATGAAAACATTTGGGATGTTTTCAGTTTGGAGCTCTAATGAATAAAACTGCTACGAACATTTGCATAAAAATCTCTTTGTGGGTATATATTGATATTTTTAATTTTCTTAGGTAAACACCCAGCACTGGAATTGCTGGGTCAAATGTTAAGTGTATGTTTAACTTCGTAAGAACTGCCAGACTGTCTTCCGAAGTGATTATGCCGTTTTACTCTCCCTCTAGCAATGTATAAGTTCCAGTAGTTTCAAACCCTTGTTAAAACCTGATATTGTCAGTCTCTACATTTCAGCCATTTTAGAGAATGTTTCATGGTATTTCACTGCGGATTTAATCTGTGTTTCTCTGATGAGCATTTTCATGTGCTTATTGGATTTTTGTATATCTTTTTTTATAAAATGCTTGTTCAAATGTTTGGCCCATTTTCTTATGGAGTCGTTTGTTTTCTTATTGAGTTTGTAATAGATTCTAAATATAATTACACAAGCCTTTTATGATGATAGATACATAGATAGAAATATCCATAAAATATTCACATATAGATTTATATTTAATAGTGGCTATATTTATGAATATAAATATTTTATATAAATATAATATATAATACATAAAATAAATATATTTCTATATATAATTTATAGTATAAAATACATAAATATGTGAATATTTTATTATAATTTGTGGTTTGCCATTTCATTTTCTTAAGAGCAGAGTTTTTAGTTTTGAATAAATCCAATGCTTCAATTTTTTTAATGGTATGTAATTTTTGTGTTCTAAGAACTCATTGTCTGCTCCAAAGTCACAAAGATTTTTTCTCCTATGTTTCCTTCCAAAAGTCTTACAATTTTAGCTTTTCTATTTAGGTCGGTGATATATTTTGAGTTAATTTTGTATTTTGGCCTGACCTGTGGTGGTACTGTGGATAAAGCATCAGTCTGGAATGCTGAGGTCTCCTGTTTGAAACCCTGGACTTATCTGGTCACATATGGAAGTTGATGCTTCCTGCTCCTCCCCCTTCTCTCTCTCTCTCTCTCTCTCTCTCTCTCATTCTTTCTCTCTCTCCCTTCTGTCTAAAATGAAGAAAGTCTTTGAAAAAAATTTTGTGCATGTGATGTGATCTAGGATTGTAGGTTTGTTTTTATCCAAATGAATGCCAGCATCATCAGTTAAAAAGATTATCCTTTCTGCATTGAATTAATTAGCACATTTATTGAAAATCCAATAACCATATGTATATGGATCTATTTGGGGGCATTTATTCTGTTAATAAATATAACCATCTTTTTGCCATACCACACTGTCTTGATAACTGTAACTGTACAGTAAGTCTTGTAGTCAGGTAGTATAAAATCTCCAAATTTGTTCTTTTTCAAAATAGTTTTGAAAACTCAAGATCATTTTGTTTTTTTATATAACTTTTAGAATCAGTTTGTTACTGCAATTCATATTTTAAACATTTAAAAATCTTTTTGTTTATTCATTTTAGAGAGGTGGGATAAAGAGAAAGAGAGAGAGAGAAGGGCAAGGGGAAGAGCAGGAAGCATCAACTCCCATATCTGCCTTGGCCAGGTAAGCCCAGGACTTTAAACCAGCAATCTTACTATTCCAGGTTGATGCTTTACCCACTGTGCCACCACAGGTCAGGCTAATTTCTATTTTTAAAAATGCCTGATGGAATTTTGATTTGATGTGCATTGATTCTACTGATCAGTTTGAGGGTCACTGACATCTTAACAACATTGGAGCTTCCAATTCATGAACATGGTATAGTTCTCCTTTATATAAGTGTTTTTTTTAATTTTTAAAAGATTTTATTTATGACCTGTGGTGGAGTAGTGGATAAAGTGTCGACCTGGAAATGCTGAGGTCGCCGGTTTGAAACCCTGGGCTTGCCTGGTCAAGGCACATATGGGAGTTGATGCTTCCAGCTCCTCCCCACCTTCTCTCTCTGTCTCTCTCTCCTCTCTCTCTCCCTCTCTGCCTCTCTCTATCCCTTTCTCTCCCCTCTCTAAAATGAATAAATAAAATTAAAAAAAATTTTTTTTTATTTAAAAAAATAAAATAAAAGATTTTTATTTATTCATTTTAGAAAGGAGAGAGAGAGAGAAAAAAAAAAAGGGGGGGGGAGAAGCCAGGAGAAGCCAGAAGTATCAATTCCCACATATGCCTTGACCAGGCAAGCCCAAAGGTTTGAACCAGCATCCTCAGTGTTCCAAGTCAATGCTTTATCCACTGGGCCACCACAGGTCAAGGCAATAAGTGTTCTTAAGTTTTATAATTTTCTATGTAGAGGGTTTGAATGCCTTTGTTAAATTTATACCAAAGCATTCTATCTTTTTGATACTGTTGTAAATAAATGAATGGTGTTATTTCTGTTGATTGTTTAGGATATCCTATATACATAATCATGTCATTTGTAAATAAAAACGGTTTTACTTTTTGACTCTTTGATTTGTATGACTTTTATATCTTTTTCTTGCCTTATTGCATGACATAGAACCTCCAGTAAAATACTGAATCAGTTGTGAAAGTAGAACTTGTTGGTATTAGGGAGAAAATGTTGGTATTTATCATTAGGTATGTTGTAAGTTGTAGGATTTTTATAGGTGCCCTTTGTATAAAGATAAGTTTAACTTGCAGCTGGTCTATGATAGTTCTGTGCTTATTTCTGAGGACACATAGAGCCATGAAATTGACCCTTTGCCAAGATAAGAACGGGCTATATTAGCTAGTGATTTATAATATACCATTCAAAGTCTAAAACTTCCCTAAAGGCACTCTGTATCAGCTTGTCTACACTGTCTATTAAAAATATATAGCTTGATGGCCTGAACCTGGTTTACTATATACCCAGCATGATTTTGGCTATTTAAGATAAAAGAGAGGAGACTGGCTTGGGGGTTTTATGGTGGTTAGTCGTAGGGCCAGAGTAAGGATTCTTGTGCAGGGGGGATGGGCTTGCATGATTTCAACCTCCCACCAGCAATGAAGGAGGACACATCTGGGTTTTCCATGGGCTTGTCCAGATGTGAAGCACAAAGGGGAGAGAGGATAAGGCTTAAAAGCTGTCAGCAGTCAAACATCAAAAATGGAGTCAGACAGTAAGGTATTTGCCCGTATTACCTAGGTTGTCAAATTTAGTGACAAAAATTATTCATAATATTCCTTTAGTATCTTTCTAATGGCTATTGAATATACAATAATGTTTCCTCTTTTATTCCTCATATTGGCAATTTGTGTTTTGCTTGATTGGTGTAGCTATCAGTTTATTAGTTTTGTTGAGTTTTTCAAAGAACCAGCTTTGGATTTTATTAATTTTATTTATTGCTTATCCATTTTCTATTTTGTCAATTTTCTCTTTATTATTTCCATTTTTGTGTGAATTTTACTTGTATTTTTCTTACCTTCTTAGAATGAAAGCTTAGATTGTTCATTTTAGAACTTTGTTCTTCCAGCTTTATTGAGGTATAATTGATAAATAAAATTATATATATACAGTATACAAAGTGATGTTTTAATATACATATACATTGTGAAAGGATTACCTTCTCTCTAAATATAGGCATTTAATACTTAAAGTTGCTTCCTAAGTAATAATGCTTTAGCACCATTTTGACATGTTATCTTTTCATTATAATTCAGTTAAAATATTTTCTAATTTCCCTTATGATTTGTTCATGCATTATTTAGAAAAGTGTCATATAATTCCAAATACTTCGATATTTTCCAGATTTATTTTTGTTAGTGATTTCTAATTTAACTTTGATGTGATAAAAAAATATACTCTGTATGAATTTAATCATTTTAATTCATTGAGACAATTTATGGCCAGCTTATGGCCTGTGTTGGTGAATGATCCATGTGTACTTGAAAAGAATGAGTATTTTGCTGTAAATGGGTGGAGTGCTCTATAAATGGTGGCAGCTTTAGATTGAGTGGCCAGAGAGGCCTTTTCTGAGAAGGTGATAGTTACAATGTATAAATGACACAAAGGAACCAACCAGGTAGAGACCTAGGGAAGGGCAGACTGGGGAGGGAGTGGCTGGCACAAAAGCCCTGAGATGGGAGGTGGGCCCTGGATTAACTGACATTAATAGTCAATATCCCCCTCATAACTCACTCCTACTCAGGTTTTCAAGAGCTGCTGTTATGCCTGGACTAATTCTCATATCCACGATCTTCCTTGTCCCATGACCAGAGGCTGGTGCAAGTGAAGAGATTGGCATCCTATTATCCAAGTGATGGGCCTGCCTCTGCTCTGTGTCTCAGTTATGATTTCCAGGCAACTGTCAGATTTCCAAACCCTACTAGAATAAATAACAATGAATCTAAAATAACAAAGCAGTTATCATATATATTGTATAGTGCCAAACACATACACAGCTGATATCAATCATCATAATTAGCTTATGAAGTACGCATCTCTATCTCTTTTACATATAAGGAAAGTGAAGTTCAATGAAGCTGAGGAACATACACAAGTTCAGGCAGCCAGGAAGTGAAAGAGCTGGGCTTTAAGCCTAGATTGCTCTGGGTCTAAGGCCCATGTTTCTAACCATTAGACAGCACTGCCTCTACTCAACCATCTTGTCTATGCCAGTGATAACCTCTGAATCCCTGTCCAGTCTTGATCCTGCCAAGTACACAGCACACTGAGCATGTTCCCACTACCTCTCTGCCCTGGACAGAAGCCCATGCCCAGAACCTGCTCTCTCTGACATCCCCAACCCCACTGCCCTCCTCACTGTGTGACCCTGGCCTGAGTCTGGCTGTTCTGTCAGAGGCTGTGAACACTCTGCTGTACCAGAGTGATTCCGGCTTTTGCCTCCCAGCCTTGGCTTCCCACAGGACTTTACAACCAGGTAATTGGTCCTGTTCCAGGTTTCCCACTCACACTGTCAGCCTCACGCCTCTGTGGTACACCAGACCCCGGGATCTGACAGAATTCCCACTACCCACCCTCTTTTGGGGTTCCGTGTAGTTTACAATCCTATAGCTTATGGGGACTGTACTTGCCCTTCATACCCTGAACGTCAGCAATAGAGACCAAACAATTTTTGTCAGAATCCCCACTGGTGAAAGAGTTTTGCATCTGTACTCCTAATATAATACATTTCTGTATAAATTGTAGGCATGCACTACTGCACCAGTATACTAAATACTTCACAAAGCACAAAATATATGGAAAGTGTTAAAGAGTGAGATTGAATAAAACACTCACTGGAATACATACATTTTAATATTTCACATATTATAATGCACACTATTATATGTTATATATATATAATATATACACTAATTTTTTCTATCTTAAGAATTCCCCCTTAAGAACACGTGTGTGCGTTATGAGAGAGAATGTTTTATTTTATCTCATTCTTTAACACTTCCTACAGCAGGTCCTCAAATCAGATTGTTTCATTACAACATTGATGAGATATGCTGTAGAAAGTTAACTCCTGTTTATATTAATTAGCCTATAGTAAAATTGGTTTCCTTATACATCTTATACTTATCAATGACAATGAGGAATTAATGTATGTTTTCTGTGCTTTTGAAGTATGCAATATACTGGTACATGTCTAATATATACACACACTAATATTTCCTATACGAAGAATTTGTGTGTAGCCCATGTGAAATTTATGCTCCTCCTCTGGAGACCCCTGCACCACAGGATCCAGACCAAGCCCATTAGGGCTGTTCTGTCTCCCACTGTCTTGCCATCTTCTTCACCTCAGCCCAGACCCCTCGTCTGCTAGTGGGCTCACCCACCATTCCCTCCATCCCAACACATGGTTTGGAGTGAGAACAACCTGGATTTAACTGCACACTGCCACTTACCAGCTGTGTGACTTTGGAGAGTGTCCCCAACCTTTTTTTGGGCCATGGACCAGTTTAATGTCAGAAAATATTTTTACGGACCGGCCTTTAGAGTGGGACGGATACATGTATCACGTGACCGAGACAAGCGTCAAGAGTGAGTCTTAGACGATGTAACAGAGGGAATCTGGTCATTTTTAAAAAATAAAACATCATTCAGACTTAAATATAAATAAAACAGAAATAATGTAAGTTATTTATTCTTTCTCTGCGGACCGGTACTAAATGGCCCACGGACTGGTACCAGTCTGCGGCCGGGGGGTTGGGGACCGCTGGTGTATATGACCTCTGGGGCTTCAGTTCTCACCTATAAAATCAGGACAACAGCACCAACTTTGCAGGGTGGTTATAAGGACCAAAAGAGGAAATACCTGGAAGGGGGTCTGGTGTGGGGCGGGTGGTCAAGTGAGTGATGACTATCACCATCCTGTTGCCAGGGGAGCCACTCCTGCTCCAGCCCCAGTTCATGCTGACCCACCTGCCCTGCTGAGGGCCCCTTGCCGACTAGTTCCAGGACTCCTTTCCTGACCACCTCAGCTCACATGAGCTGCCCCCATACCATCCCACCTCTAGGACCCTCTGACCTCCTGCACTTATGCCTGGGCAGCCCCAGATTGCCAGTTAGTCATTTCTGTCTATTTTTACTTGTCCAACCAGCTTACATGTTTCTGGAAGTTGGGGGCCACATAGGGTCCCACTCACTTGGCACCCACTGCAGGTGACACTCAGGCAAAGCAGTTGATGTGGGCATGTGCCTTCAGCCCCATGAATCTGAAGTCTTTCTGTACTTCACCTCCTGGCATTTTACCACCTGTGCTCATTGCTGATACACAGGGTAGTGTGTGTTGGCCTGTGAAATCCTACAGGCTGCTGCAGAAGAGGCCACTCCAACCAGACACTCCAGCCAGTTCTGCAAGCTGGGATCAGCATCTAATCACGTTTCCATCACAACACCATGAAAAAGTGTGACTTGCCCTTAGCAACGGTCTCTCAAGAAAGCTACCCCTACAGAGAGCTCATTAAGTTAGCCGAACACACGTGAGGCAAAAATCTAAAAACAGACCTGTGTTGTCTGAGCCTCACTCCGCACGTGGCAGAGCTGGGAAGGGCAAGGACGAGCCTCGCTCCGGGTGACGACAGGGAAGAACTCTGCCGGGCAGCAGCCAGGAGAGCCTCCAGGTCTGTGAGCAAGAGCTGAACCCCTGAGGCAAGGGTACCCCCCCACCCACACCCCACATACAGACTGTCGCTCCCAGCTGTCAGGGAGCTCTCCTCCACCCCCTAAACCCTGCATCATTTGGAACCCAGGGCAGGGCACCACCAGGAACTGGCTGTGAAAAGCAATTGATATAATGAGAATTTAACATTCATTTCAATTCAGCAAACCTCAGGCACCTAACCATCCTGCATACTGCTGGCCAGGGTGACACAGTCCTCACTTTTAAGAGGTTTTCAAGGACAGATAAGACATGTAACAAATACAACTCAGGATAACACACAGTAAACACTCTAATGGAGAAGCAGGCAAAGCATTCTGGGAGCAGAGAGGAGAAAGGAGAAATAACACCAATAGAAGAACAGACAATCAGGGAGGGTTGCATGGAAGAGACAGCACTTGCCTTAACCACGGCACCTGCTAGTTGTCTTCCTCAGTGCTCAGTTGAATTCAGCAAGTGCTGGTTAAGTGGTTAAATAAGGTGTTCTAGGAACTTGGTTACTGTATGTTCCTAGGTTTTTAAAAGGAGTCTTGAAGTGCTGCACCTTCTTTTGTCTTCGGAGAACCAACTGGAAGGGGCTAGCAAGACTCAGATAACAGAGCAGAAAACAAGGGCCCTGCAACTTGGCATCCTCTCTGGCTTCCCCTTTATCCCTTCTTTATGGAGACCACGGGGATAAAATAGGCTCTTTGGCTCACTTTGATGTAAAAATAAGAAAGCAAACTAGGGCGCCACACAGAGGTGAGGTATTGCTTTTTAAATGGTTTTGAAATACTAAACAGTCTCAGCCACTTTCAGTGAATGCTCGCCTTCAAGCAAAACCAGCACAAAGGGTTAATATCATACATGTACAATGTTCTTCATTAAAGGAGCAGTAAAACCTTAAAAATGGGGATATGTGTTCCACCGCTGAGAGTTTGTACATTTAAAAGAACACAGGAGAACAGGAGAAGGAGTCCGCATCTTTAACCTGAAGGTCTTTCTTAGCAGGCCATCAGGATGATAGGAAGCAAGTCAGAAAAATAGCAAACCATGCACACACATTCTCCTCCACATGCACTCTTGTGCACACACGCAAACAGAGAGGGAGCTTTTCAGAGTGTCCAGTGTTTAAAACATAGGACATCAGACATCCAGGCCACTGGAGGTTGGTCAGCAATCTCTGGACCCACTGCAGTGGGTGACGGAGCAGAGGGAAGCAAGGCAGCCACTGCGTGGTGTGAGCTGTGTTTGGCTCTCATCCTCCACGTCACTAGGAGGCTCCCTCGCCAAGAGGGAAACACTTGAATGAAGGGGGAGCTCACACCTATTTCAGAGAGAACCACGCTCAAAGCTGGAACAGACATGGGCCATCTTCTGGGACCATGGGCCAGAAAACAAAGGGGTGGGAGCAGAGATTTTCTGTGAGAAAATGCTTTGTACACTTTGAAGCACCATACAAATGTTATATTTTTGAGGAAACTAACATTAACTTCAATTGGAACAAGTATCCATGTTTCCCAGTCTCTTAGCTGTCCACCTCATTCCCTCCCTCCCTATTAAAAATTAATCGGTTTCTTTATTCTTTTCCTCAATTCATTCTATACATACATATTGAGCACCTAACCTATGTCAGGTTCACCAAAATGAGTAAGACATAGCTGGTGCCCTCAAGAAATTGACAGCCCAAATCTTCTAAAGGTTCTAGACAATCCAACCGCATAGGAAAGAACACAGACCAGAAGTGGCTTCCTCTGAGGAGGAGAAAATGATGGGGATATTATTGAATTCTTTACCAGTGAAAGATTCAGTGATAGCACCCAAGGGTACCTCTGCTTTAAAAAGAAATAATTACTCCACTGTAAGCTGGTTTTTCAGATGCAACCCAAAATTTTTTTTTAATTTTTGATAAGCTGCTCTTTCAATTAGGGATTTCGTGAAATGGATGTGACCACCTCCAGCAGCTGCTTAAACTTCCCATTGACCCAAATACCTCTCTGGCCCCAGGGCTTAAGACACCGTGTTCCAGTTACATAAATTCTATGCCTCAGAATAGCCCTGCACGCTGACAGCCATTTACCCTGTCCCCATGGCCCCAGGTTCTGCTGTCTGGCCCTGTCAGATGGGCAGGGCCAGCACGGCTGGGAAAGGTCCCCAAAGCAGGACTAAGACCACGCAGCCCCATATCCCGACTCCAAGTGCCCAACCCCCATTAGAAGACACCAGGAAAAAGCCTTCCTAAAGGTCTTGCTAGAAATTTTAACATAAAAATAAACTATCTATAAATATGTCTGACTAGGCAGTGGCGCAGTAGATAGAGCATTGGACTGGGATGCAGGAGACCCAGGTTCGAGACCCTGAGGACGCCAGTTTGAGCGTGGGCTCATCTGGTTTGAGCAAAGCTCACCAGCTTGGACCCAAGGTCATTGGCCTGAGCAAGGGGTAACTTAGTCAGCTGTGGTCCCCCGGTCAAGGCACATATGAGAAAGCAATCAATGAACAACTAAGGTGTCGCAATGAAAAACTAATGATTGATGCTTCTCATCTCTCTCCGTTCCTGTCTATCTGTCCCTATCTGTCCCTCTCTCTGACTCTCACTCTGTCAATGTAAAAAAAAAAAAAAAAAAAACTAAATACAAGAACAAAATACTGGTAAAATATGGTTTTCAAGACTTTGGAAATGAATAAGTGAAGTACTGTGATTCCAAAGAGTCAGGAATAAAACGACAAAAGGCCCCGTAATTGCCCGTAGTGCTTCTTTAAGGGAGAATCTGGGCTGTGGCTGAAGGAGGGACGCAGAAGGAACCGGGGAGACTCACTGAGTTGCAAACATAGAACAGAGAGTCAGGAATGTCTAGGAGACTGAAATAATAAAAAGGAAATAAATAAATGAAAACAACTTGTAAACAAGCAAAAGCCACTTAAAAAAATGAATGATACAATTAAAATAGACCGCTCACAGAAATCAGAGGGTATTTCAAAATGAAGATGTCTGACCAGGCGGTGGCACAGTGGATAGAGCGTTGGACTGGGATGCGGAAGACCCAGGTTCGAGACCCCAAGGTCACCAGCTTGAGCGTGGGCTCATCTGGTTTGAGCAAAAAGCTCACCAGCTTGGACTCAAGGTCGCTGGCTTGAGCAAGGGGTTACTCAGTCTGCTGAAGGCCCGCGGTCAAGGCACATATGAGAAAGCAATCAATGAACAACTAAGATGTCACAACGAAAAACTGATGATTGATGCTTCTCATCTCTCTCCATTCCCATCTGTCTGTCCCTATCTATCCCTCTCTCTGACTCTCTCTAAAAAAAAAAAAAAAAAAAATGAAGATGAAGCTATAAAATATCCCCTAATATTTGTGAGCAGTATATCATTCACTGGTGTTCAAAGTAGAAATAAATGCAAATTCTCGGGCCCTATCCCAGACCTACAGAATCAGAAACTCTGGGGCCCTGGCTCACCTATCTCAGATTTCTCAAGCCCTGCGGGGGATTCTGATGGGACTAAAGTTTGAGCAGCACTAATGCAATCATTTAAAGCTAGGTCCCCAGTGCATGAAACTTGTAGAAACTGCTTGGCTTAACTGCCTGCCTCAAAAGCATGAAAGTGGTCATTCCTCGGGCATTTCACTCCACAGATAAGCTAAGTATTTTGAAGATATGAGAATAAGAGTCATATTAGTTTGCTAGGGATGCCATTACCAAATACCGCAGACTGAGTGGCTAAACACCAGACATTTATTTTTTCTCAGTTCTAGAGTCCAAAATGAAGGTGTGGGCAGGTTTAATTTCCCCTAAAGCCTCTCTCCTTGGCTTGCAGGTGGCTGCCCTCTTGCTGTCTCTTTAGAATGGTCATTTCTGTACATGTGTAGGGGTTCAGAAGGAGCCACCCCAAGATGTGCCTGAGTGGTATGCAGACTGCTTTGAGCTAAAGGCAATTTTAGCTGCAGGCTCTAACTCCTGTCCCTCCCTTTCACTGCCTAGAAGAATTTGAATGTAGGGGCCTTGCTCATAATAAGAGATGAGCAGAGATAACTTCTTTTGACCTATCTGTAGGGCAAGTCAACCTTCTATTTAAGAAATGCCTGTTCTTCTTAACATCCCAAATTGACCCTTGAAGCTCCCATGGTGCATCACCCCATCCCTAGCTCAGGATGTCTTATAGACCTAGACCCCATTTTCTGTCTCTGAACCTCGCCTGCATGGCGGGTCTCTGATCTCTCATGTGTGTGGGATTCCCATACATATGTATGTATTAAATTTGGCCATTTTCTCTTGCTAGTCTGTCTCATATCTACTTGATTACTAACTAGACCAGCCAGACCCTTGAGGGCAGAGGAAAGTTTATTCCTCCCCGAGACATACCTGCCCCTGTTGTTTCTCTGTGTCCTAATCTCCTTGTCTAATAGACTCCAGTCACATTAAATTAGGCCTACCCTAACATCCTCATTTTCGCTTAATCACCTCTTTAAAGGTCTTATTTTATATCGCAATAGCTGTGTATGGTGTCAGATGAGTACCTGACTTACCAGGGCGATTACTTTGTAAGTTATATAATATATTATACGTCTAGTCACTACGTCATATACCTGAAACTAATATAATAGTGTATGTAAACTGTCGTTGAAAAACTTTAAAAATATATATTTTTTAAGGTTTTAGTTTCAAATACAGTCACATTCTGAGGTATTAGAGCTTAGGCATATAAATTTTGGAGGATACATTTCAGCCCCTAATGAGTCTTCTCAAAATGAACTGTTTCACCAATCGTCACCAGTCCTGTCTGGAACCTTCCCCTGGGTGGTGGGACCAAGGTGAGGATGCCTGCTTATTCTCCCTGCTCCTTAGCTCCCTCCTCAGCCACGCCACTCTCTAGGGGCAGCTGCCTCCGTAGACTGGAAGGCCTCTGGGAAGACAGCCATGCCTTAGCACACAAGAAGAAGAAACGGAGAGGGAGTAGGAGAGAAGAAGGGAGAAAGAGAAATTTAAAAAATAAAATAAAAAGGTGAGAGACAAAGGGTGAAAACATTGATGAGCTCAGCAGGGGAAGGCCGACTTGCCTTTGTCTCCAGAATTGGAGGAGGAGTGACCCCCTAACCTCACGCAATCTGGAAGGCCAAGCAGAATGAAGGTTTGGAGCCAAACCAAGGCTGTATCACTTACGAGCTATGTGGCCTGAGGTCAGCTCTTCACTCCTTGGTGCCTCTGTTCATTTACTTGTTTGATAATTCATTCATTCAATCTACGAAATAGTACAGGTTCTCAGACACTGTGCTGGGTAGTAGTTTTTTATTGGTAAAATGAGAATAATAAACTTAATTTACAAAGTTGTTAGGCAAATTCAAATATAGTGTCTAACCTACTAGACAGTGATTGATTTCTGGATCTCACCTCACTAGAATGTAAGCTCTTGAGGGTAGGAACTTGTTCTAAGTTGATTCACCTCCATCTTCTGGCAGCCAGAGAATGACTGGTACCATGAATATTTGAGGAAGGAAAGAGAGATGAAAGCTGGAGGAGGGGCAGGGACAGAAGCAAGATGCCAGCATGGCACACTGGCCATTGCGTCACTGCTGCCCCCAGGGTCACTCACATCCGGGGGAGTCCTGAGAACTCAGTTGCCTTAACACCAGGTCTTGGAACCACATCACGTCCTTCTTCCTCAGGAGGGTTCTGGGAACAGAAGACTGTATATTATTTTAGAGATTCCAGATCAGCTCCAGACCAGTCAGTCCATGAAGCAACTGAACTTTCATTTGACACTTCTCCACCTTCACCATCCCCCACAACCCCTCTAGGTCACTTCTCATTCCTGATGCCTGGACCTTCTTGTTACTTATAGGGGCGGGGCTTAGATAGGGCCCTAGGGCCCCTCATGTCTAATAAAAGAGGAGAGGAAGAGGACAGAGCTCCAAACACTCTACATATCCCCCCAATGCTTTCCCAAGCTGATATCCTTCTTGAAAATCCCAGATATCATGTCTGTGGACTTGTCTGATGAACAAGTTCTCACTGTGGTGAAGAAACAATAGTATGGTATGCTGCCCTCCGGAGAGTATCTGCTCTATCACAGGGCTAATGCTTAAGCCAAAGACTGTAACAATTATAGGAAATTCGTACTAGACCTGCCAGCCTTGACTCATCATCACCAATGGCAAGTTTACAGCCCCACAAAAAACATAAAAATAAAAACCAGAAGCTTTAAGCAGACTGTCTCCTTGTGACCACCTGAACTTCAATCTCCCTATAAATCAGGCTGTTTGTACTGACCTACATTTTTAGCATGGCAGAGACAAAAGAAGAAATACTCTTTGGCCTTACTGCTTTCTCAGTATGTATTCTCAAACATTGCCAGGTATTGTCCTATTATCACCTCAAATTCGACAAGAAGCAATTTCCTTATATATTGAACTTTTCCAAGAGGCCAGTCACCTGGACACCATAGCACCAGCCCACAGAGGACGTTAGAGCCCAACTCCCCTCCTTCTGTACATTCTTACTTCGGACCATAAGAGAAACAAAGTTTGCTTTTCTTCTCCTTGGGACAAAAATCACCAGAATAGAAAAACAACCACTTCCAAAGCTGTTTTTAAAATTAGCAAACTGAGGGCCTGCATTTTCTGTCTCTTAGCAAAGGAAGTGGGAAGCTGAAGACAGGTCCAGTCGTCTCTGTTCGGGGCCCTGAGGCTGAACGGAGAGCTGTCCCAGTGCAGCAGCAGCCACACATAGACCTGACCCTGCACACATGTCCCCAGCACCGTAGCTAACCATGGAGCCATGACAGGAAGAAGACTCTGTTTCATTTCTGCAAGCTTGGCAGCAGCAGAGGTGGATTAACACCATGGTCAATGAATTGTCAGTGCCACGCTGCCTCACTTCAAGGTTCTGGGTAGCGCCCTACCAATATGTTCCCATGTCCCATGTTTTTATGAACTATGCAGACATAAGCTATTTTGACCTCAATCAATGAAGATCCTTTTCCTTCCGACACTCCTTCCATCACCATACTCTAATAGAGTAGTGGAAGATATTCTAGGCACTGGTCAAGGGGGACTTGAGTATATGGTAGATTTAATTTGGGTTTCATGAGACGTTTATGTAGTCCACAGTTACTTCTGTGTATTGTGAAGTTACTGCTAGCTGCCCGGAGGAATGACTCCCAGGAAATCTCCCACCGCCCACTGGACATCCACCTGACACCATGGTGCAAGGCCAGGGGCTATGTAGCAACGTGAGCACATTCTGGAAATGAGGGTTAGTGAGGGAGAATCAAGATTTGGGATATAAGAAGCCAGAAATAAGTTTGTGGAAAATTCTTCTAGTTCTTACAGCTCATGAATGAGAGAAACTTGATAGCAGCTTTCAGACATCTGACCACCAGCCTAAACATTTACAGGACATAACCAATGAAGGCTTGTGAAACTGAAAGAAACTTTACTAAAATATAAAAATGAAAAACAAATTTTGATCACCTGGAATTCAGGAAAAATAATGTATTTTTCTCATCTCTTCATAAAACATCATAAAGTCATTATCATATGAAGAGGTGATCAAACAGTACACACACACACAAAAGAGAAGGGCGTAAAGTGTTACAGGATGTTGCAGAGTTAATTAATAAAAATAATGTGTCATTTGAATTCTGTAATGTTTGTGGTATATCTGGTTTGTGATTTCTTTCCTCATTCTAAATAAAAATTAGCTTTTACACCTAATTTTTTAATATGTGGTTTTGTATTTAAAAAGGCCTACAAAACCATGTAAGCTTCAGGCCCCCAAAAACCTGGATGGAGCCCTGGCAGACAGTCACTAGAGCAGTGGTTCTCTAACTCTTTGAAGACAGGCTGCATTTAAAATCCTACAAATAATTGTAGGTGCACTATATAAAAATTTCTGAGAAATATGTTATAATAATTAAGTCAAATATTAAAGAAAAAATATAAAGTCCAAGGGTGTTTTTATGGTAATTAAATGAAATAAATATGACAAAATTAAATTTATTTTGACATTAAGAAACATTTTTATGCCTGACTGGGCGGTGGCGCAGTGGATAGAGCATTGGACTGGGACGCCAAGGACCCAGGTTTGGGACGCCGAGGACCCATGTTTGAGACCCCGAGGTAGCCAGCTTGAGCGCGGGCTCATCTGGTTTGAGCAAAAGCTCACCAGCTTGGACCCAAGGTCTCTGGCTCAAGCAAGGGGTTACTCGGTCTGCTGAAGACCCATGGTCAAGGCACATATGAGAAAGCAATCAATGAACAACTAAGGTGTTGCAATGCGCAACGAAAAACTAATGATTGATGCTTCTCATCTCTCGTTCCTGTCTGTCTGTCCCTATCTATCCCTCTCTCTGACTCTCTCTCTGTCTCTAGGGAAAAAAAAAATTTATGTCACATTTTTTCAGTTATGCTTTTTAGAATTTGTAAAAAAGAGTTTTTCATTTATTTGTTTGTTTTTTTACAGGGATAGAGAGAGAGTCAGAGAGAGGGCTAGATAGGGACAGACAGAAAGGAACAGAGAGAGATGAGAAGCATCAATCATCAGTTTTGTATTGCGACACCTTAGTTGTTCATTGATTGCTTTCTCATATGTGCCTTGACCGCGGGTTTTCAGCAGACCAAGTAACCCCTTGCTCAAACCAGCAACCTTGGGTCCAAGCTGGTGAGCTTTTTGCTCAAGCCAGATGAGCCCGTGCTCAAGCTGGCAACCTCAGGGTCTCGAACCTGGGTTCTCCACATCCCAGTCTGACACTCTATTCACTGCACCACTGCCTGGTCAGGCAAAAGAGGGGTTAAAAAATAAGAAAACGACAAAAAAGTTATTTTTTTATATATATAGATACATTCTTGGTAAGATTTAGTAAATTCGGCAGGTCCTGGCACAAATGTGTTAAGTTTTTTCATTCTTGTGTTTATGAGAAACACGAGCCTGATGTGTCCTAGTGATTTCTTCAATGTTTAAGCATATATTTGAAAGACAAACTCTCATTTCCTTGTCAATACATTGAAGAATTCCTCTCTTTTTACTCTTAATTGTGTTGAGGGTAGAAAATCCTAATTCACATAAATAGGATGTTGAAAATTGTAGTAAAATGTTCAAAGCTTTTTTAGATATTGCCACATATTCTTCTTTATAGAAAACCAAAAGGCTTCAAGAGACAATTCCTTATGTTCAGTCATCAATCCAAAACCCCCACCATACATATCATCTTAATTTTACACCAAACAAAGGATAGAAGAAACTTGCCTCCAGTCTTTCCAGGGATCATGGGGGGGGGTAGTGTAAACAATCCAGCACCACAGCTTAACAGCCTTTTGCAACCTAATCAGGCAAGTGAGGTGGGGGGTTGGGCAGAGTGTCAGCTTACAGCCAATTCCCCATACCTCTGTCCCCCCCAAAATCTAAACTCCAAAAACACTGTTGGTTTTTTGGTCCCCAACAGGCACATAGTTCTCTGGAATACCACAGGGTGCACCTGGAAATCTTCTAGGGCACCACTGTGAGAACCACTGCACTAAGGAAACAATTCAAACCCATTGGAAAGATGTCAACCATGTAACAATAGCAGGACATTCTCCCTGCTGCAATCCCAAATAGCTATTACATATAAGAAAGGCATTTGAGCATGGAGAAGCTTTGGGTTCATAAGTTACAGAGGGTTACATAGTTAAAGGAAACATTCACACTTGTGCATGCATAATACACATTCATTTGTATGAGTTGATAGTTGGGACCTCAAAAGGAAGGCTAGATCTGGGGCTGCATTAGCCCCTAGGAACGGGGTAGTTTTCCCCTACAAGGATGCATGAGAGCACAGGGGCTTCCCTGACCTCCATCACTGGAGGGGAAGACTCGTACCTCTGGAACGAATCTCCAGACTCACTAGTCCGAGCCATAAAAGGGGTATAAATGCTTTTAATCTCCTGTATCTACTTTGACAGCTCATTTGTCCTTGCCTTTCATTTTCTTCCTTTCTTTTCAAGTTATTTTACATTTGAGGAAATGACATATCAACAAAAAATCGAATCAACAGCAATATGCTTCTGATATGGAGGAGGAAGAAACTTTCTGCTACCCTTAAGGTGTTTTGGGCTGATCTAATAATCAAATAGACATGAGGCAAATCAACAAGAGAAAGTGACCAAATTTAATTACATACATACATATAGGAACCCCACATATGTGAGAGTCAGAGACTGTGACTACATGAGAGGCTCAGGGACAGAAGGGAACATGAATGTGTAAGACATCCTGAGCTAGGGATGGGTAAAGCACCTTGGGGCTTCTGCAGGTCACTGCAGGAAGAACAAGTGTCAGTAATTATTAGTTTGCCTGCCGTATAGAAACATAAAAAGTCATTTCTGGTGATAACTCTTATCCTGGGCCAGGCATCTAATTAAAATTCTTCTATATAGTTAAGAGGTGAGGGGGCAGAAGTTGCCCTTGAGCCTGCAGAGTCTTGGTTCATTTTAACTCAGAATAATCTGCATACCACTGAGGTCCATCTCAGGGTGGCTGTTCTGACCCCCACACGCAGTTTGGGAGTGCGGCTGGAGCCCATGCTGGTGTGGGTGGGGACTGGAATTTTAACACGCTCCCCCCCCCCCCAGAAAGGCTCAACATGATAAGTGGCTTGCTCTGTTCTTCTGTTAATATTTTAAATGTTCACTAATTTTCTTAGTAAATATATATTTCTTAATTATTATAAAAGAAAAATAAATTAATGTTTGTTTTTTTCAATCCCTGTGGCAGGGCCTAGGCGGTGGTGAAGGGTCAAAAAGTGAGGCCACCTGGCTACCTTCCCCCAAATCATCTGGAGACTTTCTAAAATGCACTTTTGGGGTTCATCATCGAACACCTGAGTCAGAGGTTTCTGAAAGTGTTTGGGGTGCTGAAACTGCGTTTTTAACAAGGTGCCCAGGTGCGTCCGCTCTGGACCCAGAAGCTCTGAGGCTCAACCCCAATGCCCCTCTGCTCAGGAGAGCTGGAGTCGGCCGTGCAGAGCGTGGGACCAGGCTCCCTGGGCTTCCGGTTTGCATTCTGACTTTGTTACTATTGACATGGTCAAGTTTCTCTCTCTGAAACTCAGTTTCCTCATCTGTCAAATGGATATAATAATAATATCTACCTCACAGGTAGCTTGACAAAATATTTGTTTGTTTATTTTATTTATTTTAGATTTTATTTATTCATTTTTTAGAAAGGAGAGAGAAAGAAAAGGGGAAGAGGAGCAGGAAGCATCAACTCCCATATGTGCCTTGACCAGGCAAGCCCAGGGTTTCAAACCAACAACCTCAGCATTCTAGGCTGATGCTTTATCCACTGCGCCACCACAGGTCAGGCGGCTTTACAAAATAAATGAAACAGTTCGCATGAGAAGCTTACAACAGTGCCTGGCTCATAGTAAGGTGTAAGGCCAGGAGCTGCCATCGTGGCCATTCACATGCAGGTTCCCATTGGTTTCGGGCAGACGGTAAAGAAATGGCGGAGTCGGAGGATGGTGGGCCATTCTATTTATTGGTGTCTCACCAAGACAGGCAAACCACAAAAGAAGACAAGGGAAAAGCAGAAAACCAGCTTTTCCCATGAAGGGCAAGGGATCAGGGAAGCCCCTGCAATTGGGATAGCAGGAACTGTGTGTCCAAGCTCCTGGTCTGTCCCACTTTATAGTGTAGAAAACCAAAAACCCTTAATCCAATATACAAACAAGGAAGTCTCTGATACAAAGTCACCTATCCGAGGCATAATTGGATTCCTCATGAGAGTGCACCACCCAGATCATACCATCAGTCAAGGGTGTGGGGAAAAGCCCAGTCTTAAAACTAAACCCTAGACTACAACGACCCTGCCTGCCCACAGCCCGTCCCCCACACCCAACACAAACCACAAGCGAGCAAACACATATATCATATTTACAAACTCATTTGACCAACATTAGGCCACAAAAAGAAATGTTTACTGTTATTATTGCTATTTTTATATTTTGGCTGGGGCCTACAAGCAGGACACGTGGTCCGTGTCTTGTTGGTGTGTCTGACCCGCTCACCTCTCCAGCCCTCTGACCCTGCTGCCCAGATCCTCAGACTGTGGCCCATGCTGGATCAGCCACCACCGGGAGCACCTCCCATAACTCACCTTCTACCTCACATATGCCCTGTTATGCTTTTAAGTTAAAATCAGCTGGGAAATAAATGTTTCAAGGCATTTTATAAATTGAACTTGAAGGAACAACCCAGCTAAGCCCAAGCAGCTCAGCATTGCTTCTCTGTTTTCTCAGTTCTTTCCCCTCAGAAAGATGAGGACAAGTCCTTCTGGAGGAGGGTACCTTACCTGGTCACCCTTCAGTTAGGGTGCTGGCGGGTAGGTGCAGGGGACTCCAGGAAACAGTACCCATCCACTCAGCCTGACAGCATTGCTAAAGAAGTCCTTTAATCAATGCTTAACCCAGAGGCCTAGGAACAATATTACTGTACATAGCAGACTAGCAGAATGCCATTAAGGCAGGCAAATACTGCCACCTGTTGATCAGCCAGAATGCTTGACAAATTTCCATGTCTAAAAATTAATCAAGCCTTTTCCTAAGGGCTGAAAACTGAGAAAATTCAGTATCTTATATTTGAACCCACTGTGCCATTTTTACACAAATAACTAGTAAATAGACTTAAAAATCACCTTTCAATCCCAGTTCCATATTCTCAAAGCCACTGCTGAAAGCAGGTGCTGAATAAACATTTCATGTGCTCAGAGGAAAGTTATACAGATCAGCAGAGTGAAGGAGTCTTGAACTTCAAGTCTAGAGTTCTGGGCTCTGTCTTTACATGGTCCCTAATTAGCTGCAGGACTGGGCAAGACCCTCCACATCAGAGGCCCTTTGGTAGTTTAGAAAGTGGGGACTTCCAGCTCCAAAATACCCTATGGTTCTGGGTACCTAATAACATGTGATGGCAAAACCCTACAAGTGAATTTTCTTAACTAAGTATAATATAAAAAATTATATTGCAAAAATCCTACTTAGACAATTATTAATAGAAGGAGTGGTCCCTGAGGCCTTCCACTGTGGGTCATTACGACACCGCTATAGCTCACTGGGCCTTTGAAAAAGAGGTGCCCCAGAGCAAGGGCATGACTGGGGAAATGGCTTCATATTCATCCTCCCCACGTTCTTCAGAATGGTTCACCTCTCATCCTTTCAACCAGAAAGGCGGACTATGCTTATCATCCTTGGCTGTTGCTGCCTTAGAGTGCAGAAAAAGGAGTTTTTCTAGGAAGAAACCCCTGGAGCATCAGCCAGAGACCCACAGGAGCTTGCAACCGCTGACTGGCAGCTAGCAGAGTCCCTCCTTATTGCCAAGACACCTGTGTAGCTGGAGCTTTTCTGGGTTGCAGCACCAGTTAGGACTTTTTTCACATCTGATGAAACAGGATCTTGCAAGTTGGACAGTCAGCCACAAAAATGGGAGAAGTAAGGGAGATCATCAGAGGTATAGGTACAGTCCTGATTTTTTGTCTTAAAATAAAAATGTAAGTTACATATTTGCTAAAATAAGAAAGTCAGTTGTGAGTTACAGTAATAAAAAAGAACCTTGCCTGACAAGGCAGTGGTGCAGTGAATAGAACATCAGACTGGAACGCGGAGGATCCAGGCTCTCGAAACCAGAGGTCGCCAGCTTGAGCACGGGCTCATCTGGTTTGAGCAAGGCTCACCAGCTTGAGCCTAAGGTCACTGGCTTGAGCAAGGGTTCACTTGGTCTGCTGTAGCCCCCCTTACCCCCCACCCCTGGTCAAGGCACATATGAGAAGGCAATCAATGAACAACTAAGGTGCTACTACAAAGAATTGATGCTTCTCATCTCTCTCCTTTTTTGTCTGTCTGTCCCTATCTGTCCCTCTCTCTGTCTCTGTCACCAAAAAAAAAAGAACCTTATATTGTATGTTGGGCAGATAAAATATATTATGCTCACTTTGTTAAAGATGGTGCTGCCCACATGGAAGCCCGTCACCCAAGTGATATTAATGTGTATTGGGGGCAGGCTGGGGGCAGGCAGGATCCTTGTAGCCTGGGGCTTGGTTTTAGGACTAAGTCTTTCTCACCCTTTTTGATGTGGGGTGGTGCAATCCCATCATGCCCCAGATAAGTGACTTTGTATTAGACTTCCCTGTTTTGTATATTGGATTAAAGGTTTTGATTTTCTACACTATATAGTGGGGCAGACCAGGAGCTTGCTCTCTTGGTTCCTGAGATTAGCATTAGAGCAGAGAGCAAGTTGGAGAGCAGAGTAAGGCCACATGGATGAGGCCAGGAGAAGCAGCCAAGATGGCGGAGTGCTGAGTGAGAAGCCAGTTTGTGCAGAGTTTGTGCAGGGAGAAGGAAGGAGATGGGGAACAGAGGTGAATAAGTCTGGTGAGCTAGAAACCTTTGATTCTAGGAAACTCAGATAAGTCAGTAGCTTTGTGAACAGTGAATGAGTGGGTTTGGGAGCCTGTAAAGCCAGTATCCACGGCCACCATCACAGCCACCTGGTCCATGCAGGTTTGCATTGGATTCGGACAGATGGTAATGAAACAATGGAGCCAAAAACTGGTGGGCCATCATCTTTAATCCTAGCTTATACCCGACGGGCAAGTAAAACACACACTGGGCTCCAAAACCCACTCATTCAGTGCTCACAAAGCTGCTGACTTATCTGAGTTTCCTAGAATCAAAGGTTTCTAGCTCACCAGACTTATTCACCTCTGTTCCCCATCTCCTTCCTTCTCCCTGCACAAACTCTGCACAAACTGGCTTCTCACTCAGCACTCCACCATCTTGGCTGCTTCTCCTGGCCTCCTTCATGTGGCCTTTCTCTGCTCTCCTCTCTGCTTTCTCCTCTAATGCTTTCTCAGGAACCAAGAGAGCAAGCTCCCGTTCTGCCCCATTTTATAGTGTAGAAATCCAAACCTTTAATCTAATATACAAAATAGGGAAGTCTCTAATACAAAGTCACTTATCTGAGGTATGATGGGATTGTACCACCCCACATCAAAAAGGGTGGGAGCCTGACTAGGCGGTGGTACAGTGGATAGGGCGTCGGACTGGGATGCGGACAGACCCAGGTTCGAGACCCCGAGGTCACCAGCTTGAACACGGGCTCATCTGGTTTGAGCAAAAGCTCACCAGCTTGGACCCAAGGTCGCTGGCTCAAGCAAGGGATTACTTGGTCTGCTGAAGGCCCACGATCAAGGCACATATGAGAAAGCAATCAATGAACAACAAAGGTGTTGCAATGCACAACGAAAAACTAATGATTGATGCTTCTCATCTCTCCGTTCCTATCAGTCTGTCCCTGTCTCTGACTCTCTCTCTCTGTCTCTGTAAAATAAATAAATAAATAAATAAATAAATAAATATTTAAAAAAAAGTGGTAAAGGCTTAGTCCTAAAACCAAGCCCCAGGCTACAAGGATCCTGCCTGCCCATAGCCCACCCCCAACACACATTAATATCACCTGGGCAACAGGCCTCCCCATGGGCAGAGCCATCTTTAACAAAGTGAGCATAATATATTTTATCTGCCCAACAGAGCCTAGTGTGTGTTTTTACTTGCCCGTCTGGTGCAAGCTAGGATTAAAGATGATGGCCCATCAGCTTTTGGCTCCATTGTTTCTTTACCATCTGTCCAAATCCAATGCAAACCTGCATGGGCCAGGCAGTTGTGATGGTGGCCATGGATACTGGCTTTACATTGTAAAATATTCAAAATACTATGACTTTTTTTTTAATTAAGATTTTTACTTATTCATTTGAGAGAGGAAAGAGAGAAGGGGAGGAGAGACAAGGGGGGAAGAAGCAGGAAGCATCAACTCCCATATGTGCCTTGACCAGGCAAGCCCAGGGTTTTGAACTGGTAACCTCAGTGTTCCAAGTCAACACTTTATCCTCTGTGTCACCACAGGTCAGGCTATGCCTCTTTTTATATCTCAAAAACTATGACTATTCAGAGACCACATGGAGTGCACCGAGGGACCTCAGGGAGACCACCTCACAATCCCCTATATAGGTTTCATGTGATCGTTTCGACCCCCAGTCCTTATGGGTATTTATTGATAGACACAGATAGAAGCAGGGCCAAGAATGAGAAAGTCAGGAGGGGAGCTTATCTAGAGCAGATTAAAGGGCAAGTGCAGTAGCTCAAAGGTCCCCACCTATTGACTGATCAGAATTGCTAATTCTATCCCTATTGTGCTGCATTCAGCACAGTACTGCCTTCAGCACTTTTCTCAGTATAATCACTGTGACCTTTGCTTCAAGGCACTAAACTCTGTCTCTGCTTTATGTTTCTATTCAGGGCCTCTACATTTTTAAACACATCACTTATTTTTAAAATGTACTCAATTACTTCACATATCGCTTCCACTGGTGTACAATCTCAGAACTGCACTTAGTTATTCTATGCCTCAGACTCCAGTGTTCATAGTCAGGTAAAATGACTTGGCAGCCAACACTTGTCAACAGCAAATCTCTTTTCTCAGTTAAGGCTGGCTTGGTGACTAGAGAATTTAAGGCTTATTCTCCCTGAAGAAGAATCTCTTTTTCATAGTGTCGGTCAAATAAGTTTGTAAATATGATGTATATGTTTGCTTGCTCATAGTTTGCATTGGGTGTGGGAGACAGGCTGTAAGCCAGCAAGGTCCTCATAGCCTGTTTAGTTTTAAGACTAAGCCTTTCCCACCCGTGTAATACTACAATCTTTTCAACACTAAGCTTTCCCCACACCCTTGACTGTTGCATGATGTAGGGTGGTGCACTCTTATGAGGAATCCCATTTATGCCTCAGATAAGTGGCTTTGTATCAGAGACTTTCTTATTTGTATAATGGCTTAAAGGCTTTAATTTCTACACTATAAGATAAGGCAGACTGGGGACTCTCTTGCTCAGATCCTGCTATCAGCAGTGCGGAGGAGAGGCACCCAAGATGGCAGAGTGCTGAAGGAGAAGCCAGTTTGTGCAGAGTTTGTGCAAAGAGAAGGAGATGGGGAACAGAGGTGAATAAGGCTAGTGAGGTAGATACCTTTGATCCTAGAAAACTTGGATAAGTCAGTGGCTTTGGGAGCCCTGACTGGAAAGGGAAGTGTTTTCCCACTGTATGTATTTCTCGCCCGCCGGGTACAAACTAGGATTAAAGGTAATGGCCCACCAGTTCTTGGCTCCATTGTTTCATTACCGTGTGTCCGAATCAAATGCGAACCTGAATGGGTTAGGCGGCTGTGATGGTGGCTGCAGCTACTAGCCTTACGCGTAGTTTCTGTCTTATTTCCCCAAGTCCTGTTAAACTCCTCCTACAGTCCCCAAAGCAATGGCATGCTGGTAAATATTTGACAGCCTCTTCTAGTGGAATAGTGTAGGTCAAATAAGTTTGCAAATATGATGTATATATTTGCTTGTTTATAGTTTGCATTGGGTGTGGGGGACAGGCTATAAGCAGGCAGGGTCTTTATAGCCTAAGGCTTAGTTTTAAGACTAAGCCTTTCCCAATCTTTTAATCCTAAAATCTTCTCAACACTAAACTTTTCCCCACACCCTTGACTGTTGCATGATGTGGGGTGGTGCACTCTCATGAGGAATCCCATTATGCCTCAGATAAGTAACTTTGTATCAGAGACTTTCTTGTTTGTATATTGGATTAAAGGTTTTAATTTCTACATTATAAGATGGGGCAGAGGAGCCTATGTTGGAGGAGAGCAGAGAAAGGCCACATAGAGGAGAGGAGAAGCAGCCAAGATGGTGGAGTGCTGAAGGGGAAGCCAGTTTGTGCACAGTTTGTGCAGGGAGAAGGAGATGGGGAACAGAGGTGAATAAAGCTGGTGAGCTAGAAACCTTTGATTCTATGAAACTCAGATAAGTCAGTGGCTTTGGGAGCCCTGAATGGAAAGGGAAGTGTTGGGTTTTTTTTGTTTTTTTGGTTTTTTTTTTTCTGAAGCTGGAAACGGGGAGAGACAGTCAGACAGACTCCCGCATGCGCCCGACCGGGATCCACCCGGCACGCCCACCAGGGGCGACGCTCTGCCCACCAGGGGGCGATGCTCTGCCCCTCCGGGGCATCGCTCTTTTGCGACCAGAGCCACTCTAGCGCCTGGGGCAGAGGCCGAGGAGCCATCCCCAGCGCCCAGGCCATCTTTGCTCCAATGGAGCCTTGGCTGCGGAAGGGGAAGAGAGAGACAGAGAGGAAGGAGGGGATGGGGGTGGAGAAGCAAATGGGCGCTTCTCCTGTGTGCCCTGGCCGGGAATCGAACCCAGGTCCCCCGCACGCCAGGCCGACGCTCTACCGCTGAGCCAACCGGCCAGGGCCGAAAGGGAAGTGTTTTTCCACTGTGTATATTTCTTGCCCCCCAGGTGCAAGCTAGGATTAAAGCTAATGGCCCACCAGTTCTTGGCTCCATTGTTTCATTACTGTTTGTCCGAAATCAAATGCAAACCTGCACGGGCCAGGTGGCGATGATGGTGGCCACGACTACTGGCCATACAGACAAGAAGCCATGATGTGTAGTGTTTGCCTTTTCCCATGGTGTAAATACTCCTACCAAGGCCAATCTCAAGCTACCTTTATGTAAACAAACCAGAGTTAAATATGCCTAATTGGCACATCTGCAAGCCTTAGCACACCTCTGTAAAGTGAACTCATTTCAAAACTGGTGAATTCTAAAAGACATACAGAAATTTTCTACCCATTTATACAGAACATAAAATGTTATTCATCATATAAAACTTACTTTAATCATCTGCCAAACAGTTGATACAAGGTTATTATTTCACACTGTAAAGCCAGTAGCCACAGCCACCATCACAGCCGCCTGGCCCATGCAGGTTTGCATTTGATTCAGACAGTCGGTAATGTAACAATGGAGCCAAGAACTGGTGGGCCATTAGCTTTAATCCTAGCTTGCACCTGGTGGGCAAGTAAAAACACACACTGGGCTCCAAAACCCACTCATTCAGTGCTCACAAAGCTACTGACTTATCCGAGTTTCCTAGAATTAAAGATTTCTAGCTCACTAGCCTTATTCACCTCTGTTCCCCATCTCCTTCTCCCTGCACAAACTGGCTACTCCTTCAGCACCTCACCATCTTGGCTGCCTCTCCTCTCCACCACGTGGCCTTTCTCTGTTCTCCTGCTCTCATGCTAATCTCAGGAACTGAGAGGGCAAGCTCCTGGTCTGCCCCACTTTATAATGTAGAAATCAAAACCTTTAATCCAATACACAAACAAGAAAGTCTCTGATACAAAGTCATTTAGGGTGGGAAAGGCTTAGTTTTAAGACTAAGCCTTAGGCTATAACAACCCTACCTGCTTACAGCCTGTCTCCCACACCCAATGCAAACCATAAGCGAGCAAACCTATATATCATATTTACAAATCCATTTGACCAACACACACACACACACACCCCTGAGGAAACCTTGGGAAAGTCCCTGCTGCTATGATGCAGTAAACCAGGGGTCCTGAAACTTTTTACACAGGGGGCCAGTTCACTGTCCTTCAGACTGTTGGAGAGCTGGACTATAAAAAAAACTATGAACAGGGGCCCTGGCCAGTTGGCTCAGTGATAGAGCATTGGCCTGGCGTGCAGGAGTCCCGGGTTCGATTCCCAGCCAGGGCACACAGGAGAAGCACCCATCTACTTCTCCACCCCTCCCCCTCTCCTTCCCCCTCTCCACTCCTCCCCCTCTCCACCCCTCTGCCTCTCTGTCTCTCTCTTCCCTTCCCGCAGCCTAGGCTCCATTGCAGCAAAGTTGGCCTGGGTGCTGAGGATGGCTCCATGGCCTCTGCCTGGGGCGCTAGAATGGCTCTGGTTGCAATAGAGCGACGCCCCAGATGGGCAGAGCATCGCCCCCTGGTGGGCATGTTGGGTGGATCTTGGTCGGGCGCATGCGGGAGTCTGACTACCTCCCTGTTTCCAACTTCAGAAAAATAAAATAAATAAATAAATAAATAAAAATTTTAAAAAACAAACTATGAACAAATCCCTATGCACACTGCACATATCTTATTTTAAAGTAAAAAAACAAAATGGGAACACATACAATATTTAAAATAAAGAACAAGTAAATTTAAATCAACAAACTGACCAGTATTTCAATAGGAACTATGGGCCTGCTTTTGGCTAATGAGATGGTCAATGTCCAGTTCCATATTTGTCACTGCTAGCCGTAACAAGTGATATGATGCGCTTCCAGAGCCGTGTTGCATGCATCCCGCATCACCGGAAGTAGTACTATACGTGAGCGATTCCATCCTTTGTAGTGCCGCCACATACTGTGCTTCTCTCACTGACCACCAATGAAAGAGGTGTTCCTTCCGGAAGTGTGGCAGGGGCCAGATAAATGGCCTCAGGGGACCCCTGCAGTAAACGATGCCAGAGAAGAAGAAAGGGGAGTGCAAAGCCAATTAGCTACAGCCACCATCACAGCCATCCAGCCCATGCAGGTTTGCATTTGATTCGAACAGACAGTAATGAAACAGCAGAGCCAAGAACTGGTGGGCCATTAGCTTTAATCCTATCTTGCACCCAGTGGGCAAGAAAATACACACAGTGGGAAAACACATCTGTTTCTATCTAGGGCTCCCGAAGCCATTGACTCATCTGAGTATTCTTAGAATCAAAGGCCCCACCAGCCTTACTCACCTCTGTTCCCCATCTCCTTCTCTCTGCACAAACTCTGCATAAACTGGCTTCTCCTTCAGCACTCTGCCATCTTGGCTGCCTCTCCTCTGCAGCGCTAACAGCAGGAACTGAGAGAGTGAGAGCCCCTGGTCTGCTTTATTTTATAGTATAGAAAATTAAAGCCTTTAAGCCAATATACAAATAAGGAAGTCTCTGATACAAAGCCACTTATCTGAGGCATAAATGGGATTCCTCATAAGAGTGAACCATCCCACATCATGAGTCAAGGATGTGAGGAAAAGCTTAGTTTTGAGAAGATCTTAGTATTAAAAGGATGGGAAAGGCTTAGTCTTAAAACTAAGCCTTAGGTTATAACAACCCTGCCTGCTTACAGCCTGTCCCCTGTAGCATCCACCGGGTACGAGAACAAACGTTGGAGACTTTCAGGAGTATAGATGTTTCTTCTTTTTTTTTTTAATTTTTTATTCATTTTTATTATTAGAGAGAGAAGAGAGGGGGGAGGGAGAGATAGAACAGAGGAGGAGCAGGAAGCATCAACTCCCATATGTGCCCTGACCAGGCAAGTCCGGGGTTTCAAACCGGCGACCTCAGGGTTCCAGGTCCATGCTTTATCCACTGAGCCACCACAGGTCAGGCTCTAGATGTTTCTTTATTGGCCAGTTTAACCTGCACAGGGGCGAATTCCCTGATGACCTAAGACACCGTGCTCACAAGGAGCTGCAAATGGGAATCGCCCCTAGCGCTTACAGCTCGGTCCTTATATATCCTAAGTAAGCAAGCATGTACAGAAGCAAATGTGGTAGTTACCTATTCGCTAAGGGGGTCAAACACAGCATAGCAACAGGGGCTGGGTCTAGCTCATTGGTGAATTTCAAACATAAACTTCTGATAAGGGTCTCTGACCAATGGAATGCAAACGTTTGTCTTCCTTTGTTCTTAGCCTTACAGGGTCCCTATAATTACCTCCCTGTCTCTGCCCCTACACTCTGGCAATCCCAGCACACTTTCCTGAATCTAACAATTTGATCTTTTCTTGGTCCTTACATCCCCCACACCCAGTGCAAACTATAAGCGAGCAAACATATACATCATATTTACAAACTTACTTGACCAACAGAAGCCACATATTTTATTACTGCAAAATCAGGAAAGTGAGAGAATGTAGGAAAATGGCCATAGAACGCTGCCCTGAAACAAGTCTTTGGTGTGGACTTTGGAACGCTAAGTCCTGTGAGGGCAGAATGCTGCCCCAGCAAGCACTGATAAGATTGTTCAAAGGGCCTGACCTGTGGTGGTGTAAAGCCAGGAGCCATGGCCAGGACCACTATTACAGCAGCCCGGCCCATGCAGGTTCGCATTGGATTCGGACAGTCGGCAAAGAAACAGCGGAGCCAAAAACTGGTGGGCCATAGCCCTTAATCCTAGCTTGCACCCGGCGGGCAAGCAAAAATACACACTGGGCTCCAAAACCCAGTCACACCCAGTGCTCACAAAGCCACTGACTCATCCGAGTCTCCCAGAATCAAAGGTTTCCAGCTCACCAGCCCTAGTCTCCTCAGTTCCCCATCTCCTTCCTTATCCCAAATACAAACTCTACACAAACTGGCATCTCACTCAGCACTCCACCATCTTGGCTGCTTCTCCTGGCCTCTTCCACGTGGCCTTTTTCTGCTCTCCTCTGCTCTCTCTTCTAGTGATAATCTCAGGAACCAAGAGCCCGAGTCCCGTTCTGCCTCCCTTTTATAGTGTAGAAATCCAAACCCTTAATCCAATATACATAATAGGGAAGTCTCTAATACAAAGTCACTTCTCTGAGGCATGATAGGATTGTACCACCTCACACCAAAAAGGGTGGGACAGGCTTAATCCCAAAACCAAGCCTCAGGCTACAACAATTCTCAACACACATTAATATCACCTGGGCAATGGCCTCACGTGGGCAGCGCCTATTTTTAACAAAGTGAGCATAATACATTTTATCTGCCCAACAGGTGGTGCAGTGGATAAAGCGTCGACCTGGAAATGCTGAGGTCGCCGGTTCGAAACCCTGGGCTTGCCTGGTCAAGGCACATATGGGAGTTGATGCTTCCAGCTCCTCCCCCCTTCTCTGTCCCTCCCTCCTCTCTCTCCCTCTCTGCCTCTCTCTCCTCTCTAAAAATGAATAAATAAAAAATTTTAAAAAAATTAAAAAAAGATTGTTCAAAGGAAGCAGCTGATCCCTATAGCCTTTTTTCTTCATACCTGAAAGCTATTAGTTAATCATCCTTCCCTGAGCCTGAACCCAGGCTCTGCTAATTTGCTTGAAGAGCAAAGGGACAAATAAATGTGATGAGACTGCAGAGATCTGGGCTCTCAGTCCTAAAGGCTGGGAGTCCCCTGTACCCATCTTTTCTCTATGTTGTGTCTTGTGTATTTCTTCTTAAGTCCTGCGGCACCTTCCTTTTGTGCACACCCTTCACTGAGCTGGTCGCGGCAAGAGAAAAGTCTGGAAGGAAGGACCAGATGCAAGCCAATGTGATAGTGCAGGTGAGGCTGGAAGAGGAGCCGGGGGACCAAACAGAAATCAGATCTCGAACCAGCCTCTCACTGGGGCCGGGCCTTGGCAATGCGTGAATAACTGCACCGTCATAGCCAGGGCGGCTCTCAGCACCCAAAATCCTCAGGGAAATAGATAGCAAGGAGCTGAAGGAAAGTCCCAGGAAATCTCTGAAAAGATTAACGTCACCTTCATTCAGCCAACTGATTTCTCATGCCACTGAAGCTCGGTGGGGGACAGCCAGCCTCAGACAACATTGTGAGGAGCAGACGGGCGTTTTCACTGGCGGGTCAGTTTCCTTCTTCTGCCTAATCCTCACCCCTCTCACTTGTCCAGCTGCTGGCTGCCTTCCAACTAAGCCCTCGCATCCAGAGGAAGACCGGCCTACTTCAACTAAGAATTCCCTCCAAAAGCAATTTGCCTATTATTCATGAATCTGGAAAGACAGAAAAGCTCCCAAGAAATCAATAGTCAGTGCAGGTGGGTGGGTGTAAAGCCAGGGGCCGGGGCCATCATGGCCATTCACATGCAGGTTCTCATTGAATTCAATCAGATGGTAAAGTTAAGTTGAAATTACAGGATCTTGGGCCATAATGTTTATTGATGTCTCACCAAGACAGGCAAGCCACAAGAGAAGCCAAGGGAAAAGCAGAAAACCTGCTTTTCCCATGGAGGGCAAGGGATCAGGGAGAAGAGAAAAAAGAAATCCTCCTGCCCCTCTCTGTGGTGGGGGCAGAATCTCCCTTCCAGTAAACATTAGAGGACAGTGGCCCCTCCCAATTAGGAAGGTGACCTGCTACCTCACAGACCACTATATCTGACGTTGCACAGCCCCCAGTGCAAACCACAAGCCAGCAAACATATACATCATATTTACAAACTTATTTGACCAACAGTGTGATTGGTCCCTGACATCCATTTTCAGAAAGAAAGACTGGGGTGACCGAAACCAGGAGTCAGACACATTTGTGTTCATATAGAGGGTGAGCATTTTCTCCAGAGAACAAAATAATAGTAAATGAGTTTATATTTCAGCATAAAATATTTAATGAATATAAATTTAAAAACCTATTGTAAAGCCAGTAACCACAGCCACCATCACAGCCGCCTGGCCCATGCAGGTTTGCATTAAATTCGAACAGATGGTAATGAAATAACAAAGCCAAGAACTGGTGAGCCATTAGCTTTAATCCTAGCTTGCACCCGGCGGGCAAGAAATACACACAGTAGGTGTTGAGCAGATAAAATATATTATGCTCACTTTATTAAAGATGGCGTTGCCCACCTGGAAGCCCATTGCACAGGTGATATTAATGTGTGTTGGGGGCCGGCTGTGGGCAGGCAGGATCCTTGTAGCCTGGGGCTTGGTTTTAGAACTAAGCCTTTCCTACCCTTTTTGATGTGGGGTGGTACAATCCCATCATGCCCCAGATAAGTGACTGTGTATTAGAGACTTCCCTATTTTGTATATTGGATTAAAGGTTTTGATTTCTATACTATAAAGTGGGGCAGACCAGGAGTTCGCTCTCTCGGTTCCCGAGATTATCATTAGAGAGGAGAGCAGAAAAAGGCCACATGGAGGAGGCCAGGAGAAGCAGCCAAGATGGCGGAGTGCTAAGTGAGAAGCCAGTTTGTGCAGAGTTTGTGCAGGGAGAAGGAAGGAGTTGGGGAACAGAGGTGAAGAAGTCTGGTGAGCTAGAAACCTTTGATTCTAGGAAACTTGGATAAGTCAGTAGCTTTGTGAGCACTGAATGAGCTCCTGGCCTTACAGTGGGAAAACACTTCCCTTTCCATTCAGGGCTCCCAAAGCCACTAACTTATCCGAGTTTCATAGAATCAAAGGTTTCTAGCTCACCAGCCTTCTTCACCTCTGTTCCCCATCTTCTCTCTGCACAAACTGGCTTCTCCTTCAGCACTCTGCCATCTTGGCTGCTTCTCCTCTCCTCCAAGTGGCCTGTCTCTGCTCTCCTCTCTAATGCTAATCTCAGGAACCAAGAGAGCAAGCGCCCGGTCAGCCCCACTTTATAGTGTAGAAATCAAAACCTTTAATTCAATATACAAACAAGGAAGTCTCTGATACAAAGTCACTTATCTGAGCATAATGGGATTCCTCATGAGAGTGCACCACCCCACATCATGCAATCAGTCAAAGGTGTTTTGAAAAGCTTAGTCTTAAAACTAAGCCTTAGGCTATAACAACCTTGCCTAATTACAGCCTGTCCCCCACACCCAATACAAATTATAAACTAGGAAACATATATCATATTTAAAAACTTATTTGACCAACACCTATAGATGACAATAATTATTTTCAATGATTTACATAGCACTAGAATGAACTATACTATCATTGTTTGTCTGACATAGTGTTTCCTTTCTTTGGTTTTTAATTCATCTCCTGTTCAATAGTGATGTGGCATTGGGTAGGATCCAGTTTTATTTTTCTTTACATAGTGAACCAAATTTTCTGACATATTTTTACTAAATAATGTGTCCTTTCCCTACTGATTTGTGGTGTCACCTCTGTCTTTTGTTTTCACATTCACTTGGATTTGCCTCTGAGCTCTCCATTCTGTCCATTGATCTAGTTGCCTGTTCTCCAAAATTACACTTTAAAATATTAATAATGGTTTTGTAGTATGTCAATGTAAAGCCAGTAGCCATGGCCACAATTGCAGATATCTGGCCCGTGCAGGTTCGCATTGGATTCAGACAGACAGTAATGAAACAACGGAGCCAAGAACTGGTGTGCCATTAGCTTTTTTTTTTTTTTTTTTTTTTTACAGAGACAGAGAGAGTCAGAGACAGGGTTAGACAGGGACAGACAGACAGGAATGGAGAGATGAGAAGCATCAATCATTAGTTTTTTGTTTCGCGTTGCAACACCTTAGTTGCTCATTGATTGCTTTCTCATATGTGCCTTGACCGCAGACCTTTAGCAAACCAAGTAACCCCTTGCTCGAGCCAGCGACCCTTGGTCCAAGCTGGTGAGCTTTTGCTCTAACCAGATGGGCCCATGCTCAAGCTGGTGACCTGGGAGTCTCGAACCTGGGTCCTTCCGCATCCCAGTTCAACGCTCTATCCACTGTACCACCACCTGGTCAGGCTGTGCCATCAGCTTTAATCCTAGCTTGCAACCCGGCAGGCAAGTAGAAACACACAATGGGCTCCAAAACCCATTCATTCATTCAGTGCTCACAAAGCTACTGACTTATCCGAGTTTCCTAGAATCAAAAGTTTCTATCTAGCTCACCAGCCTTATTCACCTGTTTCCCATCTCCCTCTCTCTGCACAAACTCTGCACAAACTGGCATCTGCTTCAGCACTCCACCATCTTGGCTGCTTCTCCTTTCCTCCATGTGGCCTTTCTCTGCTCCCCTCTCAGCATGGGCTCCTCCTAGAACGTAATCACTCTTCTCTGTAACAACATGATCTCTCTTCCTTTTTAAAACTTTTGATGCGAAAGCCCTCCCCCAACACCTATTAACATAATCACGCCCATCAAAGCAAGAAGGGCAACTAATATTATCACCTGGGCAACGGGCTTCTACATGGGCAGCGCCATCTTTAACAAAGTGAGCATAATATATTTTATCTGCCCAACAGTCAATATCTAGTATGATTAGACCTCTCCCTTATCATTACTCTTCTTTTTAAGGTTGATTAGCCATGAATCTTTTATTCTTCATATTAATGTTAGAGTAAGTTAACCAAGGTCCTCAAAAAAATTGGTTTGGAATGTTGATTGAAATTGCATTTGAGCCTGACCTGTGGTGATGCGGTGGCTAAAGCCTCAACCTGGAATGCTAAGGACACTGGTCCAAAACCCTGAGCTTGCCCAGTCAGGGCACACACAGGAAGCAACTACTATGAGTTGATGCTTCCTTCTCTGCCCCCTCTTTCTCTCTCTCTTCACTCCTCTCTCTAAAAATCAATAAATAAAAATATATTTTAAAAAAAGAAATTGTATTTGATTTATAATTTAAGTTGAGGAATAATTGACATCCTTGTAATATCACATCACTCTATTTAACAGAATGGACTATCCTTCCATTTACTGACATATTCTAGGGTGTTTATAACAATTGTTAAGTTTCCTCCACAGAAATATCTCCCATAGAGGTATCTATCATATTAGTAAAATGAATTCCTGGATACTTTATAGTTTTTTGTTTCTATTATAGATGGTATTTTAATTTTAATTATATAGTATAAAACAGATTGATCTTTATTCAGCAATATTGCTAAATTTTTATTTTATTATTACTGTTTTTTCTGCTTATCTTTCTAAAAAGATGATTATACCTCCTGAAAATAATGAGAGTGTCAAATCTTCTTCTTCAATCTTTATACACATTTTTTTTCTTTTCAGTATTGTCCAGGACCCCTAGTACTCTGTAAGACAGCGTGAAGGAGTATTGGTAATAGGAGTATGTAAGCGGTATTATTGTTCTGATCCCTGCCTTGAAGAAACTGCATCTAAAATTTCTCCATTGTGTATAAGTATGTATCTGCTGTAAGGTTTTGTATATAAGGGAGTTTCCTTCTATTCCTAGTTTGTTAAGAGTTTTTATCATAATGAGTGATGATCTTTTCAAAAATATTTTCTACAAAGATTGAAATAATTATATAATTCTCCTTTATATGTATGAATGTGGGAAATGACACAATTTTCTAATGTTGAGCTATCCTGTTTTTCCAGGAATAAATCTCACTTGATTTTTATGCATTATATTTTAAACTGATGTATTCCATGAATAGTTTACTCTCTGCTTATGCATCCATGTTTATAAGTGAAATCAGTCTATAATTTTCTCATCTCTGTCTTCGGGATCAAGATTACACTAAATTTATAGAATAAACTAAGCAGCGTTTACTCTTCCTATTTTCTGGTACCACTTGTATGAGATAGGAGTATCTGTTTCTTCACCTGTGAGATTGTCTGGGCCTGGGATTTTTTTGGCAGGTATGCCTTTGGTATCCCTTTGTTTAATATCTGTTGATCGAGTTCAAGCTATTTCTTTTCTAATTTTAACACTTCATACTTTTCTATGAATTCATTTCTTTCATTCAGGCTCTCAAACTCAGTAGCACCCAGGTGTCCATGCACTCTTTGTTCTCTTTTGATATTTCTGTTGTAGCTATTTTCCTCTTTCTTTCTGTGTTTTTAAATTTGCATCTTCTCTCTTTTAAATCAAATCCTGCCAACTATCTGTCTTGTTAATACTTGAAAAATATTTTTGTGTCAATCCTGTCAATCATTTTTTGAGTTCAGTATATTACTGATTTCTCTCCTTATAATTATTTCCTTTTCTCTCCTTTTCAAACTTCCTGTATTGATTGCTCAACTTCATTTTTATTAACACTCAGGCTTCTTGATACATGTTTTTAAGACTGTGAATTTTTCACCTGACCAGGCGGTGGTGCAGTGGATAGAGCATCAGACTGGGATGTGGAGGACCCAGGTTCGAGACCCCGAGGTCTCCAGCTTGAGCGTAGGCTCATCTGGTTTGAGCAAAAAGCTCACCAGCTTGAGCCCAAGGTCGCTGGCTTGAGCAAGGGGTTACTGGGTCTGCTGAAGGCCTGCGGTCAAGGCACATATGAGAAAGCAATCAATGAACAACGAAGGTGTCACATGAAAAACTGATGATTGATGCTTCTCATCTCTCTCCCTTCCTGTCTGTCTGTCCCTATCTATCCCTCTCTCTGACTCTCTCTCTGTCTCTGTAAAAAAAAAAAAAAAAGACTGAATTTTTCTTAAATTTTCGTTTGGATGCCACAGTGTTGACATGTAATGTTTACTTGAGTTCTGATTTCCTTAAATTCCTTTATGGCTTTGTCTTTAATTGAGAAAATTTAAAAGTTATTTAATAGTATGTTATTTTGTTTCCTAGCATAAGAAGTTTAGTTTTATTTTCTTATCATGAGGTTTTAGAACTGTTTCTATATATTTCTCCATCGCTGATTCCAAATCTGAAATCTGTATTTTGGTGCATACTCTGGTTTTTATGCAATTTTAATTTCTTTTTGTTACAGTTAATGGCATGCATTGGTTTTTAAATTGGCGTTAAAAGCAATGACTCTTGGATTGAACATAACCACAAGGCAATTAATGTTTTACAAACATCACTTTTACATAGTTGTAGTTGTTTTTAAATGTAAAAAATTATTATCTGATAAAAACACCCTCTTATTTTGTTTTAAGATTGAATTCTGTTATATACGTGGCTGTTACACACTTCAACGTCAAAAGCGCAATATTTCATCGTTTGTGAAACATGCATATATTGCCTATTTTCAAGTTCCCTTTGGTGATCAAGACAAGAATTGGGCTCCTCGTATTGTGTGTCATAATTGTGAGTAAATGCTTCATGACTAGACAAAAGAAAAACACAAAGGACTGCCTTTTAGTATTCCCATGGTTTGACTTGAACTTAAAAACCACAGCAGTGACTGTTATTTCTGTCTGATCTATACAAAGGGCACTGGCAAGAAAAAATGGCATATGATTGCATATTCTAATATTCCTTCAGCAATATGACCTATCCCACACTCTGAGACATTCCCGGTTCCAGTTTTCAATGGTTTTATTTCTTCTAAGGATGAAGAAAGTGAACATGGTGATCAAGTGTATTTTGACAAGATGCATGAGGAAATGGTTGTAGAATCTGAAGGGCCTTCTTCTGATGCCAAGCAGTCATTAACCCCTCAGCAGTTTAGCCAACCCGAATCAAATGACTTAGTAAGAATGACATAAAAATCGTCCTTGACTTTCTGAAGTATGAGAAGCATAACTGGATCATTTGTGTGGATCTTAAAATGGTAAATTTCCTGCTAGGACAACAGAGAGTTTTCACGAAGTATCCTTGCTTTCTGTGTTTGTGAGACAGCTGAGCTTGGGAGAAACACTGGACACAGGGGTGGCCAAAACGTGAAGCTCTGAAAGTAGGGATGCAAAATATTGTGAATGAACCTGTAGTTAATAGAGACAAGATCATTTTGCCCCCACTTCACATCAAACTTTGCTTAGTGAAGTGGTTTGTTCAGGCTTTGAATAGAGAAAGTGAATGCTTTCAACATATTATTTCTGCTTTCCCTGCCTTGTCTTTCAAGAAGATAAAAGCAGGTGTATTCGATGGACCTCAAATTAGAACCCTCATATGTGATGAATTTGCCAGGAAGATGAATAAGGAGGAGAAAACAGCATGGCAGTCTTTTGTGGCAGCTACAAAGAACTTTGTTGGCAACAAAAAAGCAGAAAACTATGAACTTCTGGTTCAAAGGATGCTGTTGGCTTTGCACAACATTGGATGTAACATGAACATTAAGATTCACTTCCTAAACAGTCACCTTGATAAATTTCCCAAAAATCTTGGAGCTGTTAGTGATGAACAGACTACTGCTGGAGCATCAAATGAGAATTTCCTCAACAAGTACACAAATGCAAGAGCTACAAATGCAAATTTTTGCCTGAATAGAATTTAAATAAGTTTTGTGCAAATTTTATGATTAAAGTGTTTTAATATGTTCTATTTCTAAAGTATAGACAAATTCTGATGTAATCATATCTTTTAGTGTATTTACTGCATTATGTAAATTATTATATTTTCACAAAGATGATGCCCAAGAAGACATTCTACTTCATTATGTTAAACTAAATGTTGAAAATTTTACAATAAGATGAAAACCTAAAATCTTGAATTGCAGAAAAACTGTAGCTTACAGAGAAAAACTAATGTGAGATTTGAGATCAGCACATTTGAATTAGGTAAGAACAAGTGTTTTTATAGATGCAACAAAAATTTTGTTCCCCAGTGTTATTAATTTGTTGCCCAAAACATTTTTTTTTTTTGTAAATGTGTCATGTGTGCTTGAAGAGATCTTTGTTTAATTTTATTGTTATGTCTTTGATATTTCTGCTATTTTTTTTCTTTTGGCCTACTTGGTCCACTGTTTCTCCAGTTACAACTGTAGGATTATATATATATATATATATATTTCTCTCTGCAATTCTTTCATTTGTTTGGAGTATTTTGAAGCTTTCTTTTTAGGTACATTGCTGATAATGGGCATTTTTTTTTCTTTTATTCCTTTTTATGCACATATAATATCTATCATATTGAAGTGTTATATGCCTGAGAATATTTTTATAATGTCCTTACATTTCATTAACACTTTGGCTCGATATAATAGTTGAACGCCATAAACTTTATCTTTCCTTTTTCTCCAAGTATTGCCATTCTTTGTTTTTATTTTTCTCTCTTTTTAGGACTCTAATGATAAGATGTGGACACTTTTCTATCTTTCATTTCTTTGTGTTTAATTTTTTTAAATATCTTTCTCTCCTATCACACCCTTCTCCATTGCATTTTGGGAGAACTCCGTCTGATCTTTCAATTCATTAACTGTTCTTTAGCTGTTTCACTCCTACTAGTTATCCTATTATGGCACTCTTTATTTTATTATCTTTTCCACACCAACATTTCTATTTGGTTCTTTTTGTGATTTTTAAATTCTTATTAATATCTTCCTTATTTCCTTACATGTATTTATAGCACTTATTTTAAATTCTTGGTTTATCTCTTCAAATACTTCTGCCCAATGGCACATGCTGTGCTGTCTGTTTCGTAGTTGCATTTCTCCAGTCATTTTGGCTTGTGAGCTTCTGTTCCTTGCCGCTCTTTATACTACCTGTTAATTTTTCCTCTGCTCTGTTTTGTAATGTGTATTGGATGAAGGGCCAAAGACACTAGACTGGGCCAGTTCCAGTGAGTTTAAGGAAAAGGGAGGGGTGGAGGCCTGGGAGGGACAGTTCCAGGCACCATGGGATCACTACTGATCCCTCAGGGCCTCGGCTATCCCTCAGGCAACTCCTTTGGTCAAGATTTCATCTTTAAATCTTTAGGACCAGGCAGGATTGGGAGGCGGTAGTCCCCAAGTATGCAAGTATGCAGTCCCCCAACCCTGGGGGTGTGGAGACTGAGGAGGTGACTCTCATACGTTAGCTATTTAGTCCACACTCGTTTTCATCACTTTCTCTGAGCAGGACTTTCATGCTGCCATGAATTTCCCTGCAGGCACCTGCACCGGTAGTCCAGGCTACCACACGGAGCTCTGCACCTGGGAGGCAGGCAACAACTGTCATAGGCCACTCCAGAGAGGTACAAGGACAGCCCTTACAAGACTCTTCTCCAGCTGGTCTCTTCACTGCTGCCTCTGTTCCGTGCCCAGGTTGTAGTCACCACCTCCACATACAAGAGTCCAAGACAAGCTTCCCAGTGCCCACTGGGGTGGGAGATTGTCTATTTCTTCCATTTTTATCTGTTTTCCAAAATTTCCTTCTTGTTTCTATGTTTCTTCACTATTGATTAACAAACAAACTGATTTAATTTGCCATCTTAGGAGGAACCTAACATAATAAATAAATAAATAAATAAATAAATAAATAAATATATATATATATATATATATATTTTTTTTTTTTTTTTTTTTTTAACAGAGACAGAGAGAGGGATAGACAGGGACAGACCGACAGGAATGAAGAAATGAGAAGCATCAATCATTAGTTTTCCGTTGCGCATTGTGACACCTTAGTTGTTCATTGATTGCTTTCTCATATGTGTCTTGACCGCGGGCCTTCAGCAGACTGAGTAACCCCTTGCTAGAGCCAGCAACCTTGGGTCCAAGCTGGTGAGCTTTTTGCTCAAACCAGATGAGCCTGCGCTCAAGCTGGTGACCTCGGGGTCTTGAACCTGGGTCCTTCCGCATCCCAGTCCAATGCTCTATCCACTGCGCCACCACCTGGTCAGGCATATAATAAATATTTAATGAATGTTTGTGATCAGAGAATCTAATAAAAAAGCATGTCTATCTCTCCAGGTTTTCTTTAAAAAAAAAAAAAACAACAAACAAGAAATGGCTGTTGGTCGAATAAGATTGTAAATATGATATATATGTTTGCTCACTTATAGTTTGCATTGGGTGTAGGGGACAGGCTGTAAGCAGGCAGGGTTGTTATACCCTAAGGCTTAGTTTTAAGACTAAGCCTTTCCCACCATAAGTCTTTGTATCAAAGACTTCCTTGTTTGTATATTGGATTAAAGGTTTTGATTTCTGCATTATAAAGTGGGGCAGACCAGGAGCTTGCTCTCTCGGTTCCTGAGATTAGCATTAGAGGAGAGATGTAAGGCCAGGAGCCGCCACTGTGGCCATTCACATGCAGGTTCCCACTGGATTCGGACAGACAGTAAAGAAATGGCAGAGTCGGAGGATGGTGGGCCATTCTGTTTATTGGTGTCTCACCAAGACAGGCAAGCCATAAGAGAAGATAAGGGCAAGGGATCAGGGAGGCCCCTGCAATGGTAATAGCAGGAACTGAGAGAGCAAGCTCCAGGTCTGCCCCACTTTATAGTATAGAAATCAAAACCTTTAATCCAATATACAGTCAAGGAAGTCTCTGATACAAAGTCACGTATCTGAGGCATAATGGGATTCCTCACGAGAGTGCACCACCCCACATCATGCAATCAGTCAAGAGTGTGGGGAAAAGCTTAGTCTTAAAACTAAACCTTAGACTATAACGACCCGGCCTGCTTACAGACCTCACAGCCAATACAAACTATAAATGAGAAAACATATATATTATATTTACACTTCACAATCTAAACCACAGGTATCTTCCATGATGGTCACTGTGCAAGGAGTGGGATACATTACATAAACAGAAACAGTACCAACTACAGCAATAGGATTAACAAATCAAAAGCTATGGGCGAAATGAGAGAGCTGTCAGCGGTATTAAGAGAGGCAAATCTTTCCCCTCTGGCAGAATACAGGCCAGAGTTTTGTCTGTAGACAGCACCGTAGCTGGTATCAGAGGCCGCCATGAGTGGGCATACCAAACCTTATTGGCCAATACACCAGCATCTGCTGGTTCTATGTGTAGTAAAATAGGAGAACTCACTATTGGTCATAAAGAAATTACACAGATGCCCTTCATAATGCTGTCCCCCTAAGCACTCAAGGGATAATACATTTCTACCTTAGGTGGCCAGGTGATGGTTGCCCAAGGAGTTAACTGGAGGTCCACCTCTAGCTCCTTTCCTCATGGTGCCAATATAGACCACCCATCTCAGAAGGGGGGCCTGTACAGTCCAGAGCCACGTCCATTGAAGCCATTGTCCTTTAAGAAGGGCTGTGGGGGCAGGCAAGAGCATATTGCCCTGCTGTTCAAAACCTGGCTTGAGTAAAATGTCCTTGGTGCATATCTGCAACTGAATGGGGGCAGCTTCCTGATGCAGGAGGGCCTCTACTGGAGCTGGGCTCCCCATTCGAGGTCTCTCATTCAAAATCCGGAGTACTGTCCATAAGCGGGGTGTCCATCCAGTAAGGGAGCCGGTGCCCCCTCCTGTCGCAGTCCCTGCTTTAAGAGTCTATTATACCGCTCAATGATACCAGCAGCCTGGGGGTGGTATGGAACATGGTACTTCCAGTCCACCCCCAGCTCTTGAGCCCATTGCCTCACCATTGAACCAGTGAAGTAGGTACCATTGTCACTATCAAGGGCCAGCAGTCGCCCATATGAGGCATTCAGGCGGTCCAGAGCCTGTATGACTGCCCTCTGGTCAGGGTTATGGGTGGGGTAAGCAGCAAGCAGACAGGTGGCAGTATCTACACAGGTGACTGCATACTGGTACCCTTCTGACTTTGGTAAGGGTCCAATGATGTCTATCTGCCATCATGTCAGTGCAACATGACCCCTCTGGATCTGTCCAGGTGACACCAGTGGTCTCTGAGGATGCTCCTTGGAACATACTGCACATTGTTCACAGGCTGCAAGTACCTCTGCATAGGACACAGGCAAGTTCCACGCCTTAACCGTAGCCCACATAGTTTTTTGTCCTGCATGGAGCAGGCACCAGTGGAGCCACTGCACCACATCACCTGCAGGGGCAGTCTCCAACCATCGCACCCTTGCCAACGTATCTGCCTCATCATTCCCAGGATGGGCTAGAGGGGCATGCCCTGTGACATGATATACTGTCACCTGCTTCTGGTGTCCTATTTCCCACAAGTCCTGCCACATGGCTGACCCCATAGTGGACAGTGCATTACCTACCATCCACCGGTTAATGTGCCAAGTAGCAATTCAAAGGGTCAGTCCACAATAGACAGCCCAGTTGTCAGTACAGATCACCAGAGGTGAAGGTTTATTATGGGCATCTAGCCAAACAGCTCTTAATTCTGCCCATTGGCTGCTTTGGCCTGTACCCATCTCCATCCAAATAGTCTCAGTGGCCGGATAGAAGGCTATGGGTATCCACTTGGGAGGTTGGCCCCTGCTGGAACCATCAGTATACCAGGCATCCTCGGGGATGGGCACCCGCCCCTCCTGGTAGGGACTGACTTCAGGTTCTGCCTCCTGAGCCCCAGCTGCACCTGACTCTAAGGTCGCATAGGTGACTGGGCCCAAGACTTCCGGCAGTTTCGCCCTCAACAGGCTGGTGCTAAGAGCACAGCGTTGTTGCAGGCAGGCAACCCCCTTGGCCAGGGTGGACATTTGGGCCATACCACTAGGTGGTTTGGTCGCCCAATCTCTCACCCATCCTGCAATTGGGTATGTTGTCTTGACTGTAACTGGTGTTGTGGTTGTAATACTCTCAGTGGCCAGGGGGGCAGCATACACAGCTGCCAGCTGCTTCTCCACTAATGAGTAACGAACTTCAGCACCTTTCCACAATTGGGACCAGAACCCAATAGGTTGCCCTAAGCACTCTGTCCGTTGCCACAGGCCCCATCCAAACCCCTCCAAGGTTACATGAACATCCAGTTCACAGGGCCTGGCAGGATCAAACACATTCAAGACCTGTGCCACCTTGACAGCTCTCTTAGCTGCTGCAAATGAACCTTGTGCCTGCTCAGTCCAATCCCAACAAACCCCCTTCCAAATAAGGTTATACAAGGGGCATAGTAACTGAGCCAAATGGGGTATAAATGCTCACCAATACCCCCAACAAACCTAAGAATTCCTGTAACTGTTTTACCATAGTGGGCACGGGGTATGCTTGGATCTTATCTATAACTGCATTAAGGATAACTTTTGTCTTACCCGACCAGACAACTCCCAAGAATTTAACAGATAACCTAGGTTCTTGTAATTTGTTCTTGTTGACTGCCCAGCCACATGCTTTCAAATGGGATAGCAGGGTAAGGACTGCTTGCTCCAATTCTGCAAGAGAATCACTTGTTAGCATAATATCATCAATATAATGGTACATGCAAACTGTCTCTGGCTGATTCCATTTAGCCAGGTCAGCAGCCACCAGCCCATGGCACAAGGTGGGGCTATGCAAATAGCCCTGGGGTAACACTGTAAAGGTCCATTGTCTCCCTTCCCAACTGAAGGCAAATTGGTCTTGACTCTCTGCAGCTAGATCAATAGAGAAAAAAGCATTGGCAAAGTCTGCCACAAAGTAGTATGTCCCCAACTCCTGGCTTAGCCGATCCATCATGTTAGCTATCAAGGGAACAGCAGCATGCAAAGGGGCAACAACTTTATAAAGTCCTCTGTAATCTACTGTCATTCTCCAGGTTCCATCTGCTTTGCGCACAGGCCATACCGGGGAGTTGTAAGGACTGTGTGCTGGCCGGATGATCCCCACCTTTTCTAGTTCAAGGATTGTCCCTGTGACTTCTTCATAACCACCTGGCAGGCGGTACTGCTTGGTGTTAGTCACACGCCGAGGGACGGGTAATTGCAAAGGGGAATGTGATGCGTGTCCCCACAACACTGCCTTCACAACCCTGATCCACAGCTGGAAACTCTTGGCTGTAGTTTCCAACCACAGTCCTTGCAAGACATCTACCCCCAAAATATATTCAGGAATAGGAGATACATACACCTTATATGGCTTAGAAGGCAGTCTTCCTATCCCCAATGGAATAGTTATTGGCTTCACTTGAACAGTTTAGCCCCCATAACCATCAATGGCCACTGGGGTCCCAGCAAACCGCTCTGGGTTCCCATAGAGCAGGGAACATTCTGCACCTGTATCCACCAAGGCCAACACCCATTGTACATTGGAAGGGGACCAGTGGATAGCCAGTTCCACGTGTGGCCTCTGGTCCCCACCCATCCCCACTAGGCGGGTCCCTCGGCCCTTTTCCTATTCAAACTGGTACAATGGGTCTTGGGAGTTCTCCTCTTCCTCGGCTGTCTCTTATCATATAATCTTGTAACCGAGCTGCCCGTGCACTGAACATTTTATTGGTAGCTGCTGGGGCCTTTCGTCTCAGTGGCTGGAACTTCTGTTCTGGTTTAAGCTGCCGCCAAAGCTCCAAAAGAATTTTATTGGACTGGTGTAAAGCCAGTATACACGGCCATCATCACAGCCGCCTGGCCCCTGCAGGTTCGCATTGGATTCGGACAGATGGTAATGAAACAACAGAGCCGAGAACTGGTAGTCCATTAGCTTTAATCCTAGCTTTCACCCAGCAGGCAAGTAAAAACACACACTGGGCTCCAAAACCTACTCATTCAGTGCTCACAAAGCCACCGACTTATCCGAGTTTCCTAGAATCAAAGGTTTCTAGATCACTAACCTCATTCTCCTTTGTTCCCCATCTCCTTCTCTCTGCACAAACTCTATACAAACTGGCTTCTCCTTCAACACTCCACCATCTTGGCTGCTTCTCCTCTCCTCCATGTGGCCTTACTCTGCTATCCAACCTGTTCTCTACTCTAATGCTAATCTCAGGAACCGAGAGAGCAAGCTCCTGGTCTGCCCCACTTTATAGTGCAGAAATCAAAACCTTTAAGCCAATATACAAAATAGAGAAGTCTCTAATACATAGTCACTTATCTGAGGCATGATGGGATTGTACCACCCCACATCAAAATGGGTGGGAAAGGCTTAGTCTTAAAACTAAGCCTAAGGCTATAAAAATCCTGCCTGCTTACAGCCTGTCCCCCACACCCAATGCAAACTATAAGCAAGCAAACACATATAGCATATTTACAAACTTATTTGACCAACAACTGGCCATCTAATTTCTCCTTATCTGCTTTTTGGGCAGATTAAATATAGTATGCTCACTTTGTTAAAGATGGTGCTGCCCACTTGGAAGCCTGTCTCCCAGGTGATGATATTAGTTGTCCTTATGCTTGGAATGGGCATAATTATATTAATGCATGTTGGGGGCGGGCTGTGAGCAGGCAGGATCCTTGTAGCCTAGGGCTTAATTTTAGGACTAAGCTTTTCCCACCCTTTTTGATGTGGGGTGGTACAATTCCATCATGCCTCAGATAAGTGACTTTGTATTGGAGACTTCCCTATTTTGTATATTGGCTTAAAGGTTTTGATTTCTGCACTATAAAGTGGGGCAGACCAGGAGCTTGCTCTCTCGGTTCCTGAGATTAGCATTAGAGAGGAGAGCAGAGAAAGGCCATGTGGAGGATGCTAGGAGAAGCAGCCAAGATGACGAAGTGCTGAAGGAAAAGCCAGTTTGTGCAGAGTTTGCACAAGGAGAGGAAGGAGATGGGGAACAGAGGTAAATAAGTCTGGTGAGCTAGAAACCTTTGATTCTAGGAAACTCGGATAAGTCAGTAGCTTTGTGCGCACTGAATGAGTGGGTTTGGAGCCCAGTGTTTCTACTTGGCTGCCGGGTGTAGACTAAGCTTAAAGTTGATGGCCCATCAGCTTTTGGCTCCATTGTTTCTTTACTGACTGTCCGAATCCAATGTGAACCTGCTTGGGCCAGGCGGCTATGATGGTGGCCCTGGCTACTGGTTTCACATTGCTCCAGCCGCAATCAAATCTACCCACATCTGTGTTCAAGTAACCTTCATAGGTCTGTTTCCCTTGTTAGTTGGGGAGGCAACATAGGCAGCAGCCCTCACTGCTTTATGATCCTGAGCAGCCTCCAGCTCTCCCAAATCTGGTACCATCTGTGTAACTGCATTGATGGGCTGCCCCACATAGGGGCTCAAGATAGCCACAAGTGACCCAAAAAGGGCTGACGGGGCGCTAGCAAGGATAAACTTTCTCATTTTTGCTGTAAACACTTTCTTGTCTGGCCCACGGGACCCAGGGTTGAAAACAGCATTCTTCATACCTAGTTCCCGAAGGACCTTAACTAACTCACTGTAGCACTGCCACCGGCTCACTGCCCTGGCAACTCTCCAGCATTCTGCCAGACCATACGAATGGTGGCCATCACCCATTCTAATAGGGTATGGTCTCCTGGGTTGCCATGACAGTTCTGAAGATGCTGCCTCAAGGAGGAGTGTGTGGTGATGGCAGCCAATTTCTCCACTTCTGTTATGGAGAGCATGATGCTATCCATCCCTATGTCCCATAATTGTAGTAACCAGACTACCAGGGATTCAGTAGGTTTCTGCCTAAATTGTGCCCCCAACTCCATCAGCTCTGCCTGGGTATAGGGCCAAACCACAGAGTGTTCCATTACCTGGGCAGGAGGCTGTGGCTGCCCCTGAGGGACTCTTTGTTGCTGGGTATTTACCTTCTTGGTGACCACTGGTTGGGCTCTCAGTGTGCGTATGGCAGCTTCAGCCTGAGTCTTCTTCTCATCCTCAGAAGGGGAGTCGCAAGCACCTGCTCCCGCTGACTCAAAGCCAATCCACTGGCACAGATGCTGCTGCTCCTTTGGTGACGTTTAGGCTCCTGTGGCTGCTGGCTTTTGGTCAGAAGCTGAGACTCGAGCTCTTGAATCCGCAGTTGTTTCTCCTACAACTGCTAGTGCAAGTGTTCAGCTTCCAGGGCAAACTGCAACTCACGAACCTGTAATTCCTTCTCCAGTGCTCGCTCCAATTCCAGCCTTTTTTGTCGTTTGATTTTCAATTCATACTGAAGCTTTTGACCTCAGGCAGCTTCTCGCACAGAATTCCTGGTTTCCTCTTGAGTAAAAAACACATAGCCCACTGCCCCTAAAAGGACAACCATAGGGAGCCAGAGCAGCAACCAGTCCTCTACCCCACCCATCAAGGGTGATGACCCCATACCGATCTCTGAATCCTGCCTCAAACTATGCCAGTTGTAAGGCCAGGAGCCTCCATTGTGGCCATTCACATGCAGGTTTCCATTGGATTCGGGCAGACGGTAAAGAAATGGCGGAGCCAGAGGATGGTGGGTCATTCTGTTTATCGGTGTCTCGCCAAGACAGGCAAACCACAAGAGAAGACAAGGAAAAAGCAGAAAACCTGAGCAGGAACCAAGAGAGCAAGCTCCCAGTCTGCCCCACTTTATAGTATAGAAATCAAAACCTTTAATCCAATATACAAACAAGGAAGTCTCTGATACAAAGTCACTTATCTGAGGCATAATGGGATTCCTCATGAGAGTGCACCACCCTACATCATGCAATCAGTCAAGGGCAGTGATGGGCAATCTTTTGAGCTTGGTGTGTCAAAATTTGCCAAAAAACTGAGCATAACTCAGGTGGTATGTCACTTCGAGAAAAAAAACCATAATTTTGCGATATTTGTACTTTAAGTAACAAAAATGTGTAATTGTAATATATAACTGTATTTAATAAACCAAAAACTAATTATTTAACTTACTTGCTTAGTGACTTCTTTGTTCATCTGTCAGTCGGTTTCTTTTGTTGGTCTTGATATTATTGAACTTATGTGGGGTGCCATGAACTAAGACAAGTGAGGGGGAGAAGGAATTCTTTAACTAACCTGCCTATTAGTGACTTTTTTGTTGCTGAATTTCATTGGCTAAGTCTTCAATTGAAGGTTGGTATTTTGTACACTTCAAGCCCAAGCAAGCTCTACTAACTTCATCTGTCAATCTGTTTCTTTTGTTGGTTTTGATATTATTTAACGCTGAGAATAAGGTCTCACGAGAGTACATAGAGGGAAAAGTTGTGAATAAAGTCATTGCTATATTTTTCAGGGTGCTAAAAGTGTCTGGTAATCGGTTCCAGGCACTCCAAATTTCCTGTTCATAATGGCACTTCTCTTGATTCTCCAAGCAGCAGCTTTCCAGATTCTCAAGCTTTGACCTCAAGTCGACAAAACTTGAGCCCAGACGCTGTCTTGAAATTCCGAAAGTTGCATCTTATGTAAATTAAGATGGTTGCTGCTATTTCTTTCATTATTTTTTTTTTACTTTTATTATTTATTTATTTTAGAGAGGAGGGAGGGAGAGAGAAAGAAAGAGAGAGAGAGAAGAAGAGAGCAGGAAGCATCAACTCCCATATATGCCTTGACCGGACAAGTGCAGGGTTTTGAACTGGCAACCTCAGTGTTCTCAGGTTGACACTTTATCCACTGCGCCACCAGAGGTCAGGCGGCTGCTACTATTTCTAATGGCGGGAAAGGGCACCCATAGCACAGGCCCTCGCCTCACCCAGCCTCCCCCTCACTTATCTCAGTAATGATGGTCAATTAGAAATCCACAACACCCCAGAACAGTAGATTGGATGATGGTTGCTGTGGTTATGTGGTTGCTGGTAATGGCGATCACAGGGTTCCCAGAGGTGCGTCCCCCATGGTATTCCACTGCTCCCTGCTCCGCCTGCTGGAAGTGAGGTCAATGATCCCCTAACGGCCTAACCGGAAGTCCCGGAACTAGACACTCTGTGCTGGAGTTCTGTTGTTTTGGCCTACAGACCTCCGGCTCAGAGTGTCTACACTACAGCAAATGTTTTATCCTTGGCTACTGCACCTGGCCGAGGATGAAACATCTTCTTGGCATACGGCCCCATACTTCTCTGGTATGTGGCCACATGTGGCCGCATGTCATAAAAAATGGCTACGTGTGTCAGTGCTGACACGTGTGTCATAGGTTTGCCATCACAGATCAAGGGTGTGAGGAAAAGCTTAGTCTTAAAACTAAGCCTTAGGCTATAATGACCCAGCCTGCTTACAGCCTGTCCCCCACACTCAATACAAACTTATATATCATATAAGTGAGCAAACATATATATTTACAAACTTATTTGACCAACAAGAGAGCAAAGAAAGGCCACATGGAGGAAAGGAGAGGCAGCCAAGATGGTGGAGTGTTGAAGGAGAAGCCAGTTTGTGCAGAATTTGTGAAGAGAAAAGGAGATGGGGAACAGAGGTGAATAAGGCTGGTGAGCTAGAAACCTTTGATCCTAGGAAACTCTGATAAGTCAGTAGCTTTGTGAGCACTGAATGAGTGGGTTTTGGAGCCCAGTGTGTGTTTTTACTTACCCGTCGGGTGCAAACTAGGATTAAAGATAATGGCCCACCAGTTCCTGGCTCCATTGTTTCATTACCATCTGTCAGAATCCAATGTGAACCTGCACGGGCCAGGCGGCTGTGATGATAGCTGTGGCTACTGCTTTACAATGGCTTTCAACTGGTTGCAAGGTTTAGGAATATCTCTAACAGCAGGAGATAGGAAAGAGTGAATTTTTCATTGTGTGCCCACTAGGTGATGGGCACTGGCTTGGTGCTAAATATTTGAGGTGGTTATGCACTTTACTCCACAAAATGTTTCATTTCTCTAAATCATATAACCACTGTAGTCCCAGCCCACGTGGCTAGTGGAAAATATTTACCTCAGCGATGGAGGTACCTTCCTTCCGTATGGTCATGCAGAAGTCCTAGGAGAATGAGCCTTACATAGCCTAGAATGTTCTGGAAAGGGCATCTACTTTTCAATTCCTACTGGCATCTCTTAGGGAGCTCTGTGCAGTCTTGGAACAGAGGCATTTCTGTTGCTTCTCTGCCTGGTGTCAGCCCAGGGGGTTTTCTCTGAGCTTTTAAAAGCAACAAAGGAAACTGTATAGTCTCTCTCCCCTCGAACTCACACCCCATCTTCTGGGAGGCTGATAGAAGTGGTCTGAGTCCAGCCCTCACAAATCAGAATCCATGCCCACTGACCCTCCCCATTGTAGGGAACTTCCCTCCCTTTCCCTGTATTCAGGACCATTTCTATCTTCCTATCTCCAGGTGTCTCCATCCCCTCTGGGCTCTGACCATCCAGCCTGCTCCCCTAAATGAACTTTGGAAACACCAAAGTTCTTTCTCTCCCCCGTGGGGTGCTCAGTTTAAGAATGACAACTCAGAACTTTAATAGCACAATGCCACTTTTTCCAAGACTGAGGCTGGGGAGATATGAACCAGTTAGGTTCTATGTATTTATTTTTAATTCTTACCTTATTGTATAGATCAGGGGTAGTCAACCTTTTTATACCTACCGCCCACTTTTGTATCTCTGTTAGTAGTAAAATTTTCTAACCGCCCACCAGTTCCACAGTAATGGTGATTTATAAAGTAGGAAAGTAACTTTACTTTATAAAATTTATAAAGCAGAGTTACAGCAAGTTAATAATACAGCAAGTTACAGCATATAATAATAATTACTTACCAAGTACTTTATGTCAGATTTTCGCTGTTTGGTGGAATAAATCTTTATAAAACAACTTACTATAGTTAAATCTATCTTTTTATTTATACTTTGGTTGATCTGCTACCGCCCACCATGAAAGCTGGAATGCCCACTAGTGGGCAGTAGGGACCAGGTTGACTACCACAGTATAGATATTTTGTCACTTAATCCCCTTCCACACCTTGTAGTAGATGCTGCAGTCCGATGTCCAGCTCCTCCCCTCTGGGGGGCAGGGTGGAGGAGGAAGTATTTGGATTACTTTCCTTACTCCAGGTCACACCCTCTCCCCAGGGGTGGCCAGTGTCCAGCATCTGGTTCATTCAGGATTGTGGGGGAGGCACAGAGGCCTGGTGTCTTTCGCTCAAGGTGGTACAACTCTGAGAAGCCATCCATTGTGCTTCCTGTGAAACTGGCTGAGGCCTGTGACCAACTGTCCCCAATTTGGCCCTCTGCTCTGTCCTGCTTCCTTCCCTTCCCTGTATGTGTCAGCCCTGAGGACATTCTCCAGGGAATTTTCTACACAAAAAATCTCTGCCTCAAAGTCTGTTTTCTAAGACAAGATCAAAAGATAGATATCATATACTAGAAATGGAGGCTCTGGGATCTGAAGTAACTTGGTCATATGTGGAATGATATTTAATTACAAAACCTGTCTGACTCTAAAACTTTTGAATGCTTTCTTGGTCTGAGGGATTCTAGCCCTCACTGGGGCAGGAGTGTGGAGTAGTTCACTTACCCGCTTGCTCAGGTCCTCCTTGCAAAGTATCAGGGCTCAAAGCTATATTTACATTACACACACTTGCACCAGGGTTACCATCTCTTTCATGTCAAAGATCAGGGGTCCCCAAACTTTTTACAGAGGGGGCCAGCTCACTGTCAGGGTCCAGCCCCGAGGGGAATCCAGGGTTCCCACAGGAAGAGATGGCGTTGTTGGTGCAAAACGAGTGAGAGAGCCGAATGGCTAGTCTCCCTGCCAATGGCTAGTCTAACTTTATTTTTATGCACACATACTAAGTTACAATCACATGGTATTCAGAATACATTGATTAATAATTGTTTTTGTTTCACTATGGTTACATATTTCTAGGCAACAGTTAATTCATTTGTATAAGCTATAAATCAGGTGGTAAGTCATTCTAAATATAGTTATACAATAACTTGAGCAGCAATAACAATATTGGCGCAAACTTCTAAAAGGTCAGTACTGATTAATAACTCTATATTACCTAATGTCCTATTGTCTAGTCAAATTTTATTTGTCTACTATATTTATATACTGGTTAAGTTCTAACTTTATTTTTCTCAGAGTGTTCCACCACCTGCAGGTCAGGTATGCAAGAAGAAAGGAAAGTTTCTCTACTCTACCACATGAAAAGGCTAGGGAAGTAAAGTAATGAATTAAGTGAAGGTTGAAAGGTGCTTCTGTGTATAGTCACTGTTTCCTACCTATTCATAAGTCACAATCTATTTTTTCTAACATGATTAATAGGAAGGAATTCTCCTACAAACTTAACCCTTTTCGAGGGATATCATAGCCAGCCTCTTATGTCTATGAGCCCAGGCAAAGGGGCTTACAGGCTTTTCTGTGGAACTCACACCCTCTGTCTCATTTCCAAAGAAATTACTACAAATCTACAGGAAAAGCACGGTGCTGTTATCCCTGTGCCATAAATGATAGCACACACACCCAGAAAAGGGGGGAGAAAAAGCCAAATTAATTCAAAAAGTTAAAGGGGAAAGTATCGTTGTGACTTTTCTCTGCTGTGACTATCAACCAGCAGCTGTTGATCGGCTTCCGGCAGTTCACTGTCCCTCGGACCGTTGGAGATCCAGACTATAAAAAAAACTATGAACAAATCCCTATGCACACTGCACATATCTTATTTTTTTTATATAAATAATTTTTATTTTAATGGGGTGACATCAATAAATCAGGGTACATATATTCAAAGAAAACATGTCAGGTCATCTTGTCATTCAATTCTGTTGCATACCCATCACCCAAAGTCAGATTGTCCTCCATCACCTTCTATCTAGTTTTCTTTGTGCCCCTCCCCCATCTCCTCACCCTCTCCCTCCTTCCCTCCCCCCGCCCCCCATAACCATCACACTCTTGTCCATGTCTCTTAGTCTTGTTTTTATGTCCCACCAATGTATGGAATCCTGCAGTTCTTGTTTTTTTCTGATTTACTTATTTCACTCCATATAATGTTATCAAGATCCCACCATTTTGTTGTAAGTGATCCGATGTCATCATTTCTTATGGCTGAATAGTATACCATGGTGTATATGTGCCACATCTTCTTTATCCAGTCTTCTATTTTTTTTTACAGTGATTAAAGCCTTTAAGCAAACTCTTGACCAATACAGCAAGAATCCATAAAAGAGTAGTGTCCTTAACATGTTCACCAAGTCCAAGTTGGCCCCAACACCATGCCAAATTCCTGAAAAATGCAACCCAACCCCAGTTCAGTCTGTTAGGAACTGTCACAAGGAACAGGAGTCCAGGAAAAGTCCACTTCCAGGAAAAGTCCGCATGGCACTGGAATTGTTGTCACAATTCTATACTTTGCAGCTCACATCCAAGTCCCAATGACCGCTGCTTCTAGCTGGTAATGATTCAGGTAGACTGGAAAAGCCATCTGCAGCATGTGTGGAGATGGAGCTTCTGTTCTCCTCTGCCTGGAGAGAAGAGACCAGGTTGCTTTTCCCTGGAGCTCTGTGAACGTGGCTTGGTAAAGATAACCTTGGGATACACTAAGCTGGGTGGCAAAGGTAGATTCATAATAGAAGTTGGCAAAAGGAGGAAAGAGAGCTCTAAATTAGGAGTAGGTCCCAGCCTGAAATATGAGTGGGGCATTGAGGTAGGAAGAATAAAGGAAACACTATATATTAAACAAAGCAGCAGAAAATAGGACTATCAACACCCACAACAGAGATCTTCGAGGGAAAAATAAAAAACCTGACTATTCAGGCAAGACATAGTTAAGTGGCCCTTGTGCAAATGAGATCAGTTTACCTGCTTCTTGGAAGAAATACCCTAGGCTTGTCCACAGTGTCGTAGATGGGGCCGACGGCCCTGGGCACCTTCAGCCTTCAGTGGCAAACCCCAGCTTTCTGGGCAAGGTTAGGTCATAGGTGGCTGGAGCAGGGCTGGAAGAGAATGAACCCTCCCTTAGAGGAGCGAGGGGGAAGCCTACCTTCCAGTGTCCCTGTTTCCTCACAGCAGAAGCATGTAAGTCTGGCAGGCTTTAGCTCAATGACCTTCCTTTCCACTATTGAAGCAGGACCCAGATGGCATCCTATGAGACCCCTTGGGGCATTGGAGCCTTTAAGGGTGTATCCTAAAAGCTGGTAGTTCCCCTGATCTCTATTGGGCTTTTTCTGCCTCTAGGTATCTTAAAGGCCATGCTCAGAAGATCTCGCTGAGGGGTTTGAGGATCCCCATCCGCCTATATAAATCTTTTCCATATATCTGGAGCTATTTGGAAAAAGACAAAACAGTGTTATTAGCTGGATCAAATAAAGAAGATAGTAGTTTGCAGGAGAAAAAGATTTGGCGTTTCCTGTTCATCAGCATTCAAAAGAAATTTAATTTTTTTTTTTAAGTAAAAAGCAAGATATGGTAGACCCATAGGAGTTCCAGGATATGACTCCCCCCTTTTAAATTTTTTTAAATTGACCTTAAAATATTTGCTGGGTACACTTTAATAATACCTTGACTTTAAAGATTATAAGAATGACAAAATACAGTAAATGCTTTTGCTCCATATGCAGGAGCATTGTCAGTTTAACCGGTTTAGGAAATCCAATAATAGAACAGTGCACTTCAGAAAAATACAAAAAAAAAAAAAAAAAAGCCATTCCCTTGTGCTAAAACTCCAGGGAGCATGGAGTGAGCTCAGGTATGTCCTATAAAACATGGAGCTCTATGTTGACATACAAGTCTTTGAAGAAGGAGGAACTGCTGAAATAGTTCATCAGCATTTGTCCCTAAGACAGCAGTCTTTATAGTGGAAACACCATAAGTAAATATTTGCTGTCTGTATATAGATTAAAGGGAGAATATGGCAAATGCTGAAAAGCCATGATAATGGCATATAATTCTAGACTTTGAGCTTATTTTAAGTTGACGGTTTCAGTATAAAGTTGTCCATTGATTGGCCAAAGCGATTTGCCATTTAGTGGAAGTTTCCCAGAGCCATTGTTGTTGATCCTCTGAAAAAAGGAACAACAATAATTTTGAGGCTCAAAACCTATAAGCTGTAAGGGTTGCCTATGCCCCTTGATAATCCAGGAGGCAACAAGATCAAAATATGGAAGTGTATTCCATGGGCTATTAGATGGTTCAGTGTGCCCAAGCTGTAGCTGCTCTTGTACCAATTGAGCAGCTGCACTAAGTTTCTCCTGAGAAAGGGGCCATTGGTCTACTCATACAGGATTATCTGATTTTCAAGTAATTGGGTCTGCACAATGCATTATTGCGGTAGCAGGAGCTACCGAGGCCCCTATGCTAAATTTTGATATCCTAATCCACACCTTCTGGTATTGGGTGCCACTTCTATGGGGTTGAGGATTCCTCACTGTTCTTTCTCTAGTCCCTTGGTGGGTGGGCAAAAATCCCCAATCAATTATCTGAGTACTGACTAAACCATTAGGACTGAGAAGCAACACTCCCACATTTTTCAAAGCATATCTACCCCACAAATTAACTGGCCATCCAGGGAGCATATAAGGCTTAAAAAATCCAGAATGACCTTCTTAATCTTACTAATGTAGAAAACTAGAACTTTGTTGAGGGGATTTACTCTATACCTTGTAATTCTGTGACTGCTGCATGAGTGGGCCAGGAAGGAGGCCAATGTAGCTTAGCAATAACAGATACATCAGCTCCAGTATCTAAAAGTCCTTTAAATTTATGCTCATGTATTGTTAGTTCCATTTCAGGGCGTTCCTGACCTATTTTTTTTTTTTTAAATCCAATTGGCAAAATCAGAGGAGCCAAATCACCAATTTGCTTGGGGCCCCTTTTGCAGGATGTGGCCTGAGAAGGAGAATTAGCATCCTTATACTATTCTTCTAACTGCCTGAATTAGCCGTGAGACACATTCTTTTTTTTTTTTTTTTTTTGATTAATTTTGATGGGGTGACATTGATAAAATTGTCTTCCATCACCTTCTAACTGGTTTGCTTTGTGCCCCTCCCCTCCCCCAAACCCCTCACTCTCCTCCCCCCCACCCTGTAACCCCAACACTGTCGTCCATGTCTCTGAGTCTCATTTTTATGTCCCACCTATGTATGGAATCATATAGTTCTTAGTTTTTTCTGATTTACTTCTTTCGCTTCGTATAATGTCATCAAGGCCCATCCATGTTGTTGTAAAAGATCCGATGTCATCATTTCTTATGGCTGAGTAGTATTCCATAATATATATATATACCAAAGCTTTTTAATCCACTCACCCTCTGATGGACACTTAGGCTGTTTCCAGATCTTTGCTTTTGTGAACAATGCTGCCATAAACATGGGGGTGCATTTCTTCTTATCAAACAGTGCTATGGTGTTCTTGGGGTATATTCCTAACAGTGGTATAGCTGGGTCAAAAGGCAGTTCGATTTTTAATTTCTTGAGGAATCTCCATACTGTTTTCCACAGTGGCTGCACCAGTCTGCATTCCCACCAGCAGTGCAGGAGGGTTCCCTTTTTTCTACATCCTCGCCAGCACTTATTCTGTGTTGTTTTATTGATGAGCGCCATTCTGACTGGTATGAGGCGATATCTCATTGTGGTTTTAATCTGCATTTCTCTAATAATTAGTGATGTTGAGCATTTTTTCATATGCCTATTGGCCATCTGTGTGTCCTCTTTGGAGAAGTGTCTATTCATTTCTTTTGCCCATTTTTGGATTGGATTGTTTGTCTTCCTGGTATTAAGTTTTACAAGTTCTTTATAAATTTTGGTTATTAACCCTTTATCAGATGCATTGTCAAATATATTCTCCCATTGTGTAGTTTGTCTTTTTATTCTGCTCTTATTGTCTTTAGCTGCACATATCTTATTTTAAAGTAAAAAAACAAAACGGGAACAAATACAATATTTAAAATAAAGAACAAGTAAATTTAAATCAACAAACTGGCCAGTATTTCAATGGGAACTGTGGGCCTGCTTTTGGCTAATGAGATGGTCAGTGTGCTCCTCTCACTGACCACCAATGAAAGAGGTGCCCCTTCCGGACGTGTGGAGGGGGCTGGATAAATGTCCTCAGAGGGCCACATGCGGCCCTGGGCCATAGTTTGGGGACCCCTGTCAAAGATCCTCAAAAATCCCAGGAGGCCGGGAGCAGGGCTGGGCCTTCCCCTCAGGGCATAGCTTCCATGGCAGAGTTCTGAGGAAGGGCACGAACGGCTGCCCCCTGAGCGTTCCTCAACATTCCCCTACTCCCACCTTTTGTTCTCCACCCCCATTCTTGAATAGTTCAAAGCAGGGAGAGTGCTGGTTTCTGTTCCCAAGGCAGAATCAGGTGTGGATGTATTCTTTAAGAACAAACATCCTCTACAGTCAGAGCACAGCTAAGAACTCTCCTTTGGGAGCCTTCATTATGACACACTCCCCCCCATGCCCACATTAACGTGCTGCACGCAGCAATATTTTCTAAGTGTAAACCTATTTGGTCCTTGCCTCGGACCTTTGAAAGAGCTGATCCTGTTTGAGTGGTAGCAGGAACGCCCTGAGGCTGCCTGGGGTCAGAAAGGCTCCCCGGGCTATGGTCTCAACCCCACTCCACAGAAACAGCAAGACGCCTCTGGGCTGTGGCAGAAAGGAGAAAATACAAAGAAACCCCTGCGAGATGTCTAACCATGGGTCCTCACAGGCACATGTTACTCCAGGGGTCCCCAAACATTTTACACAGGGGGCCAGTTCACTGTTCCTCAGACCGTTGGAGGGCCGGACTATAAAAAAAACTATGAACAAATCCCTATGCACACTGCACATATCTTATTTGAAAGTAAAAAAACAAAACGGGAACAAATACAATATTTAAAATAAAGAACAAGTAAATTTAAATTAACAAACTGACCAGAATTTCAGTGGGACTATGCTCCTCTCACTGACCACCAATGAAAGAGATGCCCCTTCTGGAAGTGCAGGGGGGGGGGGCGGATAAATGGCCTCAGGGGGCCGCATGCGGCCCGTGGGCCCATAGTTTGGGGACCCCTGTGTTACTCATTTCATCCAAAATTACTGTGTGGCTTTGGGGTCCCTGGAGACCCGGTTCTGGCTCAGCATCCAGGCTTCCCTGGACTTCTCCCTCCCCAGGAATGTCAGCATAGATGAGGACAGGGCAGGCACCTGGGGTGGCTGACCTGTTGGATCCTAGCCGTAGATGCTCTAGGGCTGTCAGGGCACTGGACACAGGATCCATCCGCTTCCCACACTCACAGCCCTTGGTCTTGCCTGACAGGCCAGTCAAGTGCCCATAGCTTAGAGGAGCTGCCCCCTCTGCTGGTCTTTGGGGTGATAGCTCCAGATTGTCTTGCTTGGTTCCCCCCCCCCAAAAAAAAAAAAGTTGTATAAAAATATTAGAACACATTTAGGGGATCACTTTAAAAGCTTAGAAGAGTTCTGGCATTTTGGTAGCAGAGAGAAGCTACCACTGTCAGAAGCACAGCAGTTTGTGGGCACCCCAGCGGCTGTGGGCCCTGCACCCTCTTCTGTGCACTCCCCCCCCGCCCAGGGCCCCTTCCAGGGCTGTGGGGCTGGCCACATCCTTCTGGGACACCCACCATTGCACTCATGTGCTCCACAGGGTCTTCCTAGAGTCCCAACCAGGAGCCAAACCTAGCATCAGAGCTGGAGAATATGATGGTGAGGGGAAAGATCAACTTAAAAATTATCAGAGAACTCGCCGCGTCAGGGGAGAAAAACTAATGCTAATCCCAGAATTAGACAAATAGAAGTAAAACTACAATTGTACCAAGTACCAAGCAAAAGAGGTGCGTGGTACCATGACAGCATATCACCGGGGCCCTGACCTAGTCTGTCTCCCCTAAGAAGTGGTGAATAGGCTGACTTTGAAGAAGGAGCTGGCAAAGCAGGAGATGGCCATTTCTGGCAGAAGGGACAGCAGTGGCCAGAGGGGGTGTAGGCCTGTGAAGGTGAGCAGGGAGACGGCAGGGGTGTGCTGTGAGCCAAGGGAGAGAGGGGCCAGTGAGCAGGGTGACGGAAAGTCTGTAAAGTATTTGAGGCGGTGACATGAAATGATCAGATGTGCACTTTTTAAAAAATCCCTATTGGCTGCAGCAGAGAGCAAACTAGGGAAAGATGATGGAGACCAGTGAGGAGCCAGCACTTGGACCCGTGGGATGGCAGTGCAGATGGAGAGGCAGGAGCAGGTATTAGAGCTCTATTTGGGAAATCAGCAGGACCTGGCAGTGGGTATGATGTGTCAGGGAAGACACGGGCTTTGACTTCATGACTGGTTACATAGTACCAAGAGAGTCAAACTTGAGGACAGGTAATGAATATATTTCAGACATGTTTAGTTTGAGGTGCTTGGAGACCTTCAAGAGTGTAGTCAAAGAGGCAGCTGGATATCTGGGACTGGAGCTCTGGGCTAGGAATCCCATTTGTGCTACAGGTGGTGACCGAAGCCCTGCGCATGGACGAGCTCCCCAGGGGAACAGTCCTGGAGGCCGAGGAGGGAAGACGCTGTGGCGATGATGGAAGAACTGACAGAGACTGGCGGGCTGCGGGAGGCTGAGCCTGCGGGGAGACGCGTGGGCCTGCTCTCAGCTGCTCGAGGCAGGGGAGGGCGGGGGGGGGGCAGGAGGGGACATCAGGTCATGGAATCCCACAGAGAACCACAGAGAAAGACATGTTTCTCAGCTGCTCGAGAGAGAGAGAGAGAGAGAGAGAGAGAGAGAGAGAGACAGGAGGGGGACGTCAGGTCATGAAATCCCACAGAGAAAGACATGTTTCACGGAAAAGAGGACGCTGCTTCTGGCCACAGAGGGACCATAGTGACCCTCTGTTTTAAGCACCTACTAAAACAGACAGAGTCTATGAGACAATGGTTTTTCAGACATTCAAAAACAGGTAGCGTGGGCATCTGAAGAAACCTGTCTGGAAACTCATCACACCTGTGTTTGTGAACTTTCCAGTAAGGAACAGCAGACAGAAGCCCTCCCACCAGGCCCGGACCTCCCCTCCTCCAGTAGAGAAGGACACAGCCGCTATTTTTTCCTTCCAGATCACTTTAGCATGATGTACTGTGTGCAGTCCCAAGCTGCCCCTTGCTGTGGGCGGCCCAAGCTGGCAGACCTCTGAGGCAGTGACGGGGAAAGCTTCCTTTCTGTGTCTGCAGTCAGCTTCGGGGCTAACACCATACAGAGGGGGTGATCCCCAAGTCAGTCTGCTGGAGGGCATGAGCGTGGGAGTCAGAGAGCCAGCGCTGCCGCCAGCCGCCCACGGCAGCCACGCAGCCCAGGGAGAGAGGCAAAGCAAAGGATCTCCAGCTGACACCACCTGGGAAAGACAAGGCCAGGCGAGGATGAGGCCAGGAGCCGGTGGGAAGGCAGGTCCAGGAGCATGCAGAGCTCTGTCACCTGCACTGTGACCCCGAACTAACGACAGCTCTGGTTTGTGGCCTGTGTGGGTTTTCCTTGAGAGCTGGGCGAGAGAATAGCTGTGTAACGCTCATCACCCAATACGTCCGTTTTCTTCACTTAGAACATTGTGCCTGTCAGATAAGAGAGGAGCTCAATTAGGCTCCAAATGTCACACTTTTAGCAATTACCATCATGCATAAACAATGCAAAATGCTCAACAATGGGTCTGATTTGAAACATCAACTTTTGAAACTGCTTACAAATGAATCATTGCACCTACAATCAAATTCTTTTTTCTCCTAGAGGTATAAAATAGGTAATTACTGAGAAAAGAACTGGGGAAACTTCCACGCACCTAATGTGTGTTCAGAAACATAGAGGCAAGCATTTCTCTGGCATATACAAAATAATTCCATATACAATCTGTTATTGTAGAAAACATGCTAAAATGAATTCAGTACAAGAAATCCTAGTTAAAAACATCTGTGGCCTGACCTGTGGTGGTGCAGTGGATAAAGCGTCGACCTGGAAATGCTGAGGTCGCCGGTTCGAAACCCTGGACTTGCCTGGTCAAAGGCACATATGGGAGTTGATGCTTCCAGCTCCTCCCCCTTCTCTCTCTCTCTCTCTCTCTCCTCTCTAAAAATGAATAAATAAATAAATAAAAATGCTATAAAAACATCTGTGATTTAAGCATGCCGAACTTGAAAAAAGCCCACATGGGTGTGGGTGTGCGCTATGCTCCCATAATAGAGTCCCTGTGCTCCTCACTCTGTGTGGCCCACGCAGAAGTGGGCATGGAATGATTAATAACACAACCCCAAGCTGCCGTACCCAAGGAGGACGTCTGACAGGGCAACACAAAAAAGAGCAGCGAGTCAGTGACTGCTATGCAGTGGGGAAGACTTGGTAACTATAGCAACTTGTTCTGAAAGCTGTTCTTTCCATGCCAAAAATCAGGTAGGCCCTGTCAGCCCCACTGCCACACCGCAGGGAGACAGAAGCCATTCAGGACAGATGGCAGGCCAGCCACGCAAAGGGCACACAAGGGAAAGTACACCTCCTTAAGTTCCAGCACCACGTAGGACACAAGAACGAGCAGCGTAGTGGAGGAATGGATTCGGAACTCTTGCAAACAGAAAGAGAATTCTTTGTAATGCATAGCTCAGCCCCATTGTGGCCCTTCTGATATAAGCTGGCAGGGGACGCAGAAAAAGATCAGCACACTCAGCCCTGGCTGGTTGGCTCAGCGGTAGAGCGTCGGCCTGGCGTGTGGGGGACCCGGGTTCGATTCCCGGCCAGGGCACATAGGAGAAGCGCCCATTTGCTTCTCCACCCCCACCCCCTCCTTCCTCTCTGTCTCTCTCTTCCCCTCCCGCAGCCGAGGCTCCATTGGAGCAAAGATGGCCCGGGCGCTGGGGATGGCTCCTTGGCCTCTGCCCCAGGTGCTGGAGTGGCTCTGGTCGCGGCAAAGCGACGCCCCGGAGGGGCAGAGCATCGCCCCCTGGTGGGCAGAGCGTAGCCCCTGGTGGGCGTGCCGGGTGCATCCTGGTCGGGCGCATGCGGGAGTCTGTCTGACTGTCTCTCCCCATGTCCAGCTTCAGGAAAAAAAAAAAAAAAAAAAAAAAAAAAAAGATCAGCACACTCAGAGAACCAAGACAACTAAGGACCCGGCCAGGCTCAGGGTGTTTCTTTCGGGCTCCTGGAGGTTTCACCCATTACACGGGAGGAGGGACTGGAGTGGACACCAGAACCCCCACACACGCTCTCTCCCCAGGTAGTAAATAGATTTCTGTAGTTGCGGCAATTTAAAAAAGAACATTTAACTGCAGATAGTTGAAACCACAGAGTGAGCTCATTTCTTCTTCTCATCAAATTCTTTGTAGTCATTAAAACACATGAAGCACAAAGGAGCTCCTCGAATGTGGTTAGACAGAGGTCTGCCAGGCCACCAGCTCCCAGTTCTCACGGTGTCTCTGCAGAGATGGTGTATGCGCATACAAGCAGATAATATGTATATGGACAATCAGTAACTCGCTTTTTTACTCTTTCTCTTTCATCTCCAAAATTAAACACTTAGAAATTTTTTTTTAAAGGGGAATGAAAAGGTCTCAAACGGAGGATCCAGAACCTTAAAAGTTGTCATATGCTTATTTCTGAGTTCATCTCTTAGTAGTACCTACAGTGTCTCCATCGCTTCTGTACCTGAGAGGAGAGCTCTTCTAATCTCAGGGTCTTCCGCCCCTGATTCCTGACCCCAGAATGCCTCTTGAATCCCTGACCTCAGTCAGCCTTCTGAGTCCCTGACCCCAGTCAGGATTTTTTTTTCCTGTCCTTCCTTTGAGTAAGTGCACCTCATAGGAAGTGGTCCTCAATTTGCAGTTCAGGTGGAACAATGCTTGTGAATAGCGGTCCATTCAGACTCCTAACCTCGCTTGGGAATTATACATCTCAGAGGAATTTATGACCCACATCACCCTGAGCAACATTTCATTTAGTAATCTGGGCCAAAGACAAGGGTTCGTGCTATGGTGTGAAAAGCTGAAATTCGAAGGAAGGGGTAAATAGGAGAAACAAATGCAGAGAAATGTAATGCGAGTTGATAACGGACCAGGTTCAGGCAGTGGAGAGAAAGGAGCGAACAACTTCTAGGTCTTAGGATCTAAGATTTTAAGCTCACGCAACCAGAAGAATGGTGGGATCACTATTAAACAAGACATTCTTTGTAAAGGGCTTTCAAAAGCCTTATTTTTTCCTAGGCTGAATACTGTACTCATCAAATTTCGGAGATGGACCAGGCATGGGAAAACCTGTGAGGTAATGGAGTGTGTCTCCAATCCTTCTCAGCCCCTTTTCTCGTCCACGCCTCTGCCCGATTCCATGGGCTATTCTTCCCTGCGGCGACCTGTCATCTAAGCCCTGCTCAAGTGATGAACAGTATCAGGTGTAGGCCGATAAAGGCAAAAGCTGTGCCCTCTCCCAGGGGGAGTTACATTTTAAAAGGAGATGCTTGAAGATATAAAGCCTTCAGACAAAATAGAATGCACCTACAAGAATGGAATTAATGGGTCCTAGGGTTAGCTTTTTAGATGAGCTGGTAGTACTCAAATCACACTGGTGGTTAATCATAAGGTTAATTCTGTTTTATTGGGAATACTTAATTTCAAAGTTCTTCTTGACTGAACAGTCTAGTGCCTACTGATGCTGCTTTAGGCCCATTATTGTGTGAGGTATTTAATAACTTGTTGAAGAACTAAAACTCCATCACCACTTCCAAAGCATTAATGGAGGCATCTGGCTCTTCTAAAGACAGTTTCCCACATCCCCAGATTAATTTGAATGCAACTGAAACAGCTGATCTGTTATCATGAGCCAGGAACTCAATAAATGCTTGTGTACAGCAGTCACCAGTTCTAATCCAGCTGGGTTTACCAGAGGTCCAGCTAACGAAGACGTTTACTGCTTCGCTCCCCCAGGGATCCGACCTTGAAACTGTTCCCACTGTACGCAAAGTGGAGCAGTATAGTGGTAAAGAGTGTGGGCTCTGGAGCCAGGATATTTGGGTTCAGTTCTAACTTTGCCAGCCGCTACTGAGGTGACCTCAATACATCTGTTTCACTTGTTGTGCCTTGGATTCTGGGACCATATTAATACCTCCCCTACAGGGTGGTTGTGGTGAGATGACATAATACGTGTAAAGCACTTAGAACAGTGCATGGCATATAGTTATAGCCATATACATGTTAGCTGTTAGTGTACTAGCTTACTAACTGAAACATTTCATATTCAGATTTTGAAGGCATTCTGTTTTGCAATTAATCTTAGTTTGTTAAAATGTGAACAAAGGGCAGGGGAAAGCAGTATTTAGCTTTTTTTTAAACCACTTTGAGTTTCCCACTGGTGTCTCAGGGTCTAGTAAATGGCATCCACATGTGGCAAGGGACTATAGCAGTCAAGTCACACAATGACAGAAATGTCAGGGGACCCTTCAGAGTTGTCTTTAAATTGTGATTGCCCATTGAGGCAACATAAACTCTTAAAATTTATTTTTATTGATTTTATGGAGAAAGCCAGACACACAGATAGACAGACAGACAGGAACATTGATCTGTTCCCGTATGTGCCCTGACTGGGGATCGAGCCAACCACCTCTGTGCTTTGTGATGACACTCGAACCAACCGAGCTACCAGGCCAGGGCCACATAAACCCTTCTATACCCCTTCATTGCCACACTGTCCACTGGCAGGAGATTCGATTTCAAGTGAACTCAGCCAACAACTTCTCACTTCTGCTCCAAGCAAGCACCCCTGGCCACTGGAGACAAGAGTGTTAAATTTAAACACCACACAGAAATATATTCCATATTCTTGTTTTCTTAAAAAAAAATCTATATGCCAAAGAAAGATGGACCTCCCTTCTCTCTCTCTCTTTCCTCTCTAAAATGGATAAACAAAGACAAAATTTTTTTTAAATAAATAGTACCTAGTTTATGAGGTTGCTGTATTAAATGTCACATGCTTAGCCTGACCAGACAGTGGCACAGTGGATAGAGCATCAGACTGGGACGTGGAAGAGCCAAGCTAGAAACCCCGAGGTTGCCGCATCAGGCTTGAGCATGGGCTCCCCAGCTTGAGCGAGGGGTTGCTGGCTTGAGGCCAAAGGTTGCTCACTTGAGCAAGAAGGGGTCACTCACTCTGCTGTAGCCCGCCCCCCCACATCAAGGCACATATGACAAAGCAATCAAATGAACTAAAGAAGACTAAGGAGCTGCAATGAAGAATTGATGCTTCTCATCTCTCTCCCTTCCAGCCTGTCTGTCCTTCTCTCTCTCTCTAACTCTGTCATAAACAAACAAACAAACAAAGATTGAAAGAAGCGACATGCTAATATTAGTTCCTTCAGCTAAAGGAGAAACAAGGTCTATCTGAATATATCAACTCAATGAAAGGAAGCTCTGTGATACCTCAGGGTTGGAGAACGCTGATACCATTGAGGACAGAAGACATCTGAAAAGATACTGAATGAAGGGTTCTTTTTCATCGTGATGTTTTCATTATTATTGCGCCGTGGAGCTTTATAAATATTTGTTGAATATTCTTGTTGAGTTTTTTCTCTGTACATAAAATGCTGGTCACTTAAATGTTAATTTGTTTGTTATTCTATTGAAAAGTAACAGTAATAGCATTTAAATTGAGTGGATGAACATATTTTAGTTAGCAGTATTATCATTTATATACTATGTTGTCTGTATTTGGGCATTTAACTGGGGTAGCTTTTTATAAAATAACACAGGAAGAAAATTTTCTATTCTATATTGTTCTGAATAATTTGTTTTTATGGATTTCAGCAGGATCCCAATAAATAAACATGGTGAGTTTAGTACTTTTACCTTTTAGCTTAGCTAATGAATATCAAATTAGCTACATAAATCCTCAAGAGTTTGTACTGCTATTGATAAAAATTTCACTTTGATAGCATTATTTTTCAGTATGGAAATGGAATATGTTTGAGAGAACTACAGAGACTGTACATTTTTCTCGAGAAGATAAGTCATTTTCTGCCAAAAATATAAGATGCATCAAATACTGATGTTAGAAGTCTAATAAATCTTGTTTATGAATTACAGAAGCCCATAAGATATGTCTGAAAGATAGCTCGTGCTAGGAGAACATATTAAATTTACATGCCAACCCAGAGGTGGCTCAGTTTCATATCCTATTCTATGTCACTTAATCTTTAATTCTTTTATCCTATTTCTAGACAGACTAGATCTCATATTGGATAATGGACTACTTGGTACAATTTAATTTATCCCAAGATCTCAAAAAGCTATGTCTAGAATAATATGAGTTTTACCAAAGAAAAACAGGGTCCTCCAGGGCCACATAAAATGCAGCAGTAAGGCTGGAGGAGCCCAGCTGACCACAGCTGGACTAGCATGCTAGTCTTTCCTCTACAGCTGTGTTTGTTGAGGTATCACTTATGGGCTCTTTCTCAGTATTAAAATCACAAGATAACAGAGACACCTTAAGCCATAAAATCATTCCACAATCTCAGTTCTTGGGTGTAGTTAATAGGCATCCAGGTAACATCAACCAACACTTTCTTGAAGTTCCAAAAATCAACTGTTAGCATTCTTTTAATTTAAGCCTTTCCAGACTTTACTATCTCCTGTCAAAGATTGTATAGGTAATAAAGTAACTGATTGGTGATTAATCATTTTGGTGATTAGCTGGTTAGTAGTGTATAACAAAGAATCACTATCAGTGGACAGAACTGGCAGCACTGAGGTAGCTAGGAAGAGTCTTGAGGTAAGTAGGAAGGGGTGTGAGGTAAGTAGGAAGGGGTGTGGGGTAAGTAGGAAGGGGTGTGAGTAAGTAGGAAGGGGTGTGGGGTAAGTAGGAAGGGGTGTGAGGTAAGTAGGAAGGGGTGTGGGGTAAGTAGAAAGGGGTGTGGGGTAAGTAGGAAGGGGTATGAGGTAAGTAGGAAGGGGTGTGAGGTAAGTAGAAAGGGGTGTGAGGTAAGTAGGAAGGGGTGTGAGGTAAGTAGGAAGGGGTGTGGGGTAAGTAGAAAGGGGTGTGGGGTAAGTAGGAAGGGGTGTGGGGTAAGTAGGAAGGGGTGTGAGGTAAGTAGGAAGGGGTGTGAGATAAGTAGGAAGGGGTGTGAGGTAACTAGGAAGGGGTGTGTAGGGTGGGATGAGGTAGAGGGGCCTTGGGAGTGAGATGGAAAATTTATTCTGGAAGGAGAGAATGTAAGTTATCAAAAGTAAGCACTCTCGGCCCAGGCCAGTTGGCTCAGCGGTAGAGCATCGGCCAGGCCTGTGGATGTCCCGGGTTTGATTCCCGGCCAGGGCACACAGGAGAAGCGCCCATTTGCTTCTCCACCCCTCCCCCTCTCCTTCCTCTCTGTCGCTTTCTTGCCCTCCAGCAGCCAAGGCTCCATTGGAGCAAAGTTGGCCCGAGCACTGAGGATGTCTCCATGGCCTCTGCCTCAGGTGCTAGAATGGCTCCAGCTACAATGGAGCAATGCCCCAGATGGGCAGAGCATCACCCCCTGGTGAGCATGCCGAGTGGATCCCAGTGGAGCGCATACAGGAGTTTGTCTCTCTGCCTCTCCGCTTCTAACTTTGGAAAAATACAAAAAAAAGAAAAAAGAAAAAAAAAAAAAAAGGAATGTAAGCACGCTCGCTTTGCATACACACATACACAGGTGATGTGTGTGTATATCTTTCTTTCCCTCCTAGCCCTCACTACAGATTCTAACCCAGCATCAGTGTGTTCTTCTGAAGATTAAAAAAAAAATTTATTTTTATTTTTTTAATATTAATTCTTTTTTTTGAAATTTTATTTATTGATTTTAGAGAGAGAGAGAAGAGAAACAGCGATTTGTTGTTCCACTTATTTGTGTATCCATTGGTTGATTCTTTTTCTTTTGTTTTTGTTTTTTTTACAGGGACACAGAGAGAGTCAGAGAGAGGGATAGATAGGGACAGACAGACAGAAACGAAGAGAGATGAGAAGCATCAATCATCAGTTTTTCATTGTGAGACCTTAGTTGTTTATTGATTGCTTTCTCATATGTGCCTTGACCGCGAACCTTCAGCAGACCGAGTAACCCCTTGCTTGAGCCAGCAACCTTGGGTCCAAGCTGGTGAGCTTTTTGCTCAAACCAGATGAGCCCGCGCTCAACCTGGCGAACTCGGAGTCTCGAACCTGGGTCCTCTGCATCCCAGTCCAACGCTCTATCCACTGCACCACTGCCTGGTCAGGCTGAAGATTTTTTTTTAATTCTAAAATACAGTTTTTAAAAATAAATCTTACTTTTAAAATAAATGTTTTTTATGTAGAAAATGCATATTATCTGTAGAAAAAAATGACAATCTTATAATCTACAGATGTTTTGTAGAGGAGAGAGAAAGAGAAGGAGAGAGAGAAGGGGGGAGGAGCAGGAAGCATCACCCATATGTGCCTTGACCAGGGAAGCCCAGGGTTTCTAACTGGTGACCTCAGCATTCCAGGTCGACACTTTATCCACTGAGCCACCACAGGTCAGGCAGAATATGTTTCTTCAACAACAACAACAACAACAAAAGCATTAAATGTTCTCTCCCCAAGGAAAGAAATTATGATTATCTTGAATGTTGCTTTTTCCTTTGTGATAACACCTATGTCCTACAGTATATGCTCCCCTTCCTCCAAACTTCTCAAGGTCTAATCACTTGCTTTGGGTTACTTTCAGTTGCTCTTCAGAAGTCCTTCAACCCCACACTCACCCAAAACGAGAACAAGGCAAATTTCACCTGAATAGTCCATTGTCTCTATTCATGATTTTTCTTCCCTTTCTTTCATTGTTGAAGCCCTCTCCCTCCCCCCATCCTTATAACATAACATGATTGCTCTTGGTTGCACTCTACTGTAGTGCAAGGCAAATCTTAAATAACTCAAATGGCTGACACACATTCAACTGACTGGCTCCAACACCCCTGTGAATCCCTTTTCTAGTGTTCAGCCCTGGGGTAGAAGCGGGTAAGGGAAGGAGCAGCGTGCTTGCCCAGAGGACCTTGAACCCTGCGCATGTTGTCTCCTTTCCCATGGGCTGTGCTGGCTTCCTGTCCACGTCTGCTTCCCAGCCCCTTAGACCACCCTCCCTGCTGTCTCTGGACTCGGTTAGGAAATCATCAACATCTCTTTCTCCCCTGGCTCCTGGCCCCCAGCTCCTTACCATGCACAAATCCACAGCTGACCATCTCCATGAGCAGATTGCAACCTTCAAGTGTATCCTTCCGTGCACTTGATGTCAGAGTTGTACAGGAGTGAGCCGAGTGCACCTAGCCTTTCCCTTTCTGCAGAATTACCTCACTCTGGTTCCCAGGAGTGTGTTTCTTCACCTATGGCTTCTCTGAAAATCCTCCTTGTCACTGCATACCCTGCCCTTGTCCTCGGAATGTCTATCATAACAGGGAAGGTCATCCTTTATGAGTCACATCATTCATCTACACATTAACATGTTAGAAAGTTAATTGCTTTTTCTGGGGAAAATAGAAATTCCACATGGGTCAGCCTAATAAATGTCATCAATGGAAAATAAATAAATCAGTTATAATCTAGTCCAGGCGTCCCCAAACTATGGCCTGCGGGCCGCATGTGACCCCCTGAGGCCACTTATCCGGCCCCTGCCGCACTTCCGGAAGGGGCACCTCTTTCATTGATGGTCAGTGAGAGGAGCACTGTATGTGGCGGCCCTCCAATGGTCTTAGGGACAGTGAACTGGCCCCCTGTGTAAAAAGTTTGGGGACCCCTGATTCTAGTCCCACCTTGGAATACTCTGGCAGTGAGATAAAAGTCAGAAATATACTGTTGAAAAAAGAAATCTGTAGAAGAGAATATATAGTGTATCATGAATACAAAGTTTGAAAACTACACACAACAATGCTATATTTCTTAGGGATTTACACACATACATATATTCACACTTATATTTCTTAAAGATATATATATATATATTCCACAAACACATCCATATATATATATATATGGATATATATATATATATATATCTCCCCCCAAACAAGTAGGAAAGTAGGAGTACGTGTGTGTGTGTATATATATATATATCCACACATATATGTAATAAAGATATAAATAAATGCACAGAAATAATAAACACACCAAATTCATAATAGAAGTTAAAAATGGAGGAAGAACACAGGTAGTTTCAACTGTATTGGTTAGTGTATATTTCTTAAGATGGGTAGAGGATACGTGGGTGACCATTATGTATTTTATAAATTTTATGTATTACATAGCAAACAAAAACAAAATGCCTTCCAGCTTCTGTTATAACAAGGTAGTTCAGATATTTGATTAAAGTTAGACGAAATTTTGATAGACTCATTTATTATTTGCCTTTCCACAATGTAAAATTCTAGTAAGAAGCTGCGGCTCTATTTTCTTAGGAAGACACTCTGTCATTTTAAGTTAATGTGATATCCTCTGTCTCTTGTTCCCAGCACAAGTCACTGTAGGAAACTTCAGTCCTAATGAGAACCAGCCCCTTCTTTCCTAAATCTAACTGAGGAATCAATATGGAGCTGGCACTGTTTCTATTAATACATTGGTATCAGAAAATTGTCTACGATTTCTACTCATCTCTAGTCAGGTTTTGTTATAAAGGTTTTGTTATAAAGTATCATTAACCAATAATAAAAGTGTATTTTAATACAGTATAACCACCATTATTAGTATTTTATTTTTGAATTTTTAAGTTTCATTGAAAGATTCCGAGACTATCTTCCGTCTTACTTACCTGGGATCAGGGTGGTGGCAAGACCAAGTGCGCAGAATCCCAGATGATTAAAAAATGAATCTGTTATAAACTGGTTTGTTTGTACCTTTTCTTTAAGTTACTTTTCTTTTTTCCACATATAAAACTGGTACCATGTACAGTCAAAACAAGTCATAAGTAGCAATATTTGGGTAGTGTTAGCATTTGCAAAGTGTTTTCAATCTGAGATAGTCAGAATTCCTTTGTTGTAGTATTCTAATACAAACCATATGTAACCAACATACATAAAATCCTTGAGAAAGTTAAGTAAATAATTAAAAATCATACATTCTAAGTACTAGTAGAAACCATGAAACTTTAATTATATTCTATCCTAAGGAAGGGATGAAATTTAAAAATTCAATGGGAACTCTAAAAATCATGCTTTGAAGATAGCATATTATATATACATGTGGAAACTATGATATACAATATCGTAACATTCCTGGGAGGTGAAAAAAGTCATTTTATTAGAGAAATACTAGGTACCCAAATTCTCAATCAGCAAGCTTCTTATTAGGTTCTCAAGATAATAAAAGTGTTCTAAGTACATAGCAACTTCAGGCTAACATTGTTCACAATGGAATTTGGGAAAAGGTGCATCTCAAGTGGAAGCTTATCTACAAAAATTAATAGCTGCATAGGTGGATATAAAACTGAGACTCCTGGACATAGATGGAAGTAAAGTGGTTACAGGAGGAGTGGGGTGTGGGGGAGGGGGGGGGAAAGGGAGTAAAGAGGGACAAATATACGGTGACGGAAAATAGACTGACTTTGAGTGATGGGTACACAACATAATCAACAGTTCAAATGCTATAGAAATGTTCACCTGAAACCTATGTACTCTTATTGATCTATGTCATCCTGTTAAATTTTTCTAAATAAAAAATTTTAAAAACTAATAGACTGAATGTATAGAACTTATTCTCAAATGGTTCATTAAAAAATACACACAATAAATAATAACAAAAATTAGGTTAAATGTTAACAAGTAAGAGATATCTGGGTTGGGTTTTCTTTGCACTATTCCTGCAAGTTTTTTGTCAGTTTGAAATTATTTCCAAATAAAAAAATTTTTAAACTTCATTGCTCTATTTGGGGACGTAGGGGTGAAAGAAGGAAGAAGGAAGGAAAAAGAACCAGGGCTTATGTTAAGTTTCTAGCCAAACACACAGGGGTTGCCCGACGCCTAGACCCTACAGTAAGTTCCAGATCAGATACTGGCTGTCATCATTCACTAATTATGGGAAGGAAGAACTTATATGGCCATGTTTCCAGGGAAGAAAGTGTTTTTCTCTGGCCGTGGTTCAGAGCCCAAACCTTGGCTCTGAAAGTTATGGTCCTCTCTAAGATAAGCCCAATTTTCTTTCTTTTTTTTTTTTTTTTACAGGGACAGAGAGAGAGAGTCAGAGAGAGGGATAGACAGACAGAACAGAGAGAGATGAGAAGCATCAATCATTAGTTTTTCATTGTGATACCTTAGTTGTTCATTGATTGCTCTCTCCTATGTGCCTTGACCGCGGGCCTTCAGCAGACCGAGTTACCCCTTGCTTGAGCCAGCGACCTTGGGTCCAAGCTGGTGAGCTTTTTTTTTTTTTGCTCAAGCCGGTTGAGCCCGCGCTCAAGCTGGCGACCTCGGGGTCTCAAACCTAGGTCCTTCCGCATCCCAGTCTGATGCTCTATCCCTTGCCATTGCCTGGTCAGGCCCAATTTTCTTAATATTCCTGCAATGATGTAGAGAGGCTGATAGCAAAGAGGAGAAATTCAATCATTTCTGATGGTTCCAGTTGTAGGCAAGTCCTATACAATCTGATTGGCTGCATGGTTAGAGTTTAGTCTATTAAAGGTCTGAGATGTTATCCTACTTGCAAGCTACCTTCCCAGATGCTGACAGAAGATATGAGGAAGAAATGCCTTTATTACTCATAGCAAAAGCAGGAGCCCAAGTGTCTGATGTTCTCAGTGGCTCCCCAAGCTCCAGTCCTCACAGAGGTGACTGAACGGGCCCAGATGCAGACAGTCCTGCCTGTGCAGTGCTGTGCATTATAGGAGAGCAACATAGGGCTCGGGGCGCCTGCTGTTCTCTAGCAGAAAGCAAGCGAGTCTGATCTTGGTCGGGAGGGAGACATTATCTCATTCCTCAAGGTTGTACATTGCAAAAACAACCCTGAGAAAGGGCCCAGACAGAGAGGTCAGGAACTTGCTGGAGTACAAGACTCAGGGAGGAATGTCTCTCAGCAGAGTCCTGGTTCAGTAGCAGTTACATAACTAGTGAGTGGCACAGTGCAGGTTATCAGTCGTAACCCAAACAATTTCAGGATGGAGCCAATGGTGAGTGGATAGCGGGCAAATAGTAGATAGGAGCAGATGGATGGGCAGAGAACAGCTCAGCCAAGCTCTTGTCTTTGATTAAGAAATAGAAGGGGTAGGAGAGCAGTCCCTGCCAGAGAAGGAGGCTGGAGCCTCCAGGGGCCATAAGAAAGGTCTCTCTCGTTTGTATTCTCTGTCTTTCCCTCAGCAGCTGCTTCCTCCCCCCTACCCCCCCTCGGCCCTCTTTGGGGTGGCACTGTGGCTCTGGCCCTGAACAGGCTGCTCTCCTCGGGGTGTTTTCCTGTCCAGATGTTAGCTGCACTAACTACTTGCCTCTTGCTCCTTCTTTGTATCTTAGACCTCACTGAAGGGTCTAGTGTTCAATAAAATAGGATTTAATTTCTCAAGTATCTATAATAGAAACCTCTCTCTCAGTTCCAAGCACTCAAAAGTACAGAATCACTATGATTGCTCAATGTTTTAATTTTGTTTCAATAAAGACTATTTTACTTTATTTATTTATTTATTTATATATTTTTGTATTTTTTCGAAGTTAGAAGCGAGGCTGTCAGACAGACTCCTGCCTGCGCCCGACCAGGATCCACCCAGCATGCCCACCAGGGGGCAATGCTCTGCCCATCTGGGGCGTTGCTCCATTGTGGCTGGAGCCATTCTAGTGCCTGAGACAGAGACCATGGAATCATCCTCAGCGCCTGGGCCAACTTTGCTCCAATGGAGCCCTGGCTGCGGGAGGGGAAGAGAGAGACAGAGAGGAAGGAGAGGGGGAGGGGTGGAGAAGCAGATGGGCGCTTCTCTGTGTGCCCTGGCTGGGAATCGAACCTGAGACTTCCATATGCCAGGCCAATGCTCTATTGCTGAACCAACTGGCCAGGGCCTCAAGACTATTTTATTTATTTATTTATTTATTTTTGTATTTTTCTAAAGCTGGAAACAGGGAGAGACAGTCAGACAGACTCCCTCATGCGCCCGACCGGGATCCACCCGGCACGCCCACCAGGGGGTGACGCTCTGCCCACCAGGGGGCGATGCTCTGCCCCTCCGGGGCGTCGCTCTGCCGCGACCAGAGCCACTCTAGCGCCTGGGGCAGAGGCTAAGGAGCCATCCCCAGCGCCTGGGCCATCTTTTGCTCCAATGGAGCCTCGGCTGCGGGAGGGGAAGAGAGAGACAGAGAGGAAGTGGAGGGGGAGGGGTGGAGAAGCAGATGGGCGCTTCTCCTGTGTGCCCTGGCCAGGAATCGAACCCGGGACTTCTGCACGCCAGGCCGACGCTCTACCACTGAGCCAACCGGCTAGGGCCAAAGACTATTTTACTTTTTAATCATACAGAGTTTCCATCCAATCCACCTAACATTTATTGACTACTTCCTTTGTCCTGGTGCAGCACTAATGCTAGGGTTTAACATTAAACCTGTTTATTGCTTGTTAACCAGGTTTATCAGGACCATGTTCCTGTTCCCAAAGATTTTATAATCTCTGCTTAAAAATCCAAGAGAATTGGTAAACTATTAAAATTATTAGGCAGATCAGGAAAGTTGCTGAAAATGTACCATTATTTTGAAAAATAATATGCACCAGCATTTAGAAAATGTAAATCTTGAACTATAACGAAAATGATTACAAGGTAGCTAGTAATAACCTAACTGTAAACAGGATGTTGAGCTGAGCTTCTCTGTTGTCGTCCCAGAACTGTTATGACAAACAGGGAAGAAAAGAGACTTCAGGTACATCACCTACGGTACTTATTCTTATTGGAATATCTGACAGAGAATTTTAAAACAACAAGAATTAGTATGTTAAAGGCTCTAGTGAAAAAGGTTGACAACATGCACTTTAGCAGAAAGATATAAATAAGAGTTAAAAGAAAATGCTAGAACTGAAAATCCTAGTAACAGAGCTGTAGAATGCTTTGACAGTAGACGCAACAAAGACAAAGAAAGGATCAGTGAACTTCAAAAATAAAGCGAGAGAAATTACCCAGACTGAAACACAGAAAAAAAGGGGTGTGAAGCTGGGTAATAAAACAGAACAGAGCATCCAAGGGCTGAGACAATATCAAATTATCACGCAAATATGTAATTGGAATCCAAGAAGTAGATGAGAAAAAGAACAGGGCAGAAGAAATATTTGATGAGATAATGGCTAAGAAGTTTCTAAAAGTTCCACAGATGAACTTGATGACCAGCCAAGGTGTAAATGGTAAGCAGTTCCTCCTCACTTCATGAACTAACAAAGCAAGCGAACTGGAGGAGTGGATTGAAGCTTTTAATAAGTATCTGCTTATTCACTGTGTCAATGATGTATCAATCATGCTGACAAGTCAACATAATAGAACAGTAAAAAGAAGATTTTTGTTTAGGGCCAGAAAATTCTCTCTGGTAAAAGGGGTGCAGCGGTAGACTAGCGTCACTATGACAAAGTGACTGCAAGCTACTAAAGTAGCTAAAGCTCTGTACGTTCCTCTTTTTTTTTTTTTTTTTGGTGACAGGTATAGAGAGACGGAGACAGGGACAGACAGGAATGAAGAGAGATGAGAAGCATCAATTCTTCATTCTGGCTCCTTAGTTGTTCATAGATTGCTTTCTCATATGTGCCTTGACTGCCGGCCTTCAGCGGATCGAGTGACCCCTTGCTCAAGCCAGCGACCTTGGGCTCAAACTGGTGAGCTTTGCTCAAACCAGACAAGCCCGTGCTCAAACTGGCGACCTCGGGGTTTCAAAGCTGGGTCCTCCGAGTCCCAGCTGCACCACCGCCTGGTCAGGCTGTATATTCCTTTTTTTTTTTTTTTTTTTACAAGCACAGAACAGAGTTATGTGCCTGGCACATAAGAACCAGGAGCAAATATTTGTTGAATGAATAAAAGAAATTAGCAAAAAGAAAAATGACACCTGGAGCTTTTCTCAAAATAAGCAAGGTTCAAGTACAAGGATAAAAAAATACTATTCTTTTAGCTTCATGCACCACAATCTACATCTATATCTGCTCCTATATCTGGTTTTTTGTTTTGTTTTGTGTGTGTGTGTGTATGTATTTTTCTGAAGTTGGAAACGGGGAGGCAGTCAGACAGACTCCCGCATGAGCCTGACCAGGATCCACCCAGCACACCCACCAGGAGGCAATGCTCTGCCCATCTGGGGCGTCGCTCTGTTGCAAGCAGAGCCATTCTAGCGCCTGAGGCAGAGGCCATAGAGCCATCCTCAGCGCCTGGGCCAACTTTGCTCCAATGGAGCCTCACTGCGGGAGGGGAAGAGAGAGACAGAGAGGAAGGAGAGGGGGAGGGGTGGAGAAGCAGATGGGCGCTTCTCCTGTGTGCCCTGGCCAGGAATCGAACCCGGGACTCCTGCACGCCATGCTGACGCTCTACCACTGAGCCAACCAGCCAGGGCTATCTCTGGTTTTTAACAGTTCACAAGAACAAATACTAATAACAATGATACTCATTCTTTCATTATTTAAAAAAGAAATTTACTGAAAGCATCCTATGAGGCTAGGACCTATACTGAGGGCTAGGGACACAAAATAAACAAGATAAGGTTCTCAAGATGCTCACAATCTAATTAAGGAGACAATATAAACAAATAATTATAATTTGTTTATAATTATAATACATTCTGATAATGCTATATTAATATAATTTTTAAATGAAAATAATGTCCAGAATATTCTTTTTAAAAAGGCTAAAAAATTTATAGTAGCTTTCAGTTGTAACAGCAATTAAGGGCATGAGCTTTGAAGTCAGTCATAATCCAGGTTTTATTCCTTAAAGCTGTGACAGGTGCCCGCCCAGTCACAACTCTGTCCCCAGCTCCTTCCTCTGCAAAATGGACATAATTCCACATCCTATCTGATCCTGTTTATAGGATTAAATGAGATAAAAAATATAAACTACTTAGGACCGTGCCCAGTACCCTGCACAAAAATAACAGGTGATTCATTGGGCGGTGGGAGCAAGGGCAGTGATGGAAGTAATAGGAACACTCTCTTAATAGCTAAAAATTTAAAACCTTAATTTTATGAAAAGTAGATTTATCCAGGATTTAGTTCTCAAATATTCTAGATAAGTAATGTTTTATTTTTAACAAACGTGTTATACCAAGATCTGGAAGGAGAAGAATGAGTAAGGTAGTCTCTATCCTGTCAGATATTATTATCAGTGATGCCTGTTAGGGTACCACTTGTAATCAACAAAGATTCTACTACTCATCAAAAGTTAAAATAGAATTGGAGGTATAATAAATGCTTCAAACACACACCTTCTTCCCTTAAGCAAGAATGTGTCCAAGTAAGGTGCCATGAGGAAATTTTGATTAATGATGAAGTTTTTATAAGTTGTATAACTTTAAACAGCATCCTGTGAGTCCCCAAGCAGTAAATTGGGAGCCATTTGACAGGTCTGCTACTTGCTCTTTCTCATTCTTCAGAAAACTCCAGGGAGGCACCGTCTCCACTTATGTAAGCCTCTGTATCAATGCTTCTGAACACTTCCCTTTGTTAGTTAAAAATAACCTGGATTGTTCACAGTTCTCTGTTCTGATGTGTCTTTAAACACAGCTGCACGCAGTTTCACCGCAAACAGTTTAATTGTGAGCTTAAAAATCTCAGTTAAAATTTGGACACTGCATTTTATGTAACTCATGCTCAAGATGGCAAAATGGTTATTAATTTTTACTTTTCATAAGTACCAAAAATGGTCTTCACATTAATTTCCTTTTTTTGACAAAAAATAAAAAAAGAGATTGGGCCGGCCAATGTCTTCTGGTAATGGGGTCTTAGGTAATTTGGATCTATCTTCTTGCTGAAGACAATTAGAAAGCTGGACAAAATAGTAAAAAAAATATGTGCTTGAAACTACCCAAGAGATAACAAGACAGTAAAGAATTGCCAGGCCAAGATCTGGGGGAAGTGATGGCTCAGGTCCTTTCTCTGGTTGGCTGTACAAACGCACCACTCATCCCTCCTGATGGGGAAGCACAGCTGCTGCCCTTCTGGATCTCCCGTTATGTTCATGCCAAGGCCAGCTCACCTTATGCAGCTCCTAGTCAATGATTAGGCACAGCAGGGTTAGTAACACAGATATCCTCTTCTAACAGATATCTTTGGCATGAGGACTCCCCATAGCCCTGATCAAACTTTCTTAGAATAACACTGCAATCTAAGACACTTTCAACCTATACTCCTTTTTCCCCTCCTCTCATCTAAAGGCTCTCCACATGCCTTCTCTGTTCCCCTTTTTTCCTTCATAGGCATTCCTCCAATAAATATCATACACACTAATCCTGTCCTGGCATATGCATCTCAGAGGACCTAAACTGACACAGGTGGTGGCAGGGCTGGCCTAAGAACACGAGTGGTCGGATGGAGTTTTGGACTGGCTTTTTCATTACCTGGTAGGCATAGAGGAATGACATCCTAATTCGTATGTGGGGCATGGATAGTCCCTGGCACAGAGTAGTGGCCAAACTGCTAAAGAGTTCACCAATGGTGACCTGAAAAAATATCGTAGGGAGGTGACTGTCCTTGCTTGTGTAATGAAATGAACAATGCCTAAAACAACAGTGGGGTTGGCTGGTTGTTGCCAAATTGCAACAATTCTCTGCAGCGGGATAATGAGCACCTGAGAGCTGTTAAACAAGCAGTTAAAGTCTATGGGTGAAAGCTCAGTTTGGTAGCTTACAGAAAGGCCCTTATTCTGGCTGTGGAATTGCAGATACAACTGAGCAGCTAAATGAAGACGTGTTTATTCGAGTCAGAGTTCTGGAGACATTTGCTCAGCTGATGGAGGTCTACTATGGTAAAGCCAAGAAAATTTGCATGAGGGCACAAGAATAGCCTGGCCACAGTGGCAGAAATAAAGACTATGTAATGAGCTCCCACTTACCAAGGTCAGTCTAGCTACTGCTGCCTTGAAATGCCCAATCTGTTAGCAGCCAATACGATTCCAAAGTTTATATAGTAATGCAAAGGGACCAACAATGAACCGTCAGAAACAGAAATTAAGGAAACAATCCCCTTCACTATTGCAACAACAAAAAAATAAAGTACCTAGGAGTAAATTTAACCAAGGAGATTAAAGACTTGTACCCGGAAAATTATAAAACATTGATAAAATAAATTAAGAAAGATGCAAACAAGTGGAAGCATATACCGTGTTTATGAATAGGAAGAATAAACATCATTAAAATGTCTATATTACCCAAAGCAATCTATAAATTCAATGCAATACCAATTAAATACCAATGACATACTTCAAAGATATAGAACGCATATTTCAAAAATTTATACGAAACTATAAAAAAGAACTTGAATAGCCTCAGCAGTCTTGAAAAAGAAGAATAAAGTGGGAGGTATCACACTTCCTGATATCAAGTTCTACTGGCATAAGAACAGGCATATAGATCAATGGAACAGAACAGAGAACCCAGAAATAAACCCACAGCTCTATGGACAACTGATATTTGACAAAGGAGGTAAGAGCATACAATGGAGTAAAGACAGTCTCTTTAACAAATGGTGTTGGGAACATTGAACAGCTACCTGCAAAAAAATGAAATTAGACCATCAACTTACACCATTCACAAAAATAAATTCAAAATGGATAAAAGACTTAAATATAAGTAGTGAAATCATAAGCATCTTAGAAGAAAACATAGGAAGTAAGCTCACCGACATCTCTCGCAGCAATATATTTGATGATTTATCTCCATGGGCAAGTGAAATAAAAGACAGGATAAACAAATGGGACTATATCAAACTAAAAAGCTTTTGCACGGCTAAAGACAGTAGGAACAGAATAAAAAGACAAACCACACAATGGGAGAGCGTATTCGACAATACATCTGATAAGAGGTTAATAACCAAAATTTATAAAGAACTTGTAAAACTCAACACCAGGAAGACAAACAATCCAATCAAAAAATGGACACAAGAAATGAATAGACAATTTTCCAAAGAGGACATACTGATGGCCAATATACAGATGAAAAAATGTTCAACATCACTAATCATTAGAGAAATGCAAATTAAAACCACAATGAGATACCACCTCACACCTGTCAGAATGGTGCTCATTAATAAAACAACATATGACAGGTCTGGCGAGGATGTGGAGAAAGGGGAACCCTCCTGCACTGCTGGTGGGAATGCAGACTGGTGCAGCCACTGTGGAAAAACAGTATGGAGATTCCTCAAAAAATTAAAAATAGAACTGTCTTTGACCCAGCCATCTCACTTTTAGGAATATATTCCAAGAACACCATATCACTGATTCAAAAAAAGAAATGCACCCCCATGTTTATGGCAGCATTGTTCACAATAGCGAAGATCTGGAAACAGCCAAAGTGTCCATCAGTGGACGAGTGGATTAAAAACTGGTACATATATACAATGGAATACTATGGGGCCATGAAAAAGGAGGAAATATTACCTTTTGCAACCACATGGACCTGGAAACTATTATGTTGGGTGAAATAAGCCAGGCAGAGAAAAAAAAATATCATATGACCTCACTCATTTGAGGAATCCAAGAAACAATGTGAACTGAGGAACGGAATTGAGACAGAGGAGAGATCAAAGGGACCAGAGGGAAAGAGGGCAGAGGGAAAGGGGATGAGAAGATGGGATAATCCTGAAGGGAAGGGGGGAGGGAGATATTGGAAAGGGGGCAAAGGAGATGTTGAGGGGAATACGGAGGAGTGGATGCATTCGGGGTGACACTAGAATCTATGTAAACACAATAAATTAAAAAAAAAGAAAGAAATGCAAAGGGCCAGGAATAGTAAAGAAAATCAACAAGGTAGATGGGCATGCTTTCTTGGATATCAATACTTTCTGTAAGGGTATAACCATTAAAAAAACCTGTGACATTGGTATAAAAATAGACCAGTGGAACAGAATAAAGTCTGTAAAGAGATTCATGTCTTTGTGTGCATCTGTGTTTTCATCATTATACAGGTATATCAATCATATATCAACATAAATACACATGTATAGTTAGTTTTTGTCTGTGTTTATGTATATTTGGTCAACTGGCCCTGCAGGGCACTGGGCAAAAGACAGTCTTCAATAAATAGTGCTAACTTGATTGGCTATCCACATGAAAACAAGACAAAACTTAACTATGACTTCACATGGCACACTAAAGGCCAACCCAGATGGATTATAAATCTGACTGAAAGGTAAAACAACAAGCAGAAGACAATATAGGAAAGCATTTATAACCTTGGCACAAAAAATCACTAACCATAAAAAAGATTGATAAATGGACTACATTAAAATTAGTACCTTATTTTCAAAGAGCACCATTAAAGGGAGAAGACAAGCCACAGAAAGGGAGACGATATGGTTGATAAACACAGGAACACATTCCCAACCTCATTAGTAATCAGGGAGAAGAAAATTTAAACCATAATGAGACACTGCCACAAATGCACTAGAATAGCTAAAATTAAACAAAGGATACCAGAGGCTGGCAAAAATATGGAGCAAAAGGAATTCTAAGATGGCTGGTGGGAGTATACGTTGGTACAACTTCTTTGGAAAACCATTTGACATTATCTCCTAAAGGTGAAGGTACTCATAGTCTGTGAGTCAGCAATTCACTTCTAGGTATACACTTAACAGAAATGCCTACACACCAATAAGAAACATATGAAAAAATGTTCACACCAGTATTTGTAGAAGTCCCAAACGGCAAACTAAAATATCCATCAATAGATCGGATAAATTGTGGTATATTTACACCATGGACTACTATAAAGCAATGAAAATGAACAAAGCTGTTTACACATGGTAGCATGGTTGAATTTTAAGAGATGTTGAACAAAAAAAGTACACACTAAAAGATTCCCTTTATATAAAGTTTAAAATAAAAGCAAAATTAAACTGTTATATTCAGAAATATACTTAGGTGGTAAAAATTTTAGATAAAAGCAAGAAATGGTTATAAACGAGGACAGTGATTACTCTCGAGACTGGGTGTGAGGGGGGTAATTAGGAGGAAACACGGGAAGCTTTCTGGAGTGATGACAATATTATTTCTTGGCCTGGATGATGGTGACATTGGTATTCACACTGCTGCCGATTACTGAGCTGAAAATTCTATGTACTTTTCTGTCTGCATGTTTTATAATAAAAAAGATTCAACAACCAAACAAAAAATAATGGCTGGCCTTTGATATCAAGATGAAAGGCTTAGTACTTGGTAAGCAGGCCGTTCTTTGTTTTATTGGTAGTGGTAAGCAGTTCACACTGAATGGCCTGGATGCTTTGATGCTTTACTGAGACTCTATGCCAGGCATTTCTGAGATGGTTGGCTAAAGATGTAAAAACAACCCCCAAAAAACAAAAAACCAGTTTATTATCAAAGAGCTACTGAAAATCAACCAATCCAAGAATCAAATCTAAAAATTTGGCCTGTTTTAATATGCCCTAAAAACCACAATTAATAGAATCAAGCATTACATTTATTTTTGGAGCAGAGGGAAGTGTCTTTCAAAGAAAATGGATTCCTGCCAACAAAGTAACTGAGGCAGATGAGATAACTCACACATGAAAGGGATAGGTAAAAAGTCAAATCCCAAAGAGCCTCACTTGCCTTTGTTTTGAATTACATAACCTTCATGGCAGAATCAACTTTGACAGAATCCTCAGAAGGTTTCCAGATCTGAAAGATGACAGACTAAAGGATAACTGAGTGTGTTTAAATGAGAACAGGGCAGGAATTCAGCAGGTGTTACAAGGTAAAAAGGAAGAACTGCAGAATAAACCGAGTTAGCAAGAAAACAAAGATGACATGGAGCCTGAGAGGCAAAATGTAAAGTTGTAAAAAAATAGAAGATCCATCTGCAGATTCTGGCGATCCAGGAGTATACTTAACAAGAGAAGGCAAGCAAACCAGTATTATGGCAAATTAAAGAACAACTTCAATATGAGAGTTTACTCATGGGATTAAGATACAAAAGAGATTGAGCCCTGGCCAGTTGGCTCAGTGGTAGAGTGTTGGCTCAGTGTGTGGATGTGCCAGGTTTGATTCCTGGTCAGGGCACACAGAAAAAGTGCCCATCTGCTTCTCCACCCCCCCCCCCCTTTCTCTCTCTTCCTCTCCCACAGCCATTGCCCCATTCCAGCACATCAACCCCAGGCGCTGAGGATGGCTCCCAGGAGCCTCCCCCTCAGGTGCTAAAAATAGCTCGTGGCGAGCATAGACCCAGAGGGGGGTTGCCAGGTAGATACTGGAGAGGTGCTTGGGGGGAGTCTGTCTATCTCCCCTCCTCTCACTTGGAAAAGAAGAAAAAGAAGAAGATAAAGGAGATCAGACAATCTTCCCTAAAGATAAACCTTCCATCCCATGAACACAATCAAAATCCAACTCTGGATGAATCCAACTCTTGCTGAAAACTGTTTTCAGACTGCTAGGGGAAGAAGTCACACAGTGCAGATTGGGGCCACCATACATCACAGTCACCAATTGCAACATTCTCACGATGGTCTGACAATTTCCTATTTCCCTGGGAAAGATCTCCCATTTTCACAATGACCACTTCAAACCTTATGCACTACTTTCCTTAAAAATGTTCACACTCCTCTTCCCAATCACCCTGAGCATTGTCATCTACCTCAGAGAAAATAAGATGCTATTAGAAGGAAAGTTTCCCAACTTTTCCGCACCAGACCTTCAAATCTAACTGCTTACACAGCCACCCTAATCTTCTCCCTGCAGGTTTCCTTCCACAAATACAAGATTAATCCCTGCCCCCTTTCTACTGTGTCATTGATCTTTTCCCTGCCTGTGTCCCAAACTGTGTCACTCATCTTCCCAAACCTGTGCCTCCTCTGACAGTCCTTTTGTCAGGACTCGAGAATTTATCCTTGACTCCTTCCTCTCCAATTACCAAGTCCATTGTATTCATCTGAAGTATCCCTTGAATCTATCTTGTTATCTCTGCTGTCACCAACATCCCTAATTATCTGTCACCTACTGTAACAGCCTGACTGGTTTCTTGACCTCCAAGTTTATACCTAATGCATTTATCACTTTTGTAGCCACCAGTTATCTTACCAAAGTGCTGTTCTGATGTTACTTTCAGTCAATTTCATTGCCCATGGAATAAAATGTAAATTCCTTAATATGGTCTCTAGGACTGTTTCATGATTTGCTCTTGGCTCACTTTTCTAATTTAGTTCTTGTTACTCCACTCCTTGCATGCTTTGCATTAAGCATTTCCAAGATATTCACACATCTATTTCCTTTGCTTGGGAGACTGTTCACCCTCACTTCAACATTTGCCTGCCTTGGTCCACCTCAAAATTCTAACACCATTTCCTTTTGGAGGCCTTCCCTGACTTTCTAGACTAGGCTTGGTCTCTGTGCTATGAGCTTCCCTAACATAACATTCATTGTCCTTTGTTAATTTATCTGTATGCTCAGAAAGCAGGGCTCTGTCTATTCACTGTTGTGGCTTCGAGACTCAGCAGAGTAACTCTGTAGGAATCAAAATGTTTTGTTGAAGAAATAAAAGTGTAACAAATGTAAAAAGAAATGTAAAAGTAAAAATAAACTATCCATAATAGGAGAGGTGCTCCTTTACCTACAAAGGACTAAATAGTTCCTATAGATTTTCTTGAAATTTAGAAGTGCAACATTTCACGGCTTTCATAGATAAGAATGAAACAGATACTTTTAAGTAATATTTGAGGCAGTTATAATAGAAGACAGATTGTGATATGATGGATCTTGTTTGTGTCTTTAGAGTATTTCCAGGCCAGAAGAGAAGATGAAAAATTTTATTATTCTTGGGAGCATCAATGTCCTGTATCAAATGAGTAGTAGTAGTCCTGGAAAAGCTAGTTATCTAAAGGCAAGATGGATAAATAAGAAATTTATCAAGGAGTCTTTGAGTATAATACACACACATACACAAGGAACATATTTATAGAGATATGATAAAATATTCATTATCACTAAAAATTAATGTTATAGAGAAACTATACTGAGAAAGATGACTTTAATACATGCTCAGTTATGTTTAAATAGTTTTTCTAAAGAAAAAAAAATCAGAGCAGCTGGCCTTACAATAATGAGAAAAAGGTATTGATAGCTAGTCTGTAGGGAAAAAAAGTGCCTGAAATGTTCATTCAAGGCTGGTATTCATTCTTGATTCAGAGCCTGGTTGTCAGGCTTGAAAAGCAACCAATTACTGATGCATTCTACAGCCAAGTCATGGAGAACATAAATAAATTTGTTCTTGGTACAGCAATGAATAAAGGGAGGAAGAAATTTACTCTTTGTGTTACAAGTTTCCTATGCCTTCTGTTTGGTTTCAGTGGGGCGATTTCTATCAATTACAGTTATGACACAATTTAGAAATACCATAATCTGATATTTCATTTTCATTAGTTCAACACTGCAAAGAGACCTTTAAACCCTGATACTGTATGATAAATATCTTGCATTGGTTTATTTGCTTTTTTATTACATGGACAATATAGAGATTGTGAAATCCAAAAGAAATTTCTTGAACTACTTAGGACAAGGGTCGGGAACCTATGGCTCACGAGCCAGATGTGGGTGGGCTCTTTTGATGGCTGCATCTGGCTCGCACAGATCTTTAATAAAAAAAAATAATGTTAAAATATAAAACATTCTCATGTATTACAATCCATTCATTTCCTACCGTTCATGTTCATGGTTGCGGGTGGCTGGAGCCAATCACAGCTGTCCTCCGGGACAACACCAAATTTTTATTGGATAATGCATAAGGTACACGGGTCGTTGTATGGCTCTCACGGAATCACATTTTAAAATATGTGGCGTTCATGGCTCTCTCAGCCAAAAGGACTCCTGACCCCTGACTTAGGAGTTTTAAATAATTAAATTTTGCCTTTGTCAGATTAAGGAGGTAGTTTTAAAAAAGCTTGGGTCAAGATAAATGTAGTAGAGTGAAGACAAACAAATAGCAGTAGTATGTTTACTAAGGGCAAAGATAAAGCTATGTTTTGAAAGTAATTCATGAGAATTCCCAATAAATTAAAATACTTAAGTTTGTTCTCTGTTCTAAAAAAATGACTTCAGAAATATTAATAACTTTCACCTTTTGGCCAGAAGAGTCAATTTGATGCTTTCTATTTCTTAAATCACACACACAGTTTTGATGAAGGTAGGACTAATTTTAGGTCAATCTTATTACTGAGATTAGTGGTGAAAAAATTTTTAAACAGCAGCAATGTCTAGCAAGATACGATTTTAAGAGCCCTCATGGAAAGAATATGGAAAATAAAAAGGGGTATTTCTGAATCTGCTCACACAGAGATATTGCGAGTTGCCTATTTTAGGCGAGGCACCTGCTGTCTTGTGAGTAATCTATTTGGCAAGCTCGAATAGGTAGTAACTGTGTTGCAAAATGGCATTAAATATCACTTGAAGAAAGCTTAAAAAAAAAAAAAATTAGAGAAATTGAAAAGAAATAAGAACTCCTGTTGTGGTGATCTGAGAAGACACCATGAAAACATGGATGTGAGAAGATGGTTGAAGAAAGGGTAGGGCTTCTAGGGCTTTCTGAAGGTGGGAATAAAGGGAGGTGTTTCCTACTTGATAGAATACAACCCAAATGAAAATTTTGTGATTTACCTTTTAATAAGTATTTATAATGTGATGACTTCAGAAGTCATCTCATCTGCCCAAATATATTATGAATTATGAAAAGCAATGGTTATAGCTTAAAATGCCTTATATATAAATCTGCAGCTAACAAAGACTCCTTACATAGGAAAAGTTACAGACACACTCTGTTTCCCTCCATAAGGACTGAGTTTCACCCCAAACTCCACTGCTGCTAGGATTTCCCTCCCCTTCTTCTGTCCCATTATTGGGAAGAGAAGAAACAGGGTCACAAAAAAAAGCCAGAGGAATTGATATCTTCAAGAAGGTAGAGTATACACAGAATAAAGATCAATTAAAGGACTAAAGAGTATTTATTAGATTTGGTAATACGGAGGCAAAGGGGTGACTTCAACCAAAACAAGTGAAGCCAATTACTTCCCCATGATATTAAAATCATTTTTTCCTGACTCTATGCTTATGCACGACCTTGTAGAATAGTAACATCATTCAATAAGAAAAAGGTAGTCATCACCCAGTAACTTGATTCCTCTTACGATATTGAAATCGACCACTGAATGACTTGTTCCAAAATTCTCTCAGCAAGTTAATTTAAATATCTAGACTGAAAGGTTATTTTAATTTTAAAATCAATACTACATATATGGCCTCTTCAGTCTGTAGACACTTTCTTATCTTCCAGGAATGTTGGAAAAAAAGAAACCAAAAAGAAATCTATCATAAACTGTCTAGGATACATACTACCAGGCGTTGCAACAGATTTACTTCTATTATTAAGAAATCTTCAACCATTTCTTTTTATCACCCTTAACTGCTCTAACACCAGTACCATTACATTTTAGTTATATGGCTATTATGGAGCTTTATAAAAAAACTATTAGCTACGCCTTTTGACCATAAGCACACACTTAAAAAGACAAACTTTAAACTGTGCCATATTTTCTTGAATTAAATGCAACACTATAAAGTTTTGTTAAGTTGGAAAGAAACCTCAAATGGCCATGTAATCTCTTGTTCTTGGCAAAGCTACCAAAGGAGCAAAGCAAATCTTTTTGTTTATTCGAGGTATTAGGAAATTTTTTTTATATCTAAACTGTATTGCTACAATATAACTTAGTTCATCATTCCTATTATACAAGGATTACAAGTCATCAGTTATTTGTCTAAATAATCCCCAAATTAACTAATAGTTACCAATGACCACATATATCAGCTATCTATTGCACAATAATACTATGTGAACTAATCCACCTCAAAACTCAGGTGTCAGACAATAAACATTTTTTTTTTTTTTTTTTTTTTGCTTATGAGTTTATAGGTCAGTTGAACAGTTCCCTTGGGCTTGGCTTGTACTTGGCTGGTCTATGACGGCCTCACTTGGGATAGCTCTCTGCATGAAGTTTCTGATCTAGCAGGCTCCTGAGCGTAGTTCTGTCATCTGTTATTGGCCAAAAGAAGTCTCTGATTCAGGAGTATGGATTAGAACCCATCTCTTGATGGGAGGAGTAGGAAATTGCATTGCAAAACAAGTAGATAGAGACAAGGATAAAATTACAGTCACTTTTATAGTCATCTACCAAAACTTCATTTAGTGTTTTCTTCACACTAAATAATCTGATATAAATGCTGCTTCCCCTCCACCTCTGACTCTGGACTTATATAAACATTCACAACTCATCTTATCGTTGTAAGACAGAATTTCAAGGATTTAAACTGAAGTCAAGGTATGCTAAAATTAGCAAGTTAAGATTTTAATTTAAGAGAGTAAGGAGTTACAATTCTTCTATAGACATTGAAACTTTTCTACAGTAGCAACAATAGTCTATGTATAACTTAACGTTTGTACTCATGTGGCATATTCTTCACTCTTATGTCTGTTTTCAGGAAAATTATTTTAGGCATGACAGGAATATTGGTATAAAGGTATTACTGGCGTTAAAAAAAATCCACCCCCCCCCAAAAAAAAAATAGTACAAGGAGTTGAAAAATACTGATTTTGTGACCTTAGGGGAAAATGATATAAAAGTTAAACCCTCTCCACTCAACAATGTGAATTGGTTCAATTAGGAAATTAGATAGCATAAATTGATTTTTAAATCTTCGTTTACTAGCTATGTATTAAGAGCCTACTTCATATTATTTGATAACCTTTCAGAAATACTTTTTTTCAAAGAACAACACCCATGAACTTTTAAAATGAACCATTTATTAAATCAGACTGTTATTCTTAACAGGTATGTAAGTTACATATATGCTTATGTCAGAGTATTTCACATGGAAATCTTTTAAATTTTTATAGGCAAGCAAAATCATAGCACACGATATATAAGTAGAAAGGAGTACTGCTAAACATTCAAATAAGGCAAGTATTTAAAAACAATAAAACAATAATTAAAAAAATTCAAGCATTCCTTTAAGAGAATTCCATACTACAAGCTAAATGTACCTTCTGAGTGTATCCATATAATCAAGTCAGTGTTTCTTCTTTTAACATAATCAAGAAATGGAATAAGGCTCATTAATAGATACAGCTGCCCTCAAGATTTCAATCTCAGTTGCTTTCTTTAAATAAAATTCACAAAGTGCACAATTAAGATATATCAAAAAACTGAATTTGCTACTCTAACAGCTGTCCATGCTTAATACTTAGTGGTTTATTTGACCAAATTAAGTCTTTTCAGGGAAAAATAAAAGAGATAAGCCACTGTAAAACATTTAGTTTGAAATGTATGCTAATATTTTTCTTAGAAATCAAAAATTATGGAGGGGAAAGGGTTATTTATCTTAAGGAAAAGAAAGCAAAATACTGGAATGACCAAACATTTTCAAAGAACAAGCACCACAAAGGACATTTGCATTCAGTTTTGTAATATTTATCAATGCATTTTGCTTACTCCAACCAATCTACTTCATCAAATTCTGAGTCATCTTCCGAATCACTATACTCCACAGCAATCCGGCGGGACAGGATGGTGGCAACATCATTTTCAATGCGTTCATGTTTAGCTTCCTGCTCACGCTGCTCTTCCACTTTTCGTAGCTGAATACCTGACAGAGTAAATCCAAACCATTCATTGCAAACCAAGATACTAAACACTAGATATTATTAATCTTTCTGGGATAAAATCAAATACCCATGAGAAATAGTAAGAGAAAAATAAAAAGTAAGATCTATTAAAAAGATCTTGAAGGAATCATATTTAGAGAGAGGTTAATTTCTTCATTATGTTACCTGTGATATTAGATGGCTGAATTTACCAGACATCCCAGTGGATATCTACAATTTATTAAACCATGATAATCTATTGTGCCTCCCTGCTCACCAAATCCTAAAAGGATTAACCAGATGATACTTTTTGACTATATTTTTTGAGGCTTTATTCTCCTGGGTACTTGGAGAGAAAAAGGCACTCTTACTCATTCTATACTATCAGTGCCTGGCATATAGTAGGTGTTTAGGATATGTTTGCAGAATAAATAAATGAATATGTCAGGACTTTTTTGTTGTTACTGAGGGAAGAAACTTATCTGGTAGAGCAGGCAGAGCAGGTGTCGCTGAGACACCAGATGGAAAGCCTTGACACTCAAGAAGACAGCAGTTTTTTTAAGGAGTTAATATACATGTTAAATATGATAGAAGGGTATTTTTTTGTTTTTTTTACAATGACAGAGAGTCAGAGAGAGGGATAGATAGAAACAGACAGACAGGAATGAAGAGAGATGAGAAGCATCAATCATTAGTTTTTTGTTGTGACACCTTAGTTGTTCATTGATTGCTTTCTCATATGTGCCTTGACTGTGGGGCTGCAGCAGACCGAGTAACGCCTTGCTCGAGCCAGCAACCTTGGGTCCAAGCTGGTGAGCTTTGCTCAAACCAGATGAGCCTGTGCTCAAGCTGGCAACCTCAGGGTCTTGAACCTGAATCCTCCACATCCCAGTCCGATGCTCTATCCACTGCGCCACCGCCTGGTCAGGCTTGAAGGGAGTTTAACATTTTTAGAATGTTTAAATCTGATGCTTTTAATTAGTCATTCATTCAATAAACATTATATGAACCCTACTAGGTATCAAATGACTAAATGTGATATATTTTCTTGAAAATTATTCAAAATATAAGTTGAACATAGCTTTATTTTCTAAAGACCATTTGTATAAAAATACGATCATTTGAAATTTTATAAATGAGTAAAACCTTATTCAAATAATTACAAAGTTTCTAATGCTACAATAGCAATGCTTTTAATGGCCCTAAGAAATTACCTTTTCGTATTGCTTCCAGAAGTACACTCCTGGCGTCGCTGATTACAGGCAGGGTTGATGGATGACGCTTTGGCTCAGAAGCAGGTACAACTTGTGATGGAGGAGACGGAGGCATTAATGGAACATGGGGACCTGGGGCAGTAGATGGAGCTGGATGTAGCCCAGAGGGAGGATGAGTAACAGCTGCAACTGTGACAGGTGATGATGGTCGAATGCCAGGTGGAGGCAAGGGAGGCGGTGGCGGGGGTGGAGGCAGCCCCTGGACTTCACCTTGCGGGAGTGGATGAACTGGTACAGTCTCACATACTGGGGCAGCTCTAGCTACCGGTGGAGAGGGCTGTACTAGAGGCGGTGCAATTGGAGGAGGAGCTGGGTGAAGAACTCCAGGGGCAATCTGCAGAGGAGCTGGAGGTGGTGGCACTGCTGGAGCTTGCAAAGCAGTGGTTGGAGGTGGCGGTGGGGGAGGTATTGGTGGGGGAGGAGTTGAAGTAATCGAAGCTCTTAATGAAGAAGTTGACAAGGCGGATGGAAGAGGTGGAGGAGGAGGTGGGGGGGTGGGGCTCACAAACACAGGTGTCCTGCCTGCAGCTGGTGACTGAGGGCGATTTTCTATCAAACCTGTAGCAGAACTGAAATGATAAAGAGATCCTAGCAAGTTATTAAAAGATAAAAAATTAACCACACAAAATATAAATGACGATCAGTAATTATATCAAAGTAGATGCACTGACATGTTCCTACAAAAATTTAAAACTTTACAGCAGTATTTAGAATGAAAGGAGAACTAAAAGTTCACCAACAAGAAAATTAATAGGTGAGACTTAGTAAAATTCTGTGTGGTCTCATCCTCTCATGCAACTTGCATATCCACTCAAGCAGTTTATGCTTATTTTGGTATGTAAAATGCTCAATCTTACACTGTGATGTGAATCTCTGTAATAACTCAACATTTATCCTATTACAATATTTGTAGCAATACCTGTGTCCAGTACAAAGCTGTATTTATATTGAAGCTATTAAGACACATCATACAGTATATCATTTCATTTAAATCAGCGACAACTAATTATAAACCACAAAAGGAAATTTCAACCCTCTTTCTTCCTGAGCATGAAAAATCAAATAAGACAGTGACAGAAGCCTCATTTGATTTTTTTAAAGCTGATCTTTCTCTTTAAAAATTTATAATTTCAAAAACAATGGACAAAATTAATTTCAAAACTGCTTTATTGAAGTACTATGAGCAACTGCCTATTTCCTCTGAAATTCTTGGAATATTTTCCCTAATATCAAATTAACATTTATAATCATAGCTTTGGTTTCCATTTTTTAGTCCCTTAATGCATTACAAATTTTTTTTATTTGTATTACTTTACAGTAAGTCCTCCCTTATCACTGTAGATAGGTTCAATGACTTTAAGTAAAATGACATAATAAAACCAATTTTACCACATGCTAACTTTGGTAGGTTAAGTTCTTACAGTATCTAATCAGTGTTTGTTTATTTTTAGTGAGAGGAGGGGAGGCAGAGAGACAGACTCCCCTATCCACCCTAACTGGGGTCCATTGGGAAAGCCTACTAGGGGGTGATGCTCTGCCCCTCTGGGCCCTTGCTCCATTGCACAGCAACAGAGCCATTTTTTAGTGCCTGAGGCAGAGGCCAAGGAACCATCCTCAGCGCCTAAAGCCAACTTGCTCAACCAATCAAACCATGGCTGCAGGAGGGGAAGAGAGAAAGAGACAAGGGGGGAGTGGTGAAGAAGCAGGTGGTTGCTTCTCCTGTGTGCCCTGATTGGGAACTGAACCCAGAACATCCACATACTGGCCAGTGCTCTACCCCGGAGCCAACTGGACATGGCCTCTATTCAGTGTTCATCAATGTAGAACAAGATGACGCTATTCAAGGACCTACTATACTGCACATCATGTATTTCATAATAAAATTGTAAGAATAAAATGAAATGCACTTTAATCCTTTAATTCTCACTAGTTATATTTTCCCAAGAGAGTGTGTCAGCTCTAATCAAAGACTGGAAAATGACTTCCCACATGCCAAATCTGCCCACTCCCTGTTTTTGTAAATAAAGTTTTACTGAAATACAAATGTGTTCATTTAATTATGTACATAGTCCATTGATGCTTTCATGCAACAATGGCAGAAGTGAATATATGCCCACAAAACCTAAAATATATATTTACCATGTGGGCCCTTGAAAGAAAAAGGTCACCAACCCCTCAAATAAAACTTCAAGTGCTTGTGCCAACATACCTGATACAGGTGGGTATAGGTTTTGCATCTCCCGCACCATGCATTGGAGGAGGTGGGGGTGGCTCATGTGGTCTGACCAAGACCCTTTCCTCGGCTCTAGTCAGAAGCTCACTCATCTGACTAAATGGCAGGGCAGAAAGCGAGTAAGATCCATCCATATGATCCACATATGTCTGAGGTCTAAAAAATATATACGATATCAGTATATTTTTCTTGAATTATTGGTGGAGTAAAGTGTTCTATAGTAAAGTTTATCCTTTATCAGTGCCAATATTTTAACCACATTTAAGAAACTTCTTTCAGAAATTCATTACACTTTCTGCTTTTTAAAACAAAAACTGCTGTTCATAATGCAAATTTTTCTTGCAGATTCAGGTTAATTTAATGACCATCAGTTGTTTTATTATTTCATAATATAATATTAATTCAATTCAGGATAAAAAGTATCACTTACAACATCTTATAAGCAAAAAAATAATTAACTATTAGCAAACTGCATTCAAAGCTATCTATTTCATTTTTTTCTTCACAAGAAGATGCCAATGACAAAAAGTTAGAATATAATAACTGGAATTTTCCACCATCAGGATATCTTATTGATCTCTTAAACTTAAATGACTTCCAAATGTCAGACCCATGGAGAAAGGTCTCCTTGATGCTGGCACCACAGACATGATTAACTACATCATTTTTGTCTTGCTGGTGTTTTCAAAGGTAACGCAGCCACATCTGAGTTAAGATACGATTTAAGCAAAATTTTAGATATCTTGAGTATGTGAAGACACAAATATTTATTTACTGATTATAGTACATGTTGGGGACAAAATGGGATTTAAAAAATGTGCACAAAGCAAGTTAGAAATATTGTATTTACACTACTGGGTCAGCTAAATACATCAATTATTTAACAGTAATAGAAAAAAATGTTTGCTTATAGATTAATTTTTTTCATTTCAATTCTCTGAGTATCTTTGTTTCAGTAATGCATATAAATAGTATCTTACATGTATATTACTCCTAAAATAGGTCAAAATATATCATACTTATGGCCCAATGATTTACATGCATTATTCAAAAGAAAACCTTAAGCTCTTTTCCATTTAAAAATCAATAACTATGATATATTTAATAGTGACTATAATCAATTATACAAAATTTCTTCACAGAATGATGCTAGTATGTTTGTTATGGTAGCATGCTACTTTTATAGGGCTCCTAACCACAGAGAAAGGGACAGGTCCTGTCCTATGCTTTTGCAAAAGGAGACGAGTAATTTTGTCCTGATATATCTGAGTGAGAGATATTGCATAGAAAGGAAGTCAGAAAGAAAAAGAAACAAAATATAATCCTTTCTCAACTCCTATTTTACACACACACACACACTCAGACAATAATAATTCAAAAAATATTCCAGACCCCATTCCTCTATTATGAAATTCTAGCAGTCTGTCTGAAATATTGAGAGGAAGTTGAGACTTTATATAAAAGCTAAAACAATGTTGAAGATCATCTACTCCAACCACTGCTTTCTAAAGATGACAAAACTGAAGTCCCAGTATGATGACAATCTGCCTCAAACCAGACTTCAGTAGGCTCACAGTGTTTAGGGTTTCAAAATCATCTCTCTACTTATAGCACGGTCTGCCAGTTCAACAGCTCAGGACCTAACCCCTATAGGTATAGATATTAGAAATAACATCAGTATTTTATCATTAATTTTGTTTAAAAAAAAAAACCAAACAAACAAAAAGAAAAGAGACCTTGTTTCAAAATGAGAGGCTGGGCCATTTGCAACTTCAATATGCTTGTGTAAGAGATTAGCATCGTCTTCAGCCAGCTCTGGACCTTGGGCCAGCTTCTGCCATTCTCTTCGCCTGTCATGAGGTGCTCTTGGCACTTTTTCTGGTTCAAGAGGACGATCTAGATTTTTCTGCTATAATAGATGAATTGAAACAAAACCAAATGCTGAAGCATTACATTTAAAAAAAGAGGTTGTAACAATCAAAATAAAAATTTAATATCAATATTGAAAAAGACAATGTTATAATATAGTAAAAGTAACAAAGAGACAGTTCATTTGTACATTCAGAGTTAAATCTTAGTTTGCTTGTAATAGTTTCTCCTCATGTTTCTTTAATCTCTAATTAAAACTGATGTACCAGATAAAAACAGTATGCTTAAGTAATAAACTGTGAGGCCAGAAACATCTTTCACCACCTCTGCTACCACATCTATTAGATTTTGCTATAAAGAATGGAATTTCTACCATTAATGGCACTGTCTACCTCCACCCAAAACCTGAAAATTTACTAAGGTATGTTAGTTATCTAGGAAGTCACCAAGTGGATGGACAATATATAAGAAAAAATCTAATTGTCCAATTAACTCATTATAACTGTGTCACTCAATAGAAAACAGGGTATTTAAAAAATAAAACAAGAAGTGATTTAAATTGTGGAAGAAAACACAGAAAGGTCTAGAGTAGGTATAACAAAACCAAATAAATGCCCAAAGGAGCCAAGCAGATAACATAAATGAAGAGAAGAGGGTATAAGATGGGGAAGACAGGCATGTCTATTTAAAGCTTTTTAGTTTAAAAACTTTAAAACCACTTGGTTGTCAAACAAAAAAACACTGCTTGCAGGTGCTGTCTGGGCTGCCAGTCACCAGTTTGCAAACTCAAGCTAGAACACTGGGATACTGTCTAGTGAAGAGATAACAAGAATGAATTATGGGAAACTGGGGCTGAGGGAGAGTAGAGAGAGCTACAGGAGAAACAGGGGTGATGAAGATAGACTGCCTCCTTCATAATTCCGACTGAATCCAACAATGCTTCCGCCTTCTGTATTTCTAGCTATCATTAACATGGAATAAAATAAACCGAAGCGAATTTCATCAGAAAGTGGAAAATGACAACATAGCGGTCAGATAACAGGAATTTAGTGAGAGTGTAATAACCTTTCCAAGACACTCAGAATACGCTCTATGGTTAGAAAATATTAGCTTAATCTACTTTATCAGTATCTGCACAATATCGCTTTGTTTCTTCTTACTAGAATGCCCTCCTCTTCTCTGGCCCACTTAATACCTACTCGTTATTCAAGATGCATCATAAGCTTTGTTGGTAGTGTTTACCAGCCCTGTCCTCGGTTTAAAGCAGGTGCTTTTTTGTGTACACCTCTCTTATGGCACCATCACACCATAACATAAAAATCTAATTATATACTGCTTACAAAAATTAGGAAATATTTCAAAATAAATATGAAGCAATAAAATATTCCCTAATTTTTGTGAGTTGTGTAATATACAGTGTGTCCGTAAAGTCATGGTGCACATTTTACCGGTCACAGGAAAGCAACAAAAGACGATAGAAATGTGAAATCTGCACCAAATAAAAGGAAAACCCTCCCAGTTTCTGTAGGATGAAATGGCAGCATGTGTGCATGTGCAGATGATAACGTAACACCGTGTATACAGCAGAGCAACCCACAGTCATGCCAGTTGAGATGTGGATGGTACAGAGGAAAGTTCAGTGTGTTCTGTGGCTTGCTAAATTCAAATCCGTGACCAAAATGCAACGTGAATATCGGCAGATTTATAATGAAGCGCCACCACATAGGAATAACATTACTCGGTGGGATAAGCAGTTGAAGAAAACTGGCAGTTTGGTGGAGAAACCCCGTTCTGGTAGGCCATCAGTCAGTGACGAGTCTGTAGACGCTATACGGGATAGCTACCTAAGGAGCCCTAAAAATCTGTGTGTGAGCCCACATCGAACTGCACTGAATAGGTATGAAACTGGGAGAGTTTGACTATATAGACTCAAAAAAAATAAAACTGTCAAAGTACAGGACTAAATAACATTCTATTTGTATAATAGAAAAATATAAATACATGGAAACTAACTTCAAGCTTTTGAATATCTTGTAATACCTTCTGCTTCCTCTTTTCTTTCCTCTTATCCTCTGTATCTTGCAACATTTTTTCTTTCCATAGATCAAAGAAATATGAAGGATTGGTATAAAACTTTAAACCTTCTTTACCATCATCTCTGAAATTTAAAATATCAATTAAATTATTTATTAGTAAGACTGAGGCAATCAGAAAAGTTTCTTCTCTTACATTAATAAAATAGAGCATATGTAAAACTAGTGGCAAAATAAATGAGAATACTGCACCAATAGAACATTTCTCACAAGTCAGACAGAAAATTAAGAAAAATGGAAAACCAGATGTTTTTCAGAGTTGGTGTTAACAATTTAAGGTACAAATGGACAGGCCCTGGCTGGCTGGCTCAATGGTAGAGCGTCGGCCCACCGTGTTCAAGTCCGAGTTTCAATTCCTGCCCTGGGCAACAGGAGGAGCACCCATCTGCTTCTCTACCCTTCCCCCTCTCCTTTCTCACTATTTCTTTCTTCCCCTCCCACAGCCAAGGCTCCATCAGAAAAAAGTTGGCCCAGGTGCTGAGGGTGGCTCCATGGCCTCTGCCTCAGGCACTAGAATGGCTCCGGTTGCAATGAAGCAACAACCCAGATAGGCAGAGCATTGCCCCCTAGTGGGCATGCCGGGTGGATCCCGGTTGGGCACATGTGGGAGTCTGTCTCTCTGCCTCCCTGCTTCTCACTTCAGAAAAATACCAAAAAAAAAAAAAAAAGTACAGCTGGACAATTTTCATCCCTAACTTCTGCTGAATACCAAGTTTCCTAAAAGTTCTTTGAGAAATTCCAATAATTACAAATGGTCCTGCCAAAAATAAAAGTCTAAAAGGACAATAATATCATTTAGAATACAGAAATTGTACAGGGTTTCTGCCAATTATTATCTTACTGCACTCCAAAAATACCACCTAATAATCATTCTTTAGTAACACAGTTATTGATATCCAAATGACTTGCATAGTGACAAATAGTTCCAAATAAGTAAGTATCCAAATACCATTTTATTCAGAATATGCGCTATGCATCTTAAATACCCTTTTAATAAATCATGTAAAATGACTCCAAAAAGGGCTGAAACATTCTAGATTTTAATTTAAATGGTAAAATACATTTGAAAAATACTATACTCATTATGTAAATTTAATGCATACAGATCAAGAGTGGATAAGACAAGCAAAAATAATATTTATTTTGTGAGTGTGGTAGAATATTGAGCTCTTTATTTTTTATTTTCCATCTGATTAGAAATTAAATTAAAAATAAAATATTAACCCCTTAGCCCTTCATAGTTCTAAGTTTGCCATTGTCTTTTCTTATTAATACTTGTGAAAACAAGTCCCTTGCCTTCTGTATGCCAGACCTTTGGGAACTCAGTGAATAAAGCAAATATCTTCTAAAAGTGGTGGATAAGAAGGATTATTTACTGGTCAGGAGCCCAGTAAAATGAAGAATGTTTGGGGATTTAGCATTTAAAGGCAGACTGTTACCTAACTGAACTTGGTCTGAGATAAGTAACCAACCTTCTTATTTATTAGCCTACTGACCTATAAGGAGTGAGTATATTGAGAGGTGGAGGCTGTTCACAAACATCATATGTCTCTTGTAATGGAATAGGCAAAGTCTTGCGGTCAAAAAGCTGCTGATCTTGAATTGTAGAACTCCGGAAAGCTTTTCTCATCGTTATATCTTGCAAAGACACTAAAAACAAAAATCAACAATGTATTTTGTTTATTTTACTAAGATGATTCAACATAAGAACACATGCACATACTATATTTGTTTAAAAGTCAGCATGGCTCAGGAGGTTGTGACTGTAGTGGTTTATGAATCAGGAGCCATATTTTAAATGTTCTATCATTATATCCTATATCATTTTGTGCTCAATTTTCCCAGTCAGATGAGTCTTAATGCAACCTTTGCTTTCTAAGGATCAGAGGCTCTAACAACTCCTGAAGCTCATCTGTATCTACCAACAAACACACCTTTCCCTTTTCTCCACCTGCCACCCCCAGCCCCTACCAACATCTCTTCTTCCTTTTTCCATAATTTTTTCCCCATCCCCCTTTATTACTTTTATATAGATTATACCAATAACACTGAAGGAATTACTTAGTTTTCAGTAGCATTCTGGGCTAAATATACTGTTGATTTCTATGCTATAATGACTAAACAAGGGTCTTTGGGTTACAACAGTCTCGACATATGATGTTTTGAGTTTACGATGCTCATGCCCATAAAAACTTAAAAATTTGAGACATAAGTGTTTCGGCGTATGCCATTAGTGTTGTACTTACAGACTACATGGGCAAACTAGTTTGGTTGCGCACAGCGGAAGAATATGCAGTAAGCTCACGAGTAAAGGAGTTGGCATCCCCCAGTATGTTTACCTGCACCATTTTGGACTGTTAAAAGTGCAGGTGTTCCATTTATGTTAGGCTAAGGTGTTTCAACTTACACCAAAGTTTGGGTTACATCACTGTCGTAGGAACAGAACTGGGTTGTCACCTGAGGACCCCCTGTATATATTATACATATATAATAAGTTAAAGTTTAAAGAAAATATTTTCAAGTGCTGGGAAATCTATATTAATGTCTAATTCACTTATCTTTTATCTTGTACTGTAAGCATCTCTACTTAGCTATAAGTTCTTGAAGACTGAGACTGTTTTGCACAAGTATGTCCGGTAACTAGCACAGCCCTATCTTATATATGATGATTCAAAATAACTTCATTTACTCAATTTATTTTGGACTATGCAGCATATTAAGAAATGTACCAAAATACTACATTTTAACTCTTAGAGTGACTTCCGGATATTAAAAAATTAGGTGATTTTTTTTTACATATTTAATATGGCTTTAAGTATACAAACAAATGCTTTATAATACCATAGCAAGGTCAGTACTAAACAATCATAACAATTCTTTAATTATTTTTCTCCTTAAATAGTATTATCTCTATTATCCTCATAAGTGAAGTTCACTCCACACGAATGTTTGGCTCTATGGACCAGGCCGCGGCGGTGAGTCTGTGTATGCCATGGCCACACCGTGGCTGCATTCCCGGCAACTCCACTGCCGCACAGCTTGCAGCACACTCAGAAACACCAACATGCAATGCAAAGAAATTAAGGTTTTTTTACTATCACTAAAAGGTAGTATGAGAGATATGTAATGACTATGATAGTCATTATAATAATTATATATGTTATACATATATTATATATAATTATAGTATTACATTTATATTATACACTTACAGTATTATTACTCTTATATGTTCTAGATGCTTTCGTTAATTTGTATTTTATTTAATCTTTATAATTCAATGAGATAAGAATTATTATCACATTTTTAAACATAAGAAAACTAGGGCTAGAAAATATGTAACTGACTCAAGGCAAAATGGTTAATATGCCATAAAGTCTGATTAGAAAACCCAAATCTGCCTTTGAGGTTGATCCTTTTGCTGTGATACCACGTGCTGTTCATCTGGCTCCTGTCAAAGCGGCCTCTGCTTTCTGTCACCACAATGGGTCAGATTCTTGCCACTCGCTCACCCCACTCATTTACCATAAGTAACCAGATGGAAGTCAGTGTTCATCCTCCCAAAACTTTCTTAGAAAACATGTAAAGGCCACGCAAAGTAGCGAGTGCTTCTTCTGTCAACTCTTCTCACTTATCATTTGTCCTATTTAACAGACCACTGTGACAAAACCTCTTCCAGCTGCCAACAATGACATTTACTATCATTTAAATCAGGTGTCCCCAAACTACGGTCTGTGCATGTGGCCCCCTGAGGCCATTTATCCGGCCCCCCGCCGCACTCCCGGAAGGGGCACCTCTTTCATTGGTGGTGAGAGGAGCACTGTATGTGGCGGCCCTCCAACGGTCTGAGGGACGGTGAACTGGCCCCTGTGTAAAAAGTTTGGGGACCTCTGATTTAAATAGTATTATATAATACAGTAAGTTAGCATAATATGTTCATAAACATATATAATTAAAATATAACTACAGATCTTTATTTAAAACCATATTTATGTACTTATAATTCTGAATTATATTAGTTCTCATGATTACTTATTAAATGGTAATTAAAAAACAAAAATATTGATATTACACTCTATAATTCAGTATTGTATACATGATGCTACTTTGTTTGAACTCGCACACCAAGTTACAAAATCTAGGTTAAATAATTTTTGAAAATTGCTTCTATCCAACATCGCCTAAACAATTTCAAATTAAACAGTTCATATTTCATATTTCATGGCACAGTGGATAGAGCGTCGGACTGGGATGCAGAGGACCCAGGTTCAAGATCCTGAGGTTGCCAGCTTGAGCGCAGGCTCATCTGGCTTGAGCAAAAAAAAAAAAAAAAAAAAGTTCACCAGCTTGGACCCAAGGTTGCTGGCTCCAGCAAGAGGTTACTCAGTCTGCTTAAGGCCCGCAGTCAAGGCACATATGAGAAAGCAATCAATGAACAACTAAAGTGTGGTAATGAAAAACTGATGACTGATGCATGTCGTCTCTCTCTTTTCCTGTCTGTCTGTCCCTATTTATCCCTCTCTCTGACTCTATGTCCCTGTAAAAAAAACAAACAAACCCCAAAAACCAAAAGTTCATATTTCAGATTTTGAATTCTTACCCACTGCTCCACATAATTTTATGGCCTTAGAGTCCACATTTTAAAGGAAACTATAAATAATCTGATAGCTGTTAGCATGCTTGAATTTTTTCAAATACTTAAACACATCATAAGTTATTTATTGGTATCTGTACTTTCATTTTCAATTTTAATAGTAATGCTAAGATATTTGTTAAAATTTAACAGTATTTTGAAATAAAATGTTAATTTTTATTTCCGTTAATATAAGAACTGCATGTGCATCTCTGTATTATTAGATGACATATTAAATATTTAAGTTATTTGGCCCTGGCCGGTTGGCTCAGCGGTAGAGCGTCAGCCTGGCGTGCGGGGGACCCGGGTTCGATTCCCAGACAGGGCACATAAGAGAAGCGCCCATTTGCTTCTCCACCACCCCCTCCTTCCTCTCTGTCTCTCTCTTCCCCTCCCGCAGCCAAGGCTCCTTTGGACCAAAGATGGCCCTGGCTCTGGGGATGGCTCCTTGGCCTCTGCCCCAGGCGCTAGAGTGGCTCTGGTTGCGGCAGAGCGACCCCCTAGAGGGGCAGAACATCGCCCCCTGGTGGGCAGAGCGTAGCCCCTGGTGGGCGTGCCGGGTGGATCCCGGTAGGGCGCGCCGGGTGGATCCTGGTAGGGCGCATGCGGGAGTCTGTCTGACTGTCTCTCCCCGTTTCCAGCTACAGAAAAATACAAAAAAAAACCCCCAAAACATATTTAAGTTATTTAAAAAAAAACTTTGGATGTAAATGATTTGTTTGTTTGTTTGTTTGTTTATTCAGTGAGAGAAGGGGAGTCAGAGATGGACTCCCACATGTGCCCCGACTGGGATTCACTGGACAAGCAGGCTGGGTAGGGGGAAATGTTCTGCCCGTCTGGGGCACCATCTGGGGTATCTTCTTAGCACCTCAGGTGAAGGCCATGGAGCTATCCTTAGCGCCCGGGGCGACTCGCTCTAATCGAGCCATGTCTGCAGGAGGAGAAGAAAGAAAGAGAACAAGAGAGAGAAGCGAGAAGGGGAGGGGTGGAAAAGCAGATGGCTGCTTCTCCTGTGTGCCCTGACCAGGAATCAAACCTGGGACATCCACACGCCAGGCCAATGCTCTACCAATGAGCCAAATGGCCAGGACCTATGTAAATGATATATTTAAAGTATGGCCATAAAATAATTTTTCACTAATAGCAATGATTTTGTTTCAAAAATATCAAGAAGTATGACTAATGCACATGTATATGCTTCAAAGGATACCAGTAAAAACACCCATAGAATAGAGAATTATTTGCATATCATAAAATCTGACAAGGGACTTGGATCCAGACTATATATAGAATTCTTAAAAATTCAACAATAAAAAGAAAAATAACCCAATTTAAAATGGTAAAAGGATCTGACTAGACATTTCTCCAAAAATGATACACCAATTGCTGATTAGTCATTTAAACCCTGGTTTTAAATCCAAGCTCTACCATTTCCTGCTGAGTGACTTCTCTCTAAATGGCTTATAGGCTATGAAAAAACACTCAACATCATTAGCCACCAGGGAAATGTAAATACATTCTACAACATGAACTAATATTGAAAACATTATGCTACATGAAAGAAGCCAGTCACAAAAGACCTCATATTGTATGATCCCACTCATATGAAATGTCCAGAACAGGCAAATCCATAGAGATAGAAAGTAGATTAGTGATTGCTTGAATTTGGGGGGAAGGAGAGATGCAGAGGGACTACTAATGGGTCTAGGGTTTCTTTTAGGAATGATGCAGTATTCTAAAATTGATGTGGAGATAGTTGCATAACTCTGAATATGCTAAAATCCACAGTTTAACAATTTAACTTTAGACGAGCTAACTGTAGCATATATATTTACATCTAGATAAAACTGTTAAAAAAAAAGATGCTGTTTGGTTTTTTTCACAACCAGACTTATGAGTTTATGGCTTTGCAAGCAGTAAAAGCTTTACATAGTATTTGCCTCTCCTTATTTAGGCATTAAATTAGGTTATGCCAAAGGATGTTGGTTCAATCACTAAGACATCTATCACTACATTCTACTTTTTACTTTTTTCCAGTATTCTTTAATATACTTATTGTTCAAGTTTAAATCTCTTATATAACTTGCATTTATACTAAAAACGTTATTCAAAAAATATTTATTGAAGAAAGTGTTATAAAAAATTCACATTAAATAACTGTAGGGTAAGTGAAAATTATGTCCTTAAGAGTTTCATTTCTTTCGTTTTTTTTAAAAAAAAACAACAAGAAAGGAGTTTGAGAAACATTAGCATTCACTGTATTCGATCAAGGCACGAAATGCTGTTTTCCCACTAAGTTTCTAACATTATTTTAGTCTATAATGTGGGTCTTTTAAAATTTATTTTGTTCCTTACCTTATATCTCTGGTTTAAATCTCAATATGAAACATTTTTGCCCTACATACTGGCAATTTGGGTTTGTTCGTATTTTTTTAAACAGTCTTTTAAAGTGGGAAGTAACATTCAAATAACTAGATCAGATTTTAGCAATTTAACATATGCACCCACAAAAGCCTATTAAAAGAAATACATTTTTACAGAATTAATTTTAATTTACTTAGAATTTCAAGTAATTTTCAAATAATTTTTATTTCTAAAACAAAGTATACAAACAAACTATAAGGAAGAAAAGATAAAGAGAATGGACGAAAGCTGGCTAAAAATTTTTATGTCAAAAACTCAAGAGTTATTTAATATATAAAAAGAAGAGTTCAAAAAGAAAGAAAATAAGTAGATAAAAACGTCAGGAAAGCCATGCCAATGGCATCTACAGATAATTTACTGATTTATAACAACATGCATACCAAAGGTCACGGGTAGAAAAGACTTGTAACAAATTTGTGTTTAATACTGTTCTTAAATACTTCACTCATTTCACCTAACCTAAAATATATATGGAAGAAAACATAATATGAATAAACTTACATTCTTCTTCTTTAGGGTCAAGTTGTGTAACACTAACAGATAAACGGTCCACACGTTCTTGTAATGAGTTAACTCTGAAGGAAAAACTATGTGCTTCATTGAATAATTCTCCAAATATATCTTCAGCATATTTACCTAAACAAAAATGAAATGTACACCATTGCATTTAATGTGATCAGAGATAAGTATCACACCATTTAATATTTAAAGATGCTACCCTGATGAATTTGGCATTTTTTGGAACTAGTTTAAACTTTAAATCCTAGTCTTAAGTAACACAACTGTGACAGAGTTGGAAAACAATATAATCCCTGGGAAATCTGGTTTAGGTAACTTGTATCTAAAATGGAAATACTCTTACCTGTTTTACCCATATATACCTACGTGCTGAGGGTCAGAGAAGACTATGATATGCAAGTACATACAAAAAATATGTCTTTTAACCCCAAATCAGCATTCAAAAATAGACTCTACACTAGAACTGAATTTCAGACCAAGTGGAAGAATCCAAGATTCTTCATAAACCGAGCAAATGACCTGTCTCAGGTATGCCCAAAATATAGATTCTGAAAATTTATGATATTTTATGTTTCCTCTTGTTTCAGTTTTTTTAAAAATTAATCAGAAATCTAAAATAATTTTATTTTTCTAGTTAGGTAAATTTCCATTACTGAAAAGAATAAGTCAATATAGACTATTCTAAAAGGAGTTTTAGATTACCTACAATGAAAAATATCCAAGTATATTTAGAACATATAAACTAATGCATAATTAAAACATAAAGATAAGTCAATGACTATACTTTTGAATTAAAAAAAAAACCCCAATAGCCTTCTTAAATCAAGACAATTTTAGACCCCAGCATACCGTCTAGGTTAAATCTAGCTCAACAGTAAGCTCTATCAAGACAGTTGATATGACAGAGAAGTACTAAATACTTATTAAATGAATTCATTAATCTCACCAATTTATATTTAAATAATGCTGCATTTTTAGAGGATTTCAATATATTATCAGTTAAAAGAAAAACATTCACTGAGCGCTCACCCTGTACCAGGTAAATGTATGACCTACTGAGTACACCAAAAATAAAACATAAAATTTCTGTCCTAGAATATCTTATAATCTTTAAGAAAATAATAAGAACTTCAATCTCTCTATGATAAATTAAGAAAAAAAGGACAGTTATATATATATTCAGTCATTCACCTACATTCCTTAAACCCAACTGACTAAAAATTACTGATGTGCCAGACAGTGTACCAGACTCCAGAAATCGAAAATGATAAGAAGGTCTCTGCCACTGATAAGTTTTGAGCAAACATTTAAACAACACATAAAAAGAAACTGAAAAATAAGTCCAAATCTTTGCTCCATTTGCTTTGGGACTTTGGTATCAATTTCTTCACCTATACAATAGGGATAAAAATATCTGCCTTAAAAAAAAGTTATAATAAAAGCAAACACAGTGGCTTGCCCATGCAGTGGCACAGTGAATAAAGCATTGCACTGGGACACAGAGGACCCAGGTTTGAAACCCCAAGGTCACTGGCCTGAGCAAGGGCTCATCTGGCCTGAGCATAGGCTCACCAGCTTAAGCACAGGGTTGCTGGTTTGAGTGTGGGATCATAGACATAACCCCATGGTTGCTGGCTTGAGCAAGGTGTCATTTGCTCTGCTGTAGTCCCTCCCACCTCCGTCAAGGCACATATGAGAAAGCAATCAATGAACAACTAAGGTGCCTCAATGAAGAATTGATGCCTTTCATCTCTCTCCCTTCCTGTCTGTCTCTCCTCATCTGTCCCTCTCTCCTTCTCTGTCTCTGACACACACACACACACACACACACACACACACACACACACACACACACAAGCAAACATAGTGAACAAAGGGCCCGGTAGAGTACCTGATACAGGATAGGAGCTCAACAATATGTAGCTCTTACTATAATATGAAGAGCCACAGAACAAAGAAAAAATCAGGTATAACAACATTATTCCTTTATTCAACGAATGTTAGGGATGCAAATGATAGGGATACAGAGATGGAAGACACAATTTTATCCCAAAAGAGCTGAGTTTAATACAGGAATTCTCAACATTCAGTCTGAGCCTGTATACAACCTGAAATTATATGCAGATTTTTAAACGCATTTGCATTTTTCTGGAAAAGGGCCAATAGTTCATCAACAGAGTTTTTTTAAAGAGTATGAGTTTAGGTGCCAAGTACCAAGTACCTCAGTGGGTAAGATGAACACCCCATCTGTTCTCTGATCATATCATTTTTACTTTCCAAATCCACCTGCTCCTTCCCTCCCAGAGAGGTGAAAGGAAGAAAGTTTGCAATGTAAAACTGATTGTTGGTGTATCTGAATTTCAGCTAACCTTACATTTATTATACTACCTCTCTGTTCAAGAACCTACAAGTTCTCATTATCTATGATATTAAAAATCTAAGTCCTCTCATCAACTTTCTATGTCTACCATAATCAGGTTCTACCATACTTATCCAATCGTTTGTCCCTTCAGTCCCCCTTATATATTTATTTATTCACATTTCTTTTAGCAAGTCATTTTCATGACTTCACTTTATGTCTCTTTTCTCAGTTCCTGTAATCTAGAACTCATGATTTTAATTACATACCTGTGCACACTACACTGTTCAAAATGGTTTCAGTATTCATCATATTGACTCTTCACATAAACTGGGGTATGCTCATTTGGTACAAGAATCACGCAGCTTTATCACACAGCAAGGTGTTGTTATTTGTCCACTATCAATGCAACCCATTAGTCTTATCAAACCAATCTATGTATCCCTCCTACCCATCTATTTTGCTACCTACTGACCTGTTTTAGAATAAGTAGGCTCTGTGAGCAGAATGAACTAACAACATTCAACAAGAAAAAGGCCTTGGAAAGAAAGAATAATAAAAGAGCCCTCAAAGTAAATAAGAGTCCCAACAGTTGTTAAGTAAGATGACAATAATATGGCAAAGAATTTTGGTATAACAGAAGAAACTTATATAAAGAGATTTCTCAGTTTTTAGTAATTATATATTATAAAACAGAAATGTGTTCTGCTATGAAATAAACCTGGGAGGTACGTTTTCATGAGACAGAGGTCAGGAGGATGTTCAGCTCCAAGTCACGCTGGGCCCTGCACTTGACCTCCATGGCTGTTTTCTAGCACTTCTGGGGCTAACAATAGTACCAAAGTGAAAAATCTCAATTACTTTAGAAAACATTGTGAAGAGCCAAGTCTTCAAATTCAGAGATTATTTATACATTATTTTTACTATTATGGATGGAAACTGATATAAAATCTGTTCTTAAGGATTCATAGTTTGAACTGATTATGAAAATCAATTAATGTCTTAGGCTAGAAACACCCTTAAAATGTATAATACTATTTGCTTTTACGTTAAATGGCCTCTTTCCAGTTTTTATATTGCTTCTTCTCTTATACAACTTCTTCCTTTGCTGTAAATTACTTCTTTGGCTCGCTTCAGTAATGCCTGCATCTATTATCTCCCCCCTACCTCCTCCTTATTGCTCTGAGTAATAAATATTTGAAAACCAGATCATCAAACGAATATGAACTGCCAAAGTAAAAGTAAGCAGGCTCTGAGAAAGAGATCAATTGGCTATTTTATGTGCATAGTCATTAGTGCATGGGCTTGTTGGTTCTGGCCATCTAGGGGGCTTCTAAATTTAATTCCCGGTTTTCTATGTCAAGTGGGACAGCTACCAGGAAACTTAATTCCAGGGTGGTAAGATACTGTTACACCTTGCTACAATGTTTTATGGATTTTTCTCTGTTTTTGAATCTCCAGACTGCTTATAAAATGCCTATATAGTCTTTAATTCTAAATCTGAAGCACCCAAAACCAAATTTAGTTGTATTTTTACAATGTATTTCTATTTTCAGGGTTTGGCAACAACATGACCATGTGCATGCTAATAGGTGTTACTTACATGAGCTATATCAGACTTGAAAATTCCTCAAGTTTTTACCTTTAGGTTATGTTAGAAATAGATACTAAAATTAATACCCTTAATCATTATATTAGTTCTAAACTCTATGTTGGGCAAATGAGTTTGTAAAATTTGTATTTTTTGAGTCTGCTCACTTTTAGTGTTAAAAAATGGCACTGGGCAGCGCCAGGTATGTGATCTGTGAAATTGCAAATTACCTTCCTGCTTGGAAAGGGCCATTGGCTTACTAATGTTTGCTGGAGGAGAGGTTTTTGCACCAGAAAGTTTAGAAAGAGAAGGAGAAGGAAGCCATGTTTTATAGGAAGAGCAGAGAGAATGCAGAGTGAAGAAGCCAGTTTGTGCAGAGAAGAGAAGGTGTGCAGATGGGGAACCAGAGCTGAAGGGCTTTGCAAGCTCTGCTAAGACTGGTGGGGCCTTTGACTCTAGGAGGAACCAGAGAAGATTCTCCTGGTTGTGGAAGCAGAGAATGTGTCAGGGCTTTGGGAGCCTTGTGTGTTTGCTCATCAGCCGGTTTGAGACTTTAATAAAAGAATGGCCCGCCAGTTTTTGGCTCCACTGTTTCTTTACCGTCTGTCCGAATTCAATGAGAACCTGCATGTGAATGGCCACAATGGCCACGACTACTGGTCATACATTCTATACTGGGAATATACATAAACAAGATGCCAGTACTAAATTGAAATTCATCTTAATTATAAGAACTATTTTAACCAAATGTATTAATGTCATTTCTGTGCTCTTAAAATGTATTTTAATATTAACATGCTAATGTACTCATGTACTTGTATTACATATAAATTCTGTTAGATTCAATTAGTGCTGTACCACAAAATAGGTAGCAATTATTTTTAAACATTATAGTTAATCATATGTTAATATAATACAATATCTAAGACTCTTCTTTTGACTTTTCTATAGTCTATATTGACTTTTCCCAACGAAGAAACAACTAAACAATGTTAGTGAATCACTGCCAATAACTGAAAAAAAAAACTATTAAAAGGGACAAGGAATATACTTGAATTCAAATAAACAGCTTTTTAGTTTATTCTTACAACTTATTTTCTAGGCAATGCAGAAATTTAGTGCTCTACAGATGCTCTAGCCAGTTGCTTTAACTATATACACGAATGTCCAAATGCTCTCACTTGAACCAAACTAGATTAATGATCTCTGTTTATCTTGTGCTAAATACTCAATTATAAAAAGAAAAGAAAAAGTTAAAAGGAAAAGAAGAGCCAATCCTGCCTGCAAAGACAATCTATGTGGGAGGGTATAAATGGGAAGATAAATCTAAGACCATTTAGAGGTTATTTCTAGGCCAAAAACACATTGTTTTTATCTTTAAAATAAAATACAAATGCCTTATTAAAAAGCTAATCCTTCAAATACAATAGACTGGATTTACTTTTTAATTTTGTAATATTAAATAATTTCCCATTTTTCTAAATGTAATTCCTTAACCTAGTAGCTCTGTTCTGTAATCTTGTAATGGGAACACACTGCCTATCTCCTCCCATACAAGCCCCTTCCACTGTCCTTTATTATCTGGCCAAGATGCTTCCTTTTGTCTGTCAGAAGCTAGGCTCACTTGCTATTTTCACATCATGCTTCATATCAGACTCGTAATATGTATCTTAATGCCTTTTAGACAACTCATTTGCCAAAATCCACTGAGCAGAGACTACCCGTACCTTTCACTTTGTAGATATCTGATAATATAAAAATAAACTGCTCACAAATATTAGGGGTATTTTATCACGTCATATTCATTTTGAAATATCCCTTAACGTTTGTGAGCAGCATACAGAAGCTAATAAAATATATGTAAAGAAAGAGAGAGAGATATAGTGTCCCAAAACATAAATAGTTAAAGCCACTAAAAAAGTAATAGTGGTAACAAGCAAGTGAAAATATAACTCTGGCTCTACCTTTCATAGATCAAACTGTTTCAGAAATAATCTCAGTAATTCTTACTCATCATGTGATTATGTTCCTAAAGATTCTGTCCTTACTTCCCTGTCCCTGAAGAAACATAGGGGAAGAAGAAATGATCCTAAAACTCATTAATTTTACTTAAAATGACTACATTTTTTCAGAATAATTTCATATACTCTCCAAATATCTCCCTCCTCTCCCCAGTTAATCACAAGAATACCTTCTTAATATTCTACAGCATAACTTTCTGGTTTGGAAGTAGTACTTTTAAAGAATTTTAATTTTTTTTAACTTTAGTTTTTTTAGAGAGAGAGGCAGACGGGGGGGGGGGGGGGGCAGAAAGCATCAACTCCCCTACGTGCCTTGACCAGGCAAGCCCAGGGTTTTGAACCGGCGACCTCAGCATTCCAGGTCGACACTTTATCCACTGCGCCACCACAGGTCAGGCGGAAGTAGTACTTTTAATTGATATAAAAATACTTACTTAGGCTACTTAGTTGTCTAATTATATTTGCCAAGGAAATATTGGTTACACATTCCAGCTCATTCTTAATGCCTCTAGGCAGTGCTGTGTGGCACAAGTGCCTGGGATCAATGTTTCTTTTCACTAATGGCATCTTGAGCTCAACCTCTGTACCAGTTCACCTGCAGAAAAATCAAACAATTAACATTATTAAATTTCAACCAACAGAGTGAGACCATTTCTTTCATGTTAAATAATAAAATATTTGTTAGTATAAGACAATGAAATCACCTAACTAAACGAATCAAAATTGATTTGTTAACCTTCTTTTATCCTCAATTATTAGAATGTCAACATTATATAAAACATTAAAAAATAAACTCTTACTTGCAATGTCAGTGGCTTAATGGTGATTTCATAATCACTATCATTATTATTCTCCTAAAACCATTGTTTTTATTTTCTACAACTAGGTGTTTTGTTCTGGAGAATTGGTAAGAAAGGCACTCTCTAAATAAGTGCCTAAAAGAATTTAAAAAGCTGGAAAAGTAGTACCAAATTTACATTTCCACATGTGTAGGAAAAAAGGGCCACCTACTAGACCTGACAAGCTCAGAGGGACCTGCATGGTGGTCCTCAAAAATCAGAAACCTAAAGTAACCATATAGGATGATTTGAAATTAAAACTCCCTTACAAAAAGTGAGTCCTTGACAACAGTCAATCTTGAACTTAAAACTGAGCCTGTCCATTGTCTTTTTGCATCTATAGTACATAACTTTGGAATGTCAGTCATCCTCTTTTCTCAGACACCTCAGGGCATAATCTCCCACTGCACCAGAGACCCCCTCAATAATATCTGGTACACAACGGTTACTGAAGAATGTAATTATGTACTGAACTTTAATGACTACCATATGAAAAGTTTTTAGATAAATCTAATTGTACTGAAATGCTTACTTACCAACATTACTTAAAAACACACTTATGCATTATATTTGTCTCCTCTGACCTATTTCCTCATTATTCTCTCTACATGTTAAACCTTTTCAAAATTGTGTAATATGACACAAAATTGTACAGTTCAATGATTTAAGCAATCACACATAGGAAATAATTCATTGCCTGGACCCCAGAGCCCTCCCACTTCAGTCCCTTGTCCAAACATCCTTGCTTCCCTCCCCTTCCAACAACCATCATTCTCTATTAGCATTGACTTGTTTTTCTTTATACAATACTTTTACCACTTAAGCAGGTAACTCTAAAACTATGGTTTTGAGTGCTTTTTGAAGTTTATACAAATAGAATTAAATGATAGGTATTATTTTATGTCTTGCCCTTTTATTTGTACTATTCAGTCATGTTGTTTTGTATAGATGTAGGATGTTCACTTTTAAGTCCACTGTAATGATTACACCACAATTTATTCATTCTAATGTTGATGAGTTGTTTCCAGTTTGAGGCCATTATTTTGATAAACTGTCCCAAGTGACTGTATCCATGTAGACTCCTTTCAGTCCTGTAGGAGGCTGTGCTGCTCCACATCCTCACAGCACTTGACACCATCTATTGTAAAATTCTAGCTATTCTTGTATGTTGTGGTAAATTATTGTAGTTGTAATTGATATTTTCCCAATTACAAATAAATTTAAGTGCCTTTTCAAGTTTATTGATCTTTTGGATTTTTCTCTGAGAAATGCCTATTCAATGTTTTTGTCCACTTTCTATTTATCATCTGTTGTGCTGTGGACTGATCTGTAGAAACTGGATATGAAATTTGAAGATTATTTTTGATGCAAATACCTTCTCCTATGTCACTTGCTATTTCACTCTCCTAATGTCTTTTAACAAACAGGTTTTTAAACTCTATGATGGAATTTATCAATCCTTTTTTAAAATATAAAAACACAGGTGTGAAATCATTTTCTACAATAAGACCATATACTGTATTTTTTGCTCCATAAGGCACTTTTTTTCCCCCAAAAGTGGAAGGAAAAATGCCCGTGTGTTTTATGTAGCAAATGTTCATTTTTTTTTTTTAGCTGCTGCAGGTCCCGGACAACTAGAAGCGTATTTGAACATTAAAGTCTCTTCTCATTTGTTAACAACAGTGCTAATGGTTGTTAATATGCTGTTGAGTTTACATTGTTGAAATATTATTTTGGTCTATTTTATTAAATATTTTAACACATCATTTAGTTCAAAAAAATTTTTTTTCTTATTTTCCTCCTTAAAACCCTAGGTGCATCTTATGGTCAGGTGCGTCTTATGGAGCGAAAAATATGGTATATGATCTTCTATATTATCTGTTGTTTTGCCTTGTACTTTTAACCTATAATTGTTGTAGAATTAATTTTTGTGAATCGTGTGAAGCAGCAGTCGGCTTTCTTCTGTATTAGTTCAGCATCATTTATTGAAAAGACTTTCCCCATTGCTTTACAATGGTACTTTTGTCACGAATCAAGTTTTAATATAATTGCACATGCACTTTAGGGCTCTATAATATTCCACTGGTCTGTCTACCTTGAGGTAGTGATGCTATCTTAAAAGAGCTTTATTTTAAGTCTTGAGAGCCAATAGGACAAGCCCTTTTACCTTGTTCTTGAAAAATTCCGTTTATTCTTGGCCCTTTGTATTTCCAATGTGAATTCAATAAAATGTTTTTATTTAGAATTTCAGAATCAGATTATCAACTTACACACATCCCTACTGGGAATCTACAATAACTGGAACTGTTAGATCATATTAGGGAGCACTGATATCTACATAATGTTATCTTCCTATTCATGAACATTTATATCTCCCCAATTACTACAGCTTGAAAATGTCTCATAGTTTTAAGAATAAAAGTCTTATATATGCTTCGTTAGATTTATTGGCATATATGTGATTTTTTATAGTGCTGGAAATGGCATCTTTTGTGTTTTATTTTCTCTTTACTGTATATACGAAAAAATAAATTGATTTTGGAACATTGACCCTATATCCAGATACTTTCCTAATCTCTACTAACCTATCTGTAATTATTTTGATTTTTAAAATGTACATAATCATATTTGAATAATGATTATCTCTTTGTTCCAAACGTTTTTCTTCTTCCTTATCACTAGCTGGAATCTTTAACAATATAAAATAGAGGTAATTAGAACAAGCATTCTTGTCTTATTCCTAAACCAAAGGAAGAGATTTCAAGGTTTTTGTCATTATTGTTGCTTTGTTTTGTAGGCATCTTTTGACAAGTAAGGGAAGTCCTTATACAAGTATTTCTAGTTGGTCAGAATTTTTAAATCACTAATGATGTTGATTTTATTAAATGTGTTTTCTACATCTATTATGAGGATCATGTAACTTTTATTATTAAAGAGGTAAACTATATTAGTTGATTTTTTTTTATGTTAAACAACTTTGTATCCTTAGAATAAACCCAGCTTGGTTGAGAGTATCTGATAAGTAGAATAACGTCCTTCCAAATCTACTGATTTTCTAGTTCCCAGAATCTGTGAATGTTACATTAGGGCAGGGGTCCGGAACCTTTTTGGCTGAGATAGCCATGAACGCCACATATTTTAAAATGTAATTCCGTGATGTTGAAAAAATAAATGGTCAGCAATGTTGGAATCCATGGGAGTCCGAAAGACCAGAGTAACAGGCTTTATTGGAAGAAAGGAACCCTGCCGGGCACTTCTCCTGGGGGAGAAGAGCACCAGTTACAGACTAGGGGTGAGTTATATAGTGTTTGGGAGAGCCTGAGGGGATACTGAGGCAAAAGTCCTGGTATGTCCAGAATGCTCCTCCTTGGGGGCTTGGAGCATGTGGGTGTTGAATCAAAAGTCCTGGTATGTCCAGAGCCCCTCCTTGGGGTGGCTTCTCAGTTTTTTGGAATTCCTTTGTCTCAGGGGCGATAGTCCAGTAAGGGTGAGGTCTGACAGATAAGTGGAACATCAAGAGGGCAGTTTGGCGTCTGACCAGGTGGTGGTGCAGTGGATAGAGCACCGGACTGGGATGCAGAGGACCCAGGTTCAAGACCCCACGGTTGCCAGCTTGAGCACGGGCTCATCTGGTTTGAGCAAAAGCCCAGCAGCTTGAACCCAAGGTCACTGGTTCCAGCAAGGGGTTACTCAGTCTGCTGGTCAAGGCACATATGAGAAAACAATCAATGAACAACTAAGGTATTACAATGCGCAACAAACAACTAATGATTGATGCTTCTCATCTCTCTCCGTTCCTGTCTGTCCCTGTCCATCCCTCTCTCTGACTCACTGTCTCTGTAAAAATAAATAAATAAATAAAATTAAAACAAACAAAAAAAGAGGGCAGTTTGAAATTTACATATCTATCAAGCAATAAAAAAAAAGTAATTCTGCGAGGGTCATACAACAACCTGTGTACGTTAAGCATTATCCAATAAAAATTTGGTGTTGTCCTGGAGGACAGCTGTGATTGGCTCCAGCCACCCACAACCATGAACATGAACGGTAGGAAATGAATGGATTGTAATACATGAGAATGTTTTATATTTTTAACATTTTTTTTTTTATTAAATATTCGACTGTGAGCCAGATGCAGCCATCAAAAGAGCCACATCTGGCTCACGAGCCATAGGTTCCTGACCCATTATAGGGCAAAGGGTAATTAAGATAGCATATATAACTAAATTTGCTAATCAGTAGACCTTAAAATAAGGAGATTATATCTTTTTTATACACAGATTTGTTTTGGGTTGTTTCTATGTTTAGCAAGTTTTGCATTTATATTCATGACAGAAATTGACCCATTATCTTCCTTTCATGTAATGTCCTTGAGAGATTTGTTTTGTGTTTAAGGTTATGCTGGCCTAATAAAACAAATTGGAATATGTTCCCTCTTTCACTATTCTTTGGATTAATTTGCATAAAAATGCACTATTTTTTCTTAAATATTTGGTATAGTTCACTTATGAAACAATTCAGCCTCCAGTTTCTTTGTGGGAAGGTTTAAAATTATGAGTTTTCTTTAATTGTTATCAAACTTTTAAGATTCTCTATTTCTTTAGTTAACTTTGCTAAGCTGCATATTTTAAGAAATTTATTTCATCTAAAATTTTAAATTTATTGACATCAAATTATTCTTATTATTTTCCTATGATTATAAAATGTTTTTTTCATTTATTACATTAATTATGCATCCTCTATTTTCCTGTATTTATCACAGTGGGTTTGTTAATTTTCTTAGTCTTTTTAGAGAACCAATTTTTGGCTTTATTGAATTTCACTACTGTATGTTTGCTTGCTACTTCATTATTGATGATTTATTCTTTCTTTCCCAAATTGATGATTTATGCTTTCTGTGGGTTTAATATGATGCGTTTTAACTTTATTGATACAGATGTTTAGGTTATTGATATTCAGCTTCATGTCGAGTATGTGGTTTTAAAGCCATAGATTTCCCTCCAAGCATATATTTATTGTATCTCTTCAATTTTGATATCTAATAATTTTATTATTGTTCACTGCAAAATAATTTGTATTGTGATTTTTATTTGATCCATGGATTATTTAGAAGTATATAATTTTGATTAAAAAACATGGAGATTTCATTATCTTTTAGTTACTAATTTCTAGCTTAGTGGTACTGTAGTCAGAGAATGCACTCTGAATGTATTTACATTTATTGCCCAGCATAGTCAGTTATACATAAAGAATGTGTATTTTGTGTTGTTGGTTGCAGTGCTCTATACACTGTATGTCTAAGTGTTAGATTTACTAATTGTGCCCAAATTCTACAGCCTTTTATATTTTTCTTTTTGTCATCTGGTTCTCCAGATGTGTTCAGATCTCCCACTATGATTACGGATTTCTCAAATGCTCCATATGGTTTATATACTTTGAGACTATTATTATAAAGTTCCAACTTTATTTCTAGTATTATGGCTTTTTGCTTAAAAGTACTGGATATTAAAGCCAGGTTTCTTTTAGTGTTTTCTGCATGATACAGATTTTTCCACCCTCTTCCTTTCAACATTGTTGTACTCATTTGGTTTACACATGTCACTTCATAGCATACAGTTGTGTTTTTTTCATTTATTATTTTTTAATCCAGTTTTGTAACCTTTGAGTATTTTATTGGTATGATGATGTTCCTGCTTCCCAGAACACCCTTCCTGCCCATAGTTTCCCTTCCTAACTCTTACTTGTTTCTCAGATTTTATCTCAAATGAGAGCATTCCCTGATCCCAATCCCCAGACAAGATCTGGTCTTTCTGTTAAAATACTACCCTTTGATTTATTCCTTATAGCATTTGTCTCAGTTGAAATTATATATCTTCATGATTGATTTCTGTTCTCCTTTATTCTTTATAAGGCAAGGATTGTGTGTTTTGTTCCTCATTGTATGCTGGATGCATGGTACAACATGCTTGACACATATAAACATGTTCAATATATATTTGCTGAATAACTAAAAAATTCTTAAGTCTAGCTCAAATCTGTCCCCTAAACTGCAGATGCGTATTTGCATCTGTTTCTTGGGCAGCTCTACTTGGAAGTTCTATATCAAATTTAGTATATCTAAAACTAAACTCATTATATTTCCTTTTTAAATCTAGGCATCATCTTCAGTTCTGCCCATCTATATCCAGCAGATCAAACCTTTCTAGTTTTAACTCATTAACATCCCTCAAACTCTAACCTTTCTGTTCTAACTTCTACTGTTTTAATGCAAACCCTGATCATTTCTCACTTGTTCGGACTAGACTTTCTGTTTTTATGTCTAACAGCTTCTCCCTGCCATTTCATCTATATCACCACTCTCACCAATCCATCCCACACCACAGCTTAAATAGTATTATCAAAATTTTGAATCTTTTTTTTTATAATAATTTTATTTTTTTAATGGGGTGACATCAATAAATCAGGATACATATATTCAAAGATAACAAGTCCAGGTTATTTTGTCGTTCAATTATGTTGCATACCTATCACCCAAAGTCAGATTGTCCTCTGTCACCTTCTATCTTGTTTTCTTTGTGCCCCTCGCCCCCCTCCCCTCACCCTCCCCCCGTAACCACCACACTCTTATCAATGTCTCTTAGTTTCACTTTTATGTCCCACCTACGTATGGAATAATGCAGTTCCTGGTTTTTTCTGATTTACTTATTTCACTTCGTATCATGTTATCAAGATCCCACCATTTTGCTGTAAATGTTCCGATGTCATCATTTCTTATGGCTGAGTAGTATTCCATAGTGTATATGTGCCACATCTTCTTTATCCAGTCATCTATTGATGGGCTTTTTGGTTGTTTCCATGTCCTGGCCACTGTGAACAATGCTGCAATGAACATGGGGCTGCATGTGTCTTTACGTATCAATGTTTCTGAGTTTTTGGGGTATATACCCAGTAGAGGGATTGCTGGGTCATAAGGTAGTTCTATTTTCAGTTTTTTGAGGAACCACCATACTTTCTTCCATAATGGTTGTACTACTTTACATTCCCACCAACAGTGTATGAGGGTTCCTTTTTCTCCACAGCCTCTCCAACATTTGCTATTACCTGTCTTGCTAATAATAGCTAATCGAACAGGTGTGAGGTGGTATCTCATTGCAGTTTTGATTTGCATTTCTCTAATAGCTAAAGAAGATGAGCATCTTTTCATATATCTCTTGGCCATTTGTATTTCTTCCTGGGAGAAGTGTCTGTTCATATTCTCTTCCCATTTTTTTATTGGATTGTTTGTCTGTTGTTGAGTTTTATGAGTTCTTTGTATATTTTGGATATTAGGCCCTTATCTGAGCTATTGTTTGAAAATATCATTTCCCATTTAGTTGGCTTTCTGTTTATTTTGTTATCAGTTTCTCTTGCTGAGCAAAAACTTCTTAGTCTGATGTAGTCCCATTCATTAATTTTTGCCTTCACTTCTCTTGCCTGTGGAGTCAAATTCATAAAATGCTCTTTAAAACCCAGGTCCAAAATTTTGAATCTTGTAATGTCATTCTCCTGCAAAAAACAAACCCTTCAATGCTTCCTTGCTGTGAGGATACACCAAGTTCTTCAGTATTTAGTCCCTCCCCATGTCTTCTGGCTTCGTTTCTCATTGCACTCCTAACTTATACTTGAATCATTCTGAACACACCTTGCTGTTTACAGTCATGCTTTTCTTCGTGGTGTTTGTGCTCCATCTAGAATGCTTTCCTTGCTTATCCTCAGAGAATGCTTAATTGTTCCAGACCAGACTCAAGCATTGCCTCTTTTCTGAAGCAGTACTGAATCGCCTAGATGCACAACTTTGACCCGTCTATGCAGCTATCTAAATACTAACAGATAGACAGTGAGGGAGATTTACTATGCCACTGCTGGCTTGAAGATGGAGGGGCCACTTGGAAAAGACATGACAGCAGCCTCTAGGACCCTAACTAAAAGCAACCCTTGGCCGACACGCAGTTTTAAAAATGCAAGGAACTGGATTCTGCAAACCTGAATGAACTTGGAAGCTGATTTTCACCCCAAAGCAGGGGTCGGGAACCTTTTTGGCTGAGAGAGCCATGAACGCCACATATTTTAAAATGTAATTCCATGAGAGCCATACAACAACCCATGTACGTTTTGCATTATCTAATAAAAATTTGGTGTTGTCCCGGAGGACAGCTGTGATTGGCTCCAGCTACCTGCAACCATGAACATGAGCGGTAGGAAATGAATGGAATGTAATATATGAGAATGTTTTATATTTTTAACATTATTTTTTTTATGAAAGATTTGTCTGCCAGCCAGATGCAGCCATCAAAAGAGCCACATCTGGCTCGCAAGCCATTGGTTCCCGACCCCTGCCCCAAAGCCTCTAGAAATGAATGTAGCCCAGTCAATACCTTGAGTTCAGTCTTGTGAGACCCTCAGCAGAAAGCAAGCCACACTCACCTGGACTTCTGACCTACAAAACTGAGATAATTCATAGTTGTTTCAATCTAGTATATGTGTGGTAATTTTTGAGCAGCAACAGAAAATTAATAGACTGTACATACTTCAAGTTTAAAGTACTGTCAGTTTTAAAACAGCTTTAACACAATTTAACATTACAAATCACCACAGCCACTCCTTAAATTTTCTGTGCCCCTTGGGAGTCACTCCCTCTACCCATGTCAGCAAGCAACCACTGACTTGCTTTTTATCATACGGATTCATTTACTTGCAGAATTCTATATAAGTGGAATCATAAAGTATTTACTCTCTTTAATATCTGCCGTCTTTCCATTCAGCCTAAAGATTTTTATATTCCTCCATGTTGTATATGTCAATAATTCATTTTTATTGTTGAATAGTAGTATTTCATTGTATGAATGCACCATAATTTATCCATCTATCTGTTGATGAACAATTGATTTATTTTCAATTTGTGGCTATTACAAATAAAATTCCCATGAACATTTTGTACCAGTCTCTATGTGAATATGAGGATATGTTTTCCTTGGGTAAATTTTATGCATAAGTTCTTTTTTTTTAGGGCCTAGGGTGGGCAGGGGTGGCATGAAATGGGGAGGGTGGATGAAAAGTTTGCTTGGGAGCAGAAAATGATAGGAATCCTTTTGAGTTTCAAAATTAAATTTCAGGAGAAGCTATAAACCTTCTCTTCTGTGTCTGGAAAAAAAGTTAAGGGAAGTGGGATTCTGTAAAATTTAATGATCGCAAGGAAGATGGATTGATATGCAAAGACTTAAGTCTCTTCTTGCTAAAAATGAATCTTTCAACATTTTTATTTTGTTGCCTATATGCCTACTAAAATACATTATACGGATTACATTTAATGCATTTTCAATGCTCTATTACAAAGATGCCTGCATTTAAGATTTCTCCTTTACTACAATGAACAATGTTACTCTGTCCTCTATGAACAGGCTACATGACAGCAAGAACCATGGCCCAGCCTTAACCTGACCTCTAAGGATAGACCACATTTCAGCAAGAACCTTGTCCATATGGTAAGTTGTCAATTAATATGAGTGAAATCATATGGTTCTTGACTTTTTCCACTTAGCCTGATATTCTTAAGATCTATTTATGTCATCACAAATGGCAGTATTTCACCTTTTCTTATGGCCAAGTAGTATTTCAGTGTGTATATGTACCACATCTTGTTTATACAATTATCTATCGACTGACACTTCAGTTGTTTCCATGTCTTGGCTACTGTGAATAATGCTGCAATGAATGAACATAGGGGTGCATGTACCCTTATGAGTAAATGTTTTCAAGTATTTCAGGTAGCTAACCCATAAGAGGGATTGCTGGGTCATATGGTAGCTTTAGTTTTAATATTCTGAGGCATCTCCACATTGTTTTCCATCGTGGCTGCACCAATTTAGGTCTTTGTACTTTAAGAAAAACAAGGTATAATCATACGAATTTTACCAAAGGCTAATTGACATAAACAAGACTTAGGTTCCTATAGCATCTCAGTAATGTTGAAACTTTTGAAACAATGTTATTCAAGGACCTGCTATCCTTGCTTCTGGCTTAGATCATCTATGGTAGTGCTAATTCAGAGTGGTCTTTAAACTAGTCAGCATCAGTACCATTAGCATCACCTGGAAACTTGTAAGAACTGCACATCTTAGTCAAGAATCTTCTTTTTAACAAGATCCCCAGGGAATTAGAATGGACAATAAATTTGAGTCCAGTATTCCGTAAGACTTAGATCTTGTGCACTCCTTTTCTGTGCACCTCCTCTTTTGGGTTCCTAGCAAAAGGTATGAATTCTTGGAAGCAAGATACAAGAAAAGTCAAAAGGATAGGGCGGGTTTTATAGAAGGATTACTATCGAGTAGTGCAAAATTAAACTATGACGTAGTTGGGAAAAGAGAAACATTCATGAGAAAACTGGTGGCATACACCAAGCCAAAATGGTGTAAAGTCAATATCTGAGAATAAGAGGAACGGGAAAGCAGATGAATGCCTATACTCCTAATAGTCCAAAAGTACATTCAATTAAATTGTCTTAAAGGTTTTAAAGTCACTAAGCAGTGGTAATGTTCACTTCCTTTTTATACCAAAGATGAATAATAGAGAGGAAAAAAAAGACCCAATTTTCAAATTCTAAAAGTCCAATTATAAGCAATGCCTTCTAAAAAAGATAAAAACTGTGAAATTATTCTTCTGTGAGGATCCATTCCTTATAAATACCACTTCTCTGGACTATTCCATGACACGTAAGGAAAGTAAAAAGCTTACTCTCCACCGTCTCATCACTTCCCACATTGCCCCAGTGCTATGACTCCCTTACTTGTTCTACCAAATAACCCAAGCTAATTTTGGGCTGGTAATTTTTTTTAATAATTGTGCACTGTTACCCATAAGTGTTGTCTAGTTTATGCAACCTTAAGTACCTGAGGATCTATAGATTGAAAATGGCCATAAATTCTTTGCAACTCTTTAATATCTTATCTCCATATTCCTTGAATATGGGTTGGGGATAATGTCAGAGTAATGGCAGCATGAGAAATACTCCTGGTCTCCCCTTGAAATTTTAACAAATTGAACTATAATGCAGTGAAGGAAACCCAGCTGGACTTGCAGGTGTGCCTGAAAGATCCATGCACTGAATGGGCTCAAGATGGGACAGGGTGAAAATGAGGGCAGAAGAGAAAATGCTTTCATGGTGGGCACTCTGAGGAGGAGACAAACCTGGTATGACTGAGGTTTTTTTCTCTGCTGGACTACAATGAGGGAAGCTCAGGCTTTCTGGATTTTGTCTGAAAGGTACGGAGAGGGAAACTCGGAGTGACTAGTTCTCCTTCTGCTAGGAGGAGCGGAGAGACAGAGGGGCAGAGGAGGAAACAAACCAAAGTGGCCAGACTGTGGGGTCACAGACAGTGTTCCCAAGGTCTGCCTGCAGCCCGCACTCAGCAGACAGAGAAAACTAAAGTGCAGCCCCAGCCTCCCTCCCCTCGTGGTAGGGAAAGGGGCAGAGACAAATCCCATAGCTAACACTCCAGAGCCATTCTCTCCCCTGAAGAACAGAGGTTCTCCACCTCCAGTCCTCGGGTCTGTTGAGACGTGGGAAGGAACACCCAGAAGCCGGAGATCGCCATTGTTGGAGACCTAAAGCCCTCCTAACACGCACCACCCACCAACAGGACTGCGGCCCTGCCGACATCATTGCAACATCTCAGCAGACAGCATAGGAACTTCACAGAGCTAACACTTGTAATACAGCGAGAACTACTAGAAGAAACCTCTCAAAACCAAATTTTGTGGTTTTTTTCTTTAGTCTTTCTTTCCTTCTTATTCTTTTTTTTCTTTTGAATTTAATTTTTTTAAATTTTGATATTTTTTATTCTTATTTTTTGGTGTTTTGTTTTTGATGTTTCTGTTTTTTTGATCCTTTTTCTCTAATTTTTTCTTGTAATAATTTTCATATTTTTATTGTATATTTTTAATTTTTTAGTTTCTTTGTTAAGGTTCTTGACGCCACTCTCAAATACTGTGGCTACACAAGACAGAGACGCAGTTCAGAAAGAAAAAGAAAGATCTTCAGAAAGAAATCTCACTCACATGGAAATCTGAGTCAAATGATAGAGAATTCAAAACTAAAGTTCTGAAAATAGTTAACAGGATGCAAGAAGACACCAATAGGCAACTTAGTGAGCTCAGAAAACAAACTAATGAATAAAATGAATGCCTCATCAAAGAGATTGAAACTTTAAAAATAAAGATGAAGAACTAAATACATGAATTGAAAACTGAGGTAGCAAGTTTAGCTAATAGAACAAGGCAGATAGAGAAAAGAATCAGTGACATCAAAGACAGGCAACTAGAGATGCTACAAAGAGAAAAGGAGAGAGACTCATGAATTAAAATAAATAAGAGAGCTCTCAAGAATTGTCTGACTCCATCAGAAAGAGCCATATAAGAATAATGGGTATCTCAGAAGAAAAAGAGAGGGAGAAGGGAATGGAGAACCTATTCAAACAAATAATTGATGATTTTCCCAAGCCTAGAATGAGTTAGAGCTTTGAATCCAAGAAGCAAACAGAACACCAATTTACCTCAACCCAAACAGACGTATTCCAAGGCACATCATAATAAAATTGTCAAAAATCAATGACAAAAAAAGAATCCTCAAGGCAGTTAGGGAAAAGAAGAATATAACATATAAAGGAAAGCCCATTAGGTTATCATCAGATTGCTCAGTGGAAACTCTACAAGCCAGAAGAGAGTGGACCAAACATCGAAGTACTGAAAGAGAGGAATTACCAGCCAAGAATACCATATTTATCAAAGTTACCCTTCAAATATGAAGGAGAAAAAAAACTTTTACAGACATATAGTAGCTGAGGGAATTTATCACCAGAAAGCCCCCACTGCAAGAAATACTCAAGGGAGTTATCCGATCAGATATAAAGAACAAAACAAATCAAAACTACAAGTTTAAGCTCCAACAAGGTCACAATAAAAACAAGGATAATCTGTGACAACAATAACATAAAAGGAAAGAGGATGAAGATCTGCAGTAGTAAAAGAAGATGCAGTACAGGAGCACTCATAAGACAAAGGACTCTTGTACATATAAATGTTTTTCTCTTAATAACCTAATGGTAACCACTTATGAAAAAACCACTAGTGAAATACACAGATAAAAAAAAAAAAAGAAGAAGAAACAGGGAAAAAAAGTGTGGAATAGCACCAATCAAAAACAACTGACAGAAACACAAAAGAGAAGAACCAAACAAGACACAGAGCTACCAGGAAACAAAATATAAAATTGCTATCGGAAATCCTCAAGTGTCAATAATTATCCTAAATGTAAATGGACTGAACTCACCAATAAAGAGGCACATAGTAGCAGATTGGATCAAAAAGCAAAACCCAACCATATGCTGCCTTCAAGAGACACATCTAAGTGGCAAGAACAAAAGTAGATTCAAAATGAAAGGTTGGAAAAGGATCCTCCAAGCAAAAAATATACCAAGAAAAGCAGGTGTAGCCCTACTCATATCCAACAATGCTGACTTCAAAACAAAGGTAACCAAACACAAAGATAGACATTTCATAATGATAAAGGAGACATTGTATCAAGAAGACATAACACTTCTTAATCTTCTTAATATATATGCACAAAACCAGGGAGCACCAAAATATACAAGACATCTACTAACTGATCTAAAATTAAAAGCAGATAAAAACACAAATCATACTTGGAGATTTCAACAGACCATTGACGGCTTTAGATGGATCATCTAAACAGAAAATCAAAGAAATATCAGCCATAAATGACACATTGGACCAAAAGGACATAATGGACATTTATAGGATACTTCATCCCAAAACGTTGGATTATACATTCTTCTCCAGTGTGTATGGAACATTCTCAAGGATAGACCATATGTTGGGTCACAAAACTAACATAAAAAATTTCACGAAGATTGAAAGTATAGCAAGCATATTTTCTAAACATAAGGCTTTGAAATTAGAATTCAACTGCAACAAGAAAGTAAAGAAACCCACAAAACTGTGGAAATTAAACAAATACTTCTCAAAACTGACAGAATCAAAGAAGAACTAAAACCAGAGATCAAAGGGTATATACAATGAAAATGACAACATGACATATCAAAATTTCTGAGATGCAGCGAAAGCAGTAATAAGAAGCTCGTTTATATCCTTACAGGCTTATATCAAGAAATAAGAGAGATCCCAAGTAAATAACCTAACATCACATCTTAAGGAACTAGAAAAAGAAAAACAAAGGCAACCCAAAGTCAGCAGAAGAGAGGAAATAGTAAAAATTAAGAGTAGAACTAAATAAAATAGAGGGAAAAAAAAGTATAGAAAAAAATCAATACAACAAAGAGCTGGTTCTTTGAAAAGATCAATAATTGACAAACCACTAAGAAAAAAAGAGAAACAACTCATATAAACAAAATCCGAAATGAAAGAGGAGAAATTACTACAGACATCATAGATATATAAAGGATCATAGACTATTAAGAAAGACTGTATGCCACCAAATTCAACAACCTAGAGGAAATAAATTCCTACTTTCTAGACTGAGTCACGAAGAAGTGGAATATCTAAATAGATCTATAAGCAGGGAGGAAATAGAAACAACTATCAAAATCCCCTAAAAGTCCAGGACCACATGGCTACATTAGTGAATTCTACCAAGCATTCAAAGATTTGGTTCCTATCCTTCTCAAAGTCTTCCCCCCCATAAAAGAAGCAATACTCCCTAGCACATTTTAGGAGACCAAAATAACCCACATACCAAAACCTGGAAAGCACAACATAAAGAAAACTACAGACCAATATCTCTAATGAATACAGATACAAAAATGCTAAACAAAATACTGGCAAATCGAATACAACAACACATTAAAAAACAATACATCACAATCAAGTGTGATTCATTCCAGGAGCACAAGGATGGTTCAACATACAGGCATCAACATAATACACCACATCAATAAAACAAAGAACAAAAACTCTATGAGCCTATCAATAGATGCAGAAAGGCATTCAATAAGATACATCCCTTTATGTTTAAAACATTCAAAATCAAAATCAAAGGAAAGTACCTCAACATAATAAAGGTCATATATGACAAACCACCAGCTAATATACTAAAATGGTGAAAAAAAAAGAAGGCTTTTCCTCTAAAATCAGGAATAAGACAAGGCTGCTCACTCTCTCCACTCTCATTCAAAATAATTCTGGAAATTTTAGCCAGAGTGATAACGTCAAGAACAAAGAAATAAAAGGTATCCATATCAGGAAAGATGTAAAGGTGACGTGATCCTGTAAAAAGAAAACCCCAAAGGCTCTGCCAAAAAACCATTAGAAACAATAAACCAATACAGTTAAGTTGTGGGATACAAAATCAATATACAAAAGTCTACTGCTTTTCTATATGCCAATGATGAAACTTCAGAAAATGAACTAAAAAAAGAAAACACCAATTACAACAAAAAAATAAAACAAAATACCTAGGAATAAACTTAACAAAGGATGTAAAGGACCTATATCTGAAAACCACAAAACATTACTGAAAGAAATTGATAAAGACACAATGGAAAAATATTCCAAGTTCATGGATTGAAAGAATCAACATAGTTAAAATAAAATGGCCATATTACCCAAAGCAATATACCAATTTAATTGCAATTCCCATCAAAATCCCAATGTCATTTTTTAAATAATAATTACCAAGTTTGTATGGAACCATAAAAAACCCCAAATAGCCAAAGCAATCCTGAGAAAATGAATGAAACTGGAGGTATCAGAATACCTGACTTCAAAGTATACTACAGAGCCACGATAATCAAAACAGCATGGTATTGGCAGAAAAACAGACATACAGACCAATGAAACAGAATCGAAGGCCCAGAAATAAAACTACATATATATGGACAAATCATCTTTGACAAAGAAGCCAAAAACACACAATGGAAAAAAGAAAGCCTCTTCAATAAATGATGCTGGGAAAATTGGAAAGCCACATGCAAAAGAATGAAACCTGACTACAGTTTGTCCCCTCTGCACAAAAATTAATTCAAAATGGACCAAAAACCTAAATATAAGATCTGAAACAATAAATTACATAGAAGAAAACATAGGACCTTGGCTGTAGAGAACAATTTATGAAATTGATACCAAAGGCAAGGGAAGTAAAGGCAAAAATAAATGAATGGGACTGTATCAAAATAAAAAGTTTCTTGCACAGCAAAAAAAACTGACAATAAAACAAATAGGCAGCCAAATAAACGGGAGATGTTATTTGCGAACAACAGCTCCAAAAAGGGGCTAATATCCAAAATATAAAAATAACTCACAAAGCTCAGCATCAAACAAGAAAACAATCCAATTAAAAAATGGGGAGAGGACCTGTACAGACACCTATCCCAAGAAGACATACAAACGGCCAACAGACACATGAAAAGATGTTCAACTTTTCAAACTATTCGAGAAATGCAAATCAAAACTACAATGAGATACCACCTCACACCTGTTAGATTAGCTATTATCAACAAGACAGGTAATAACAAGTGTTGGAGAGGTTGTGGAGAAAAAGGAACCCTCACTTATTGCTGGTGGGAATGCACATTAGTACAACCAGTATGGAAGAAAGTATGGTGATTCTGGAAAAAATTAAGAATAGAATTACTATATGACCCAGCAATCCCTCTACTGGGTATCTACCCACAAAACTCAAAAACATTGGTACGTAAAGATACATGCACTTCTGTATTCATCGCAGCATTGTTCACAGTGGCCAAGACATGGAAACAACCAAAGTGTCTCTCAATAGAGGATTGGATAAAGAAGATGTGGAACATATATACGATGGAATGCTATAAGAAATGATGTCACAGTGACATTTACGACAACATGGATGGACCTTGAGAACTTTATACTGAGTGAAATAAATAAATCAGAAAAAGCTAAGAACTGCCTGACACAGTGGATAGAGCATCGGACTGGGATGCAGAGGACCCAGGTTCGAGACCCCGAGGTCGCCAGCTTGAGTGCAGGCTCATCTGGTTTGAGCAAAAGCCCACCAGCTTGAACCCAAGGTCGCTGGCTCCAGCAAGGGGTTACTCGGTCTGCTGAAGGTCCGCGGTCAAGGAACATATGAGAGAGAAAGCAATCAATGAACAACTAAAGTGTTGCAACGCGCAATGAAAAACTAATGATTGATGCTTCTCATCTCTCTCCGTTCCTGTCTGTCTGTATGTACCTGTCTATCCCTCTCTCTGACTCACTCTCTGTCTCTGTAAAAAATAAATAAATAATAATAAAAAAAAGAAAAAGCTAAGAACTGTATGATTTCACACATAGATGGGATATAAAACTGAGGCTCATGGACACAGATAAAAGTGAAATGGTTACCAGGGGAGGGGTTCAGGGAAGGGGATGGAGAAAGGGTGTAAAGAGGGACAAATATAAGGTGACAAAAAATGACTTGACTTTGGGTGATGGGTATACAACATAATCAACAGTTCAAATGCTATAGAAACATTTACCTGAAACCTATGTACTCTTATTTATCAATGTCACCTAAAGTTACTTCTCTAAATAAATTAAAAAAAAAAAAAGAACATGGGTTGGTCTTGTGGTTCGTTTTGACAATATGGTCCAGTGGAAGTGACATTGTCTGATTTCCAAGTCTAGGCCTCAAAAAACCTTACAGTTCTAGCCCTGGCTGCAGGCTCAGTGGATAAAACCTCAGCCCAGAGCATGGATGTCCTAGGTTCGATTCCAAGTCAGGCACACAGGAGAAGCAACTATCTGCTTCCCCCTCTTCTCTCCCTGTTATCCTCCCATAGCCAGTGGCTTAACTGGTTCGAGTGTGGCCCTAAGGTGCTGAGGATAGCTCCATTGGAGCGTGACAGACAGCCTCAGGCACTAAAAATAGCTTGGTACTTGAGCATTGGCCCCAGACTGGGTTTCTGGGTGGATCCCAGTGGGCATGCATGTAGGAGTCTATCTCCCCTCCTCTTACCTAAAAAAAAACCCTCACAGTTCCTTCAATTGCTCTCTTACAACTCTTCCACAGACTAGCTTAGATGGCCTCTTGGAGATACATGGCCCAGCCTATACCCAGAACTGCCAGACACATGAATGAGGTCCTCATTGACCATCCAGCCCTAGCTGAGACAACTGTAGCCATGTGAGTGACGTTGAGAAGATAAGCAGATGAACTGCTCAGCTGACCCCACACCAAAGTGCTGGCCTACAGAATCATGAACAAATAAAATGGTTGTTTTATGCCAAATATTTGGCATGTTTTATTATCCTATGAGAAAAAAGATGTAGTACAAAAAAAAAAAAAAAAGATGTAGTACAAAACACCCTTCTAAAAAAAAATAATTTTTGCATAAAGTAAAAATAAGGTGTACTATTTTTACCTTTGATTAAATCAAACCTACTAATTTTATCACAACTACTGGATTGGTATTTGATCTAAAAGCAGCCACATTAAGACACAGAAAAGGCCTATTACCTATAAAGTGACACAGCACAAAATTCTGCCCCAAGGCCCTGACCGCTGGCTCAGTGAATAGAGCATCTGCCCAGCATATGGACATCCTGGGTTAAATTCTCATGGCACACAGGAGAAGCAATCATGTGCTTCTCCCCCTCTCCCCTCTCCCCCTGTTTTCCCTCTCCCCCCTCATCCTCAGGCCACAATAACTTGCTTCATTGGTACAAGCATGTCAGCCTCAGGTGCTAAAAATAGTTCAGTTGATTTGAGTATTGGCCCCAGACGGGTTGCCAGGTGGACCCCAGTCGGGGTGCACACAGGAGTCTGTCTCACTATCTCCCCTTCTCTTACTTAAAAAAAAAAATTCTGGCCCAATGGAAAAACCCATGGAAAATACTGACAAATGTAAATCTTTTATCAGGTAATATAAATGCAATATAAAAACCTGGTCACTAAAGCTGCTATTGCATCATAAACAGTCTGATATAAATCCTTATCCTGTAAGCACTAGGATCCAGCCTCCTTACATACCTACTGTAGAGGAAAACTCTGGAGTGAATATCCATTGCCTAAGGAAATTTGAGCATTTTTATCTTTACAATCTGAAAAGGTTTAATATGCTATATTAACTATTGTAGCACTTTATAGTGGTTTTTAAACATTCATAAAACATTTATAAATAATCTTTGAGAAAAAGCATATTATAGTGGACAGAGCACAGACTTCGGGTCAGGGAGACCTCTAAGTTCAGTAATACTATATGTGATCACTAAGATTTATTTTAATAACTAGAAATAAGAAAAATATATGTAAATATGTATTTTAGTATCTGGCATTCCAATAAATTCTATTTTTGTATAATTTATTAAGATTAAGGACACTGATGTTATCAACTGGCTTTTCTTATGTAACAAACTGCCTCAAAAATTAGTAGCTTAAAATAACAACCAATTCTAGGCCCTGGCTGGTTGGCTCAGTGGTAGTGCGTCAGCCTGGCGTGCAGGAGTCCCGGGTTCGATTCCCGGCCAGGGCACACAGGAGAAGCGCCCATCTGCTTCTCCACTCTGTCTTTCTCTTCCCCTCCCGCAGCTGAGGATGGCTCTATGGCCTCTGCCCCAGGCGCTAGAATGGCCCTGGTCACAACAGAGCAATGCCCCAGATGGGCAGAGCATCGCCCCCTGGTGGGCATGCCGGGTGGATCCCGGTCAGGCTCATGCGGGAGTCTGTCTGACTGCCTCCCCATTTCCAACTTCAGAAAAATACAAAAAAATTAAAAAATTAAAAAAAAAAACCAATTCTGAGTCAGCAGTTTAGGCTGGGTTCAGCTGGGCAGGTTCTACTGATTTTGGCCAACCTCATTCATGTTCCTGTGGACAGCTACCAGGTAGACAAGACTAGCTGATCTATGTCGGCTCAGCTGAGATGGCTTGTCTATTTTAAATGATCTTTCATCATAGATCTAGCTAGCCTAGACTCAATTACATGTTGGAAACATGTAAGATCTCTAAAGGCCCAGGATGAGAACTCACAAAATGTTGCTTCTACCAAGTTTATTGGCTAAAGCACATCACAAGGCAAGTAAAGTCTTAAAGGATGGAGTCAAGGAACTGCTTATTGTGTTCATTTTTGCAAATTACCACAGATCTATATATTAGATAGTGTTAAGGTTTTTTAGGAAAATATAACTCTTACTAAGTGCTAAGCACTTTGCTAAACGCTATATACATGTAGATGAGCACGTTTTCATGTATTTAATCATTACATTAAAGCATTACCAAAAGTCCTTAGGAGAAAAATGGGCTATTCCTATTTTACATGTGGGGAAATTAAAGTTTAGGGAGTTAGTAACTAGTCCAAAAGACTATCACTTATACATATAGCTGAGTCAAACTTGGGAATCAGGTTTTCTAGGTCCGATCTAGTTTAATGTTTTTGCTACTACATCACCCTCGATTATCTAAGAAATTGATTGCAAGATCCTAGTGGTCCTGTAACATTTTCATAAAGAAGCCTCTAAATAATGTCACATAACAAAATATTTTATCTTAAGTTTTATAGTCTACGAGCTTAACAACTCTGTCGTAAACTTTAAAAAGAAGCAGTTGATATGGTGCAGGTGTCATCTTGTTTCAGTTTGATTCTGGACTTTTTTCTTTCAAAGAGAAGTCCTTCAGTAAACTTCTACTGAATGCCTATTGCCTATGCCAGTCACTGTACTAAATACTAAATGAATATAAACTTTATTAAAAAGTTTTTTTCCATATTAAGATGCCACCTTTAAAATTTCTGGGATCTACTATTATTGTAAAGGAAATCTATATCTTTTTACATTAAATTCTGCAAAAACTAATAAGAACTCCAAGTTTAACAAATTGAGCATGCTAACAGATAATCACAAATATGCATTTAATTACTGAAGTCGGAGACTATCAGTTATTCTCTCTCTTTTTTTTTTTAGATTTATTTTTAGAGAGAGACAGAGAGAGAGGAGGGGGAGAAGCTGGAAGCATCAACTCCCATATGTGCCTTGACCAGGCAAGCCCAGGGTTTCAAACTGGCAATCTCAGCATTCCAGGTCGACCCTTGATCCACTGCACCACCACAGGTCAGGCTGGAGTCTATCAGTCATTCTTGACTCCTCCCTCTACTCATCCCCCACATCTTTTGCTCCAGTTTATTGATTGATCCTATCTTCAAAATATATAGCTAGTCCATCCACTGCTCTACAACTCCACTAACACTACCTTGGATCAAGCTACTATTATTTCTCACTCACACCATAACTAACATCCATTTGGTCTCCCTGTGCCCATTCTTGCCTTTTTAGAGGAGCCAATAATATCCTTAAAATATAAGCTGAGCTGCCTGGCCAGAGCAAACCAAAGAAGAGAATTTCTAAACATCAGTTATTTTAATGTAGAAAAACATGTCTATAGAGCATATAATTAGTATAAACTAAATTTATGTAGCTCACTAATTTTAAAAATTATCAGATAGTATTAGCATCATATAAAGTGTTTTCACAACTATATTCATAAACAACATACTCCTCTTTTAATACTGTGAAATAACACTTATTGCTGCCAGTTACATACCTAATATACTATATGTTTCTTGAAGAACATCTGAACATAGTAACATACATGAAAATAAAAACCATTCCAAATCCCAGAAACCAGAACTAATAGTTAACATTTTATTCAATAACCATATTTTAGATTGACTATATTATATGATATTATGTAGACATACTCTTTTTTTTTTTTACAGACAGAGTGAGTCAGAGAGAGAGAGAGATAGGGATAGACAGACAGGAACACAGAGAGATGAGAAGCACCAATCAGTTTGTTTTGTTGCGACGCCTTAGTTGTTCATTGATTGCTTTCTCATATGTGCCTTGACCGTGGGCCTCCAGCAGACCGGTAACCCCTTGCTCGAGCCAGTGACCTTGGGTCCAAGCTGGTGAGCTTTTGCTCAAACCAGATGAGCCCGTGCTCAAGCTGGCGACCTCGGGGTCTCGAACCTGGGTCTTCCACATCCCAATCCGACGCTCTATCCACTGCGCCACCGCCTGGTCAGGCTATGTAGATATACTCTTAAAGAGAATCTAATTCTCTGAACATATTAGGTGCCTACTATCCAATTAGAAACTTCTGTTCATGCTATTCTCTCCTCAAAGCATCAACCTGATCCCAATCTTCTCACCTTCCTGATTGAGAATTACTTAAACTCTGAGCATCTATTTTATCATAAAGCTTTTGTGAGGATTTAATGATGTGCATTGAGAGTCTAGTACAGTAAGCACTGTATAAATGGTGGTCATTATTATTAGCTAAAAAGTACCTCTTTAGTGGAACTTCCACAGATTACTTCGGCCCTTCTCTTATACTATTTGTATGCCACTTACATTGTAATGCATCATCATGAGTCAATACTTGTCCTCCCTCCCTCCCTAGGATCTGAGATGCTTTGGGCAGTTCCCAGGCCTCCCTCAATTTTATACTTTGCACACTGTATACAGAAACTTAAGGTCAAATAAAAAACATTTTTTCATATCTATACCTGTAAATCATTAAGCTAGGAGACACAGAGATGAGCAGTAAGTCTCAATTTCTGCCCTCACATAGCTTATAAACTTTTAGAAGGAAAGAGACAAATGACTTTAAGTCTACAAACCCTTCTTTTGAAACCCTTGGGGAAAAATATGTTTCAGAATTCAGAATTTCTCAGATTTCAGAAAAATAATGCACATATGTACTGTATATTTAGTAACTCAGTGAGATCTAGGCCAGGGCGCTATAATCAAACATTATTATTTCTATAGTGAAATGTTTGAATATTTATACTTACTAAGCATTAACAGACTATAAATAGTCTCACATCAGTTCAGGTCAGATTTTATCACTGTATTGATTTCCAACTGTTGCTATAACAAATTATCACAGACTTAGTGGATTACAAGATAAATTTCTTATGGTTCTGGAAATCAGAATCAGAAGTCTCACTGGGCTAAGGCCCAGGACTCTGCATAGCTGGGTTCTTTCTACAGGATCTATGGGAGAATCTGTTCTTTTCCTCTCCCTCTTCTACAGGCTATTTGCATTTCTCCGTTCCTGACCCTTCATCCTTAAAGCCAGTAATCGCATCACTCAGACCTCTGCTTCTGCTCTCACATCTTCCCTGACTCTCTGGCCTCCCTCTTTCCCTTAGAAGGAACCCTGTGGTTACACTGACTCCATTTGGATAATCCAGGTTAATTTCCCCACTTTAAGATTCTTAATTTAATCATATCTGCAAAGTTGTCTTTGCCAAGTAAAGGAGCATTTACAGGTTCCAGGAATTAAGAATGGACATCTTTGGGGAAGGGGTGGGGGTGAATGAGGCATTATTCTGCCCACAAGCACCACCAGATGAGTTAAAAACAAACAAACAAATAAACAAAAAAGAAAAATTACTTTTCAGTCTTTTGGAATTTAGAACTACAGATTAAGGAATTTTGGATCTGTATAAGCCAAAATAGTATAAGACTAGTTATATAAGAAAAGCACAGGATAATTGTAGAAATACTGTACCTCCCCATGTATAAGATGCTCCAATCTATAAAGACACACCTTAATTTTGGGGCCCAAAATTTGAAAATAAGTGTATTACATAAAGTTATTGAACTCAAGTTTTATTCATCATAAAACTCATACAACTCCTCATCACTGTCAAAACTCTCATCCATTAGCTTGTCCTCATCTGTGTCTGATGACAAATCACTGTCTCCACATACTGCCTCAATCTCAGTTCCACCTATGGCATCTGAAATGCCACACTTCTTAAATGACTTGACAATCATCTCAATCTTGATATTATCACATGATCTTTTCACCCAGGTACAAACTTCTCCTATAGCTGGTTTCTTCACTCTTCCTGCCGGTGTCAAATTGTCCCCAGAAGACTTCATCCATTGGTTTCATTTGTCTCTGTCTCTCATCACAGCTTTGAAGGGTTAATGCTGACATCAAGTGGTTGGAACTGGGATGTCAAGCCTCCAGGTATAATGGCAAGTTTTGTTTTTGCTCTGCACCAACCTTTTTTGCATTTTTTGTTATGTGTGCCCTGAACTGATCAAGCACCAATAGGGCAGGTTTGCTTAAGAGCCCACCCGGTCTCCTTCTCTAAGCTTTGTCAAACCAGATCTTGATCCCATCCTGATCCATCCAACCCTTGTCATGAACGTGGACAATCACTCCTCGAGGAATGTCTTCTTTTGGCATTGTTTTGCATTTGAAAATCAGCATAGGAGGCCACTTGGTTCCATCAGCACAGCAAGCTAGAACAACTGTATACTGATAATGGCTCTTTCCGTGTCCACTTGCCTTCACAGTTACAGTTATCACCCCTTTATCAACAGTTCTGTTACTTGGGACATCAAATTGAAGGGGGACTTCATTCATATTTGCAATCTGTCTCAACTCAAACTGATGTGTCTTCCAACATTGAATAACAAAATGATGAAATTCAAGGACCTTCTGCTCATAGCTTTCAGGCATCTTTTGGGCAAGTCAGGTGCATGTACACATGATTAATCCACTCCATTTCATGAACCCGAAGCACCAATTGTGTCCTTTGAAATCAGTAACTTCTTTTTCATCAGCAATTCTTCTTGCCTCATGCTGAACCATCTTTGTGGATACAGGAATTCCAATTGCCCTTTGCTGAAGACAATCCATATCTTCAATTCCCTCTCTAAATCAGGCCATTTTGCTGACTTGCCTCTCGTGGCCTTCTTCTGTTGTGGTGGTTTCAGTAGAGTTTCTTCTTCCCGTAGCCAGTCTCGGATTTATTTCTCAGTTGGAGGAGGATCAAGCTTACGTTCAGCAGCACGCTTTCCATTCACTTTTGCAAACTGGATCACTTTAAACTTGAATTCAGCACTGTACGAAAATCTTTTCTGATCCATTTCTGGGCAGAAGATGGCAAAATGTAACCTACCGTAATATACCAGTAACAAGTGTGAAACAATGAGTGAAAGACAACAAGCATGAAAAAGTGGGAAATATAAGTAAAAACAGATACAGTATTTCAACAACCACTGTGTAAGATACTCCCAGTTTTTTGACCCCAAATTTTTCAAAAAACAGGTGCGTCTTATACACGGGGATATACGGTATAATGAATGGAAAGACTACAACCAGCTAAAATGTCAGAAAATGATGCAAAGGACTGTGACAGGCAAACACTGGTACAAAGGTCATTTTCAGAAATACAAACTTTTCACACACACAAAACAGCAACAACAAAGTCAGAGACAGGGACAGGTAATTATATTACATATTTGGGAAAGAAATAGAAATGCAGTTTAACTGAACTGTATAAAGTAAAAGCAGAAAAGTAGTGAAAGAAAAGAATGGAAAAACAAATTGAGGGCAGATATGTTAGGCTATGTTGCTTGTCAGGATGAAGAGTTTGACCTTAATCCTAGAAGTGAGCAGCAGATGAAACTAGTTTTAAAAAAAGAAATGATGTGATTTGATTAATAACTAGAATAAGATGAACAAGAGGATTCATTCAAACCAGGAGAGGAAGAAAAAGAGCAGACCAGTGAGTGATTAATCTAAAGATGTCAAGATATGTAAAATTCATGACATTTCATAAAATAAATTTGTTTGGTATTTTTCTGAAGTGAGAAGTGGGGAGTAGAGAGACAAACTCCCACATGTGCCCAACCGGGATCCACCTGGCAAGCCCACTAGGGGGCGATGCTCTGCCCATCTGGGGTGTTGCTCCGTTGCAACAGGAGCCATTCTAGCGCCTGAGGCAGAGACGATGGAGCCATCCTCATTGTCTGGGCTAACTTTGCTCTAATGGAGCCTTGGCTGCAGTAGGGGAAGAGAGAGATAGAGAGAAAGGAGAGAGGGAAGGGTGGAGAAGCAGATGGGCGCTTCTCCTATGTGCCCTGACTGGGAATCAAACCCAGGACTTCCACAAGCTGGGCCAATGTTCTGCCACTGATCCAACCAGCCAGAGCTTATAAAATAACTTTTAATAAAAGAAGCTACCAATTATAGTGTTTACTGTGTATCAGGTATCATTCTAAATAATTTCTGTCTCACAGAAACCTATGAAAGAGTTAATTTCCATTTTATAAATGAAAAGATTAAGACAGCAAAATGTAAGCAATCCTACACTGTGCAAGTAGCATGGCTTAGATTTGGATCCAGATAGATATGACTCCAAAGTCCAAATAAGCATGAGTCCAGAGTGACATAATGTTAAGTTCTTAATCTGAACGCTGGAAAAATTAATTCGTGAATTAAATTAAATACATAAATATTAGAATAATTAGATATATATTCTAATGCAAACACTAAAATTTCACTATTTACAGCTATTAAGCCAACAAAGAAAACAAAATGGAATCATTAAAAAAACCTACTAAATCTAAAAGAGAAAAAAGGAAATAAAAGGAATTGATGACATTAAGGCAAAAAGAAAACAAGTAGCAAAATGGTAGATTTAAACCCTACCATATCAATAATCACAGTAATCATAAAGGATCCGAACATGCCAATTAAAAGGAAGAGATTGTGAGAGGGGATTGAAAAAAAAGAGACTCATCCACATGCTGCCTATAAAAAAATCTGCTTTAGACATAAATTGATTAAAAGAATGGAAAAAGATATACTATACTGCCTGACCAGGTGGTGGCGCAGTGGATAGAGCGTTGGACTGAGATGTGGAGGACCCAGGTTCGAGACCCCACGGTCACCAGCTTGAGCGCATCTGGTTTGAGCAAAGCTCACCAGTGTGGACCCAAGGTCGTTTGCTTGAGCAAGGGGTTACTCGGTCTGCTGTAGCCCCACGGTCAAGGCACATATGAGGAAGCAATCAATGAACAACTAAAGTGTTGCAATGAAAAACTGATGATTGATGCTTCTCATCTCTCTCTGTTCCTGTCTGTCTGTCCCTGTCTGTCCCTTTCTCTGACTCTCTCTCTCTGTTAAAGAAAAGAAAAAAAAGATATACCATGCTAAGGAAAAAAAAGTTGAGTGACTATATTAACTAATCAAAGTAAATTTTAGATAAAGAATATTACCAGAAGTAAAGAGAATCATTAATAATAATAAAGGAGTCAATTCATCAAAAAGATATAGCAATCCAAAATGTTTATGTACCTTATAAAGAGTTTCAAAATAAAGTAAAAAAAGAACTGCAAGAAAAAAAAACAGAAAAGTCCACAGTTATAGTAAAAAATTTCACTGTCTCCTTCAATAATTGATAGAACTGAATGGGCAGAAAATCAGTAAGAATATAGAGGTCTTGAAGAACACTATCAACCTACTTGACCTAATTGTATTTTATAGAAAGAACATCCTATCCCAAAACATCAGAATATACATTTTCAAGATTACCCAAGAAAGTCCTTATTTTGTGCCATAAAACAAGTCAGAATAAATTTAAATGTGTTCAAGTCCTACAAAGTATGTTTTCTGACCACAACATGATTAGAAATCAGTAACAGAAAGATATCCAGACAATCCTCATATATCTAAAAACTAGAAAACATATTTCTAAATAGCCCCAAGTCAAAGAAGAAAAAAAAAAAAAAAATCAAAATTTGAAGGAAGTACCTAGAGCAGTACAAAGAGGGAAATACGTAACACTAAAATGTCTATATGAGAAAAGAAGAAAGAGCTCAAATGCATGGCCTCAACTTTCACCTCAAGAAATTAGAAAATATAAAGCAAATTTAACTCGAAGTATGCAAGAGAGGAAACAGTAAAAATGAGATCAGAATTCAATGGAATAGAAAATAGAAAAATAATGGAGGGGAAAAAGATCAATGAAACTAACAGCTGGTTCTTTGAGAACATCAATAAAACTGATAAACCACTAGACAGGCTAATGGGGGAGGGAAGGGAATACAAAATGACAGTATCTGGAATGAGAGGAGTGATTATCACTTTAGATTCTTACAGCTATTAAAAGAATAGTTAGAGAATATTATAAACAACGTATGCCAAAAAATTAAACATGAATGAAATAGATAAATTCCGGTAAAGACAGAACTACTACAGCTTACTCAAGAAGAAATAATTACATAGCCCATTAGGGGAAAAAAGAACACAAAACCAATATTAAAGCATTTATACTACCTGACTTCAGTATTTATTATAAACAACATAATTCATGTAGTGTGGTATTATTGGTGTGGAGACAAAGAGTCAAAGATGTTGACTATGTCCAGATTTGACATAGGTGCAAACATAATTGAATAGAGAAAGGATTTTTTAATAGTGCTACAAATTAGATATCGGTATTAAAAAACAAAAAAACCCTTGTTGATCCTTACCTCACACCATGTACAAATAGATCATAGACCCAAATATAGAATGTAAAATTATAAAACTTATAGAAAAAAACAAAATCTTTGTGATCTTGGGTTAGGCAAAATTTTCTTAGATATAACACTTTAAAAGCACAATCCATAACAGAAAATAAAATGTTAAACTGGAATTCAACAAAATTAAAAACTTTGCTTTTTGAAACCTACTTTTAAGGGAATGAAAAGATAACCCACATTAAGAAAAAATATTTGCAAATCACACATGTAATAAAGCACATATATCTAGAATAAAAAACCCTTAAAATTCAATTACAAAAGAAATAACCCAATACATAATGGCCAAAGATTTAAACCAATACTTTACAAAAGAAAATATACAAATATCATAAGAAAAGGTGATCAGCCTGACCAGGCAGTGGTGCAGTGGATAGAGCGTCAGACTGGGATGCAGAGGACCCAGGTTCAAGACCCCGAGATCACCAGCTTGGGCGCATCTGGTTTGAGCAAAGCTCACCAGCTTGAGCCCAAAGTCGCTGGCTCGAGCAAGGGGTTACTCAGTCTGCTGAAGGCCCATGGTCAAGGCACATATGAGAAAGCAATCAATGAACAACTAAGGTGTCACAACGGAAAACTGATGATTGATGCTTCTCATCTCTCTCCGTTCCTGTCTGTCTGTCCCTATCTATCCCTCTCTCTGACTCTCTGTCTCTGTAAAAAAAAAAAGAAATAAAAACAAAGAAAGAAAAAGTGATCAATATCATTATTTATTTATTTACTTATTTTGGTATTTTTCTGAAGCTGGAAACGGGGAGAGACAGTCAGACAGACACCCGCATGCGCCCGACCGGGATCCACCCAGCACGCCCACCAGGGGGCGACGCTCTGCCCACCAGGGGGCGATGCTCTGCTCCTCCTGGGCTTTGCTCTGTCGGGACCAGAGCCACTCCAGCGCCTGAGGCAGAGGCCACAGAGCCATCACCAGTGCCCGGGCCATCTTTGCTCCAATGGAGCCTTGGCTGTGGGAGGGGAAGAGAGAGACAGAGAGGAAGGAGAGGGGGAGGGGTGGAGAAGCAGATGGGCGCTTCTCCTGTGTGCCCTGGCCGGGAATCGAACCCGGGACCTCTGCACGCCAGGCCAACGCTCCACCACTGAGCAAACCGGCCAGGGCCAATATCATTAGTTTTTAAGGAAATGCAAATTAAAGCCACACTGAGATACCACTACAAACCTGTAAGAATAGCTAAAATTAGAATGGCGAGGATGTAGAGCAATTGACCTCACTCCTTGCTTGTAGAAATATAAAATGACATGATCACTTTGAAGAACACTTTAGCACTTTATCTTATAAAGTTAAACATATGTTTACTGTATGACCCAGCCATTCCACTTCTAGGTATTTATTCAGGAAAAATGAAAGCATTCATCCAAACATTGACTTGTACACAAATGCCCATGGCAACTGTATAAAACTTATAAACCACCCAAAATGCTCACCAACAGATGAATGAATAACAACTCGTTATCCACTGGAATAGTATTCACACAATGGAAGAGTATTCAGCAACAAAATGAACTAATGATATATGGAACAACATGGGTAAATTAAGATCATTATGCTTAGTGAAAGAAGCCAAATGAAAAGAGTATATACTACATAATTCCATATGAAGTTCTAGAAAATGCCAACTAACCTACAGTGACAGAAAGTAGATTAGTGGTTGCCTAGAATGGAGGTGGGAGTTGGGGTCAGTGGAAGGAGTAGAAAGAGGGAGGATACAGGGCACAGAAAGGAAGACTATAAAATTGAGGGAAGCTGGGGAGGGGTACTCATTATCTTGATTTTCATGATGGTTCAGAATAAATATGTAAGTCAAAACTTACCAAATTGTATAATTTGTTTGGCAATTGTATTTCAATAAAGTTCTCAAAAATCTATCCGCAATTGTATTTCAATAAAGTTCTCAAAAATCTATCCAATCAAATAGCCTTCACTATTCCATTCACTTATTATTTTCTACCAGCTATTACCAAAATATATATGAGTTAAATTTATGACAGTAATATTAGACATCAACTTCAATGTGCAAGAAGGTATGATTTTTCAAAAACATTTCTAGAAATACATATGCAAAAAATCTTGAAGACTAATAGATTAAACCAGTGAAAATTTAGACAAATCAGTGAGCTTTGCTATCTTCTGTCAACATATTATAATCCTATTCTTGACTTGAAAATAAATGCAGTCATCACAATGAAAAACTGGAATGTGGCTTTATCAATTCCCATTCCATCACTAAAAATAATGTACAGCATAAAATAGTAGAAGAGTTGAGTTACTAGGCATTTGTAATTTGTCTATGTCAAAGTCAAAAATTTCTCCACAAAAAGCATTTCACTTGGTGACAGAGTCCCAAACCAGTTCACAAACCCTATTTAAGCAGCAGGGATTAATTTTCTTCTGCATCACTGCCCCCCCCCCCCCCACTGCATCACTGACACTGGCATGGACACTTGCTATAATTTCATCCATTTTATTTTTTAAAATTTTTTCTTATTTTTTTACAGAGACAGAGAGAGAGTCAGAGAGAGGGATAGACAGGGACAGACAGGAACGGAGAAAGATGAGAAGCATCAATCATCAGTTTTTTGTTGCGACACCTTAGTTGTTCATTGATTGCTTTCTCATATGTGCCTTGACCATGGGCCTTCAGCAGACTGAGTAACGCCTTGCTCGAGCCAGCGACTTTGGGTCCAAGCTGGTGAGCTTTGCTCAAACCAGATGAGTCCGCACTCAAGCTGGTGACCTCGGGGTCTCAAACCTGGGTCCTCCGCATCCCAGTCCGATGCTCTATCCACTGCGCCACTGCCTGGTCAGGCAATTTCATACATTTAAAAAACACAAAACAACATCAACAAAAACAAACCTCTCTTCATCCCACTTCCCCCTCTGCCTACTTTATCTACCCTCTACCTCCCCCCCAAAACACACCCTGATTTCTCTCTTCTCTTTAATGGCAAAATTCCTTGAATGAGTTCTGACTTCTTTTCTCCAATTCTCTCTTAAATCTGTCCCAGTCAGTCTTTCATTTCCAACACTACACCAAACCACCTTACCAAGGTCAGTTATCTGCTATATCCAGTAGCAGGCCTCTCCTAATAACCTCTTAACAGCATCTGACAGTTAGTTCTTCACCCCTTGAAATCACTTGATTTGGCTTTCAAAAGACCTCAAATTCCTGGCTTTCCTACTACTTCCTTCTCTTCATCTTTTGTACCTCTAAATCTTAGAATATTCTAAGACTTAGTGCTTGGACCTTTTTTTTTCTTATTTTGCCCATATTCACTTCATTAATAATTTCAAATTCAAAGTTCTCAAAGTGGGATGTACATCTATATCTAACTTAAAGAACTTGTATGGCTCACTGTCATCCTCAAACAAAGTCAACTATAGAGAATTCTACCATTATTTGGGGAGACAGCTGCAGGTAAAAAACATATTCAAATAGAAACAAAAAAGTTAAAAATAAAAATAAGTGAAGATTTTCAAGACTATCACGATCTTTCTTTATTTTAATATTCCTGGTATAGAAATTAGTTAAAAATTAAAAATAAAGCTAAGCCCTGGCTGGTTGGCTCAGTGGTAGAGCGTCGGCCTGGCGTGCGGGGGACCCAGGTTCGATTCCCGGCCAGGGCACATAGGAGAAGCGCCCATTTGCTTCTCCACCCCCCCCCTCCTTCCTCTCTGTCTCTCTTCCCCTCCCGCAGCCAAGGCTCCATTGGAGCAAAGATGGCCCGGGTGCTGGGGATGGCTCCTCAGCCTCTGCCCCAGGCGCTAGAGTGGCTCTGGTCGCAGCAGAGCGATGCCCTGGAGGGGCAGAGCATCGCCCCCTGGTGGGCAGAGCTTCGTCCCTGGTGGGCATGCCGGGTGGATCCCGGTCGGGCGCATGCGGGAGTCTGTCTGACTGTCTCTCCCCGTTTCCGGCTTCAGAGAAATAATAAATAAATAAATAAATAAAGCTAAATTGATGAATACTAAAACAAATACTTTTTCTTCTACTCATTTATTATAACAGAAACATTTAAATACCATACTAAGTAGTTCACTAAAATGTAAATCACAGCATAACTAAGGTCCTGGTCCTATAGGACTATAACAGTAGTAGCTTATATTAATAAAGACTTGATACAAAAGCCTTTTTATAGCAATAATCTCATTTTACCCTAAAAAAGACTCCATAAGGATATTATAAAAAACACTATTTTAACCAGCAGTTTCACGATCTCTCATAAAACAGACTTTTAATAAGCAAATTTAATGAATTTAAAATTAGTTGCAGAACTCATAAATCCATCCCTACTATAAAAAATATATTTTAAAATTTATGTTTGACTGAGGACAGGTCATTAATGTCATCTTTCCATACTTATTGTAACATCACAAAAAAGAAATTTACATTTTCTTTTTAATGCTAATGACGAAACTAAGTCCTTTATATATGCATTCATTAAGAGACATACTTTCATCATTTATTTCCATGACCACACTGACCATGAAAAGGATGATTTTTATGATATTAACACTGATGGGGTACACAGCTGTTGGCTGCCTATATCACAATGAAAAAGACTTATTTTTTCACGTAAGAAGAATACATTTATAATTAAGCACTCATGAGTAATGCATGACCCTTTTCCTCCCTCCAAGATTCCTACCATAAATGCTGTGGCCTGTTCTGCCTGCCAGCCCATGTTGGAAGCATGGAGACTAGGCAGAGCAAGGCTTTCTAAAGTGTGCACAATCTCTCTTGAGCACTCCTACTGTCAGTACTTCCAGTCCTGGAGATTGAGGAGCAACACCTTCCCTTCCACTTCTAAAAGCATCTGTGCCCTCAAAAAGTTCCACTTCTAAAACCCCGTCTCTAAAATGTCCCCTTCAGACGTAATATTCCATCCTACCAATCCAATTTCTCATTTTAAAATGTATCAGTTCCTGTAATCCTTCCATCCTTTCTATTTTCAAAACCATTAACACACTTTTGCCTTTGCTCCCCTTCCTACTGCACTGGCATTTCACATACCTCTTCAAAGGAGAACTACCCCAGACCTTCCTCCTTGGTCCCAATAGAACAGTCGAATCAGAATGCACGACATTATATCCTCTTCCATCACACATTCTGCATCCTCTGCTGGCTGTTCCTAATTCCTACTCTGTAAATATTAAGTCAAGTAAACAGTTTTGTTATATACCAGTTCTTCTACACTCTCTTCTTTGCATAACTCCATCTATTTCCAGATTCTCGAACTGTCGCCTCTAAATTACTTAAACAATGCTAACATTCTTGTAAATATTTAGTCCTGAGCTATCTGACAGACAGTAATACATCATCTCATTAACCCAAAATCAACATATTCAAAATCAAATTCATCATCCAAGACTCTCCACTCTCCCCCAAAAGAAAATTTACTCATTCTCTGAACTTCTCTATTCCTATTAAAGCAACAAATCAGTTATGATCACTGTTAACAAAAACTCTCCTTTAATGACCTAAAGATTAAGAGGACAATCTCTTCAGAGGTAGATCCAGAAAGGAGAAATTCCCTGTCAGGAAGTATGTAAGCACTAATACTATAAAGGAAAAATGAACTCTCAGGGGAAAAAAAAAAGAGTTATACTGCGCTTCTAAGTGCCTTTGAATTTTATTTGTAACTGAAAGAAACCACAGAGGTCATCTACTTCAACATCTTCATTTCACAACTGAGAAAACAGAGACCTTGCTTGAGAGGTAAATGAATTGCCCACCATTACATGGAAGATCCTAGCTCCTTCCAATTTGTCTCACTCCCTGACCATTGATGTAAGGCTGTACCCACCGACTGAAGAAGATCCCCCCCCTCCATGTCCAGTGGGTGTCAAGAGGCCAAGTTCCTAATAATGCTGTCATATCTCACACAGGAGAAACGTACTTCAAGGTAAATTCCGAATTGATTTTCCCATAAAAATATTGTTGTACACTGTATTATAGGTATTTTCAATACTATATTTATACTAATTATTAATATAGTTTTTTTTTTTTTTTGTATTTTTCTGAAGCTGGAAACGGGGAGAGACAGTCAGACAGACTCCTGCATGCGCCCGACCGGGATCCACCCAGCACGCCCACCAGGGGGCGAGGCTCTACCCTTCAGGGGCATTGCTCTGTTGCGACCAGAGCCACTCTAGCGCCTGGGGCAGAGGCCAAGGAGCCATCCCCAGCACCCAGGCCATCTTTGCTCCAATGGAGCCTCGGGCTGTGGGAGGGGAAGAGAGACAGAGAGGAAGGAGAGGGGGAGGGGTGGAGAAGCAGATGGGCGCTTCTCCTGTGTGCCCTGGCCCGGAATCGAACCTGGGACTTCTGCACTCCAGGCTGACTCTCTACCACTGAGCCAACCGGCCAGGGCCTATTAATATAATTTTTAAAATTTTTAGTATTATTATCTTAACTCTCTAAGGTATTATGGATTAAATTTGGTGGGCTGTTTGTGAATGTAACCACTAAGCTTCTTGTTTATGAGAAAGTAAAGTTCTAAGTTTTAAACCATTTTATAGGTTTTACAGTATAATCAATCCCATGCTAAGTTAGGAACTACCAATACACAGAGACTCAAAATTATAAACTCAATGTGGTAAACTAAGAACACATTTCAGAAAAGCTTCATTTTACACAATGCTCTCCTCAGTGGTCATTTATTCTGGCACATTTAGCACAGGATATATTTATATACATCTTTTTATTAATATTTCATGGAAAACCAAAGTAAATCAAAAAGAATCAAACACATTTCTATACTCATCTTAAGAAAAACAAAGAAAACTTTTCATGTATGTTTTTATGAAGGGAGCTCTAAGAGGTAAGAAGAAAATTATTATCATTTCATAAGTAAAGGGTTGACAATGTATACATTATACAGTATCTAGTGCTAGTTCCAAATATGTGTGGGTAAAGGAATTCTATCTGAATAGATAAATGAAGCTCAAAGAATCTCCAAATAACATTTTCTCTTTTCTCTGGAGATAAAGCAATGTTTCATGAATTGAAATTTATTTAATAAAGTTTTAAAAATTTAATGCATTAAATTTTTAATGCATTAAATCAGTGAATATTCTTCACTCATTCCATTTGCCCAACATCAACAACAAAGACACTGAGCCTCTACTACTTGCTACACACTATGCTAACAACTTTGGATTTATGGTAGTAATCAAGTCAGTTCCCAGCTTCAGGAAGCTTAACAGAAACCTTGAGTTAACTGCATGTATGCAAGGGATAATGACAACTGAATTTCAGTTGGCCATTTAAGAAAATATTTCAAAATATAATCAAATTAATTCTCAAAAAAATACAATAGCAATTTTAAGGACATTTAATAGTCTTTTTATATAAAGTGCCCTCACAAAGTAACCAAAAGCACTGTTTTGGTAAAAGTTCTAATAATATATTTTAATAGAAGTTTTTACTATGAAAATTACCTGAGCTAATCCTTCATTAAGGAAATCAAAAGCTACTATCTACTGTGATAATGAAGATCAAGCATTTGGAAATGGTACCTTACACTGTTCTGAAAATAAAGGAAAATGTATAAACAGACCATTATACAAGAGTCATACATTGTCTCTGAATATACAGTTATTTACAAACCTGAATAAAAAGTAGCTCCGTATCACATCTTACAAATCAACACAACTATGTATTTTGGATTTTGTCAGCTCTAAGTTCTTTTCCTTCATGTTTTGTAGAGATTTTATTTTCACAAACTTAAATCAATATTCTACTTGTTTTATTACCGAGTTTTGTAACTTTTTTCATCAATACTAGCTATACCTATATTTAGATGTTACATGATATTAACTATAATACTTATTAAATTATTAAAAACTCTTGATAAACAAGAAATATTCTCAATTTAGAGCCATACCCTTACAAAGCAAAATTCAATGTAAATATCAGACATTCTAAAACGCCACAACAAATCCTAATGACATTTTTTTCATTGTATTTTTACACTGAAATATTTTTATCATTCATCAGCTAAAACATTTTTTAAATCTTTAAACGCATTAGAAAAACATTTTTAGTAAATTTATGCATGCTACTTAGTGGAATAAATGAATATTTCAGCACTATTTACATACAAGGAAATCAGGGTACCAAGGTGTCCATTTTGTAAATTGCAAGGTCATTTCCTAACCCAGCAACTGATCCCACACCATTCAATTCTATTATACGTGCGCCACTTCCAAGTGCCATAAAACAATTACTTAAAACTGCCTCTGCAATGCCTGTGTGCAATTCCGTTTCATCAAAAGGGTTATGGCAACAAGCTCAAACAAGAGAAGCTGGAAAGAGAGGATTACAAAAAAAACCCACTTACTTTTGTTAGCGAATCATTTATTTTAAAACAATAAGGAAGATGTAAATAGTTTTCAACATACCATGAAACCAACAGTTGTTTCTTCCATTTTCAAAAAATAGTTCACCTTTTCAGATAAATCATGTAAAATTGGAGCCTACCCATCCTTGTAGACAGAAATTAGAAAAATGATTTAAAAAATCCCATAACAAGTAATTCAATACAATACATGATAATAGCAACCAAAAAAAACCCTGAATAAAAAATAAAATTTAGATTAGGGCATACTCATAATGGTGGTTAAAACTCCATCTTAACTATTAAATGCTTCCTTTCGTTCAACTGAAGACTATGATGAAAAATCAAATATTCTGCTATGAGAAAATAAACACAAAACTTTTCTTATTCAAAACTTGAAAAATTTTATATCATGTACTTTATTCAACTATTCGACATATACTTTTCCTAACTTAGTAACTTAGAGCATGAGAAAAAATGTTCCTGAGAGTTCAAAGGTTGAAACTGCATTTGTAATTATGATACGGTCTTATCAATTAGAAAAGTAAAAGTTACGTACCATATGGATTAAATTTAAGAACATTAGACGGATTGAATAACCAATAAATCAATTACATCAATTACTGGACAGAAATAAGACTTAGCTACTATGTGAATCTAGCACCAAAGAAAAAAATTAAACTATAATTCAAAGCACGCCTTATATAGATAAAGGACAGGATTAGACCGAGCCGTATTAAGGTACCCAAGTCTAGCTGAGGATTACTTAATTAATTGGCTATAGGACAGGTCGTGAATGTTCAGGTCAGATGTGCCTCCCTTTTATCATCATTCCAGTTCATCATCATCCCTAAGTGCAAGAGAAGGCGTCAGAGTACCAAAGCTAGGGGGCATGCTGTAGCAAGGGGAGAAGAAAAATGGGAAAGGTGCAATGGATGCTGCATAGTTGAATAATTATCTGGGTGGCACAATGGGCGAGTCCTGCCGACCTCGGAGCCGAGTGAGCGGCTCCGTGACTCTCCCGGAGGAACCCCCCATTAGCAGGCATCAGAAGCGATCCCCCGCTTCGCGTGCGCTTCAAGCGAAGAAAGGATTCCGCACTCACTTTACCGTTAGGTCTTTAGACACAGACGCGCGGCGCAAACACGCAAACGCACCAGCTCCCTTTACAGAGCCCGGGGCACGTTGCGCAAGCGGGGGCTTCTCCGCCACGCTACGCTGCAGCCTCCCCCAGAGCCAGGAGGCACGGGGGCGTCCCGTGGGTGCAGCGCAGGGGCGCTCAGGCGGTGGCACCTCAGGTGAGAGCCACAGTCTCACCGCCTACAGCAGCCTGCAGCCGGTCCCTGCAACCGAGACCCCGACGCGTCCGCCGGCCGCCGTCTCCCTCGGCACCCAGCGCGGCTGGCCGGTGGGCGGCGGGAGATCGGGAACCCGTGGATGGGGGTGGGGGCCGTCGCGGGGGAGGCGCGCCCACCTCCCTCACCTTTGCTGGGCTAGAGCTCCACGCACACTTCTCCGTTCTAGCCGGTGAGGAAGAGTTCCTCTCCAGCACCTTCTCCCCCAAAAAGCAATACCTGAGAGACTCGCGCTCACCGAGAGATCTTGGGGGGCTTTTGCTTTACCCCTTCTTCATGCTTCGGCGGCGGCCGCCGGTCCTTCTCAGCTCCCAGGACTCCTCCTAAAGCCTCCAGGAGAGTCAGGCTCCCAGGTGGAACCCGCTCCGTGCAGCGGCCCACTCGCCCCGCCACGAGGATCGCCGGCTGCGGTGCCCGCCGGTCGCCGGACCCACAGTGTGCTCGACGAGCGATCGAACAACACCGAGAGCCGCCGCCGCCGCCCCCCACCCGCCCCCTCCCCGCACGAGCCTCACCACAACTGGGCACAGGAACCCGCGCCTGAAGCAGGGGGGACCGCTGGACTCTCGCCACCTAACCTCCCATCCTTCCCACCAGGAGCTGTCCCCCGCCAATCAAAGTCTTCCAACTTAAGATGCTCGCTTTCCTCTTCAGCCCCCACTGCCTAGGTGCAACGATGGTGGGAAACTCAGCCTCCGCCCACTCACCCGTCAGCAGGGATGAATATCAATCTTCCCCCTCTTTCCTGAGGTTTTATGGTAGTGTCCAATCCTCAGTTTGGGGGAGGGGGATGGAGAGAACAGAGCTGGGCCAGGGAATGGGGGACAAGGATAGCCAATTGAATGAACCATCCATTGAGGGGCGGGGCAAAGGCATGCATGCCTGCCCGCCCTCCCCTCCCACAAAACTACATTTCCCATAGTGCTTCTCACTTCCCGTCACACTGCACGCCGGGAATGCAGGACTCCGAGGCCGCAAGGTATGTCGGGATTCGTAGTCTTCTATCTAGCCGTAAAGGTCCTGAAAGTTATAAGGTATTGTAATTCTTTCTAGTTCCCTAGATAAATATTTCCAAATTCTCAGTTGTGTTGTGCTTTTTCTAATACTAATTAACTTATTTAAAGTGTCATAAATTTTTTCTTAGCACAGGAAATAAATAATGTGTGTTATGGCAATCTGTCAGGACCTGGGAACCTCTTCTTCCGCCGAGGCCTTGTCGACACAATTGTGTTGCAGTCATGTCGGCTGCGATTGCAGCTCTGGCTGCTTCCTATGGTTCGGGTTCAGGGTCCGAATCGGACTCGGACAGTGAGGGCGGACGGTGTCCGCTGCCAGCCGCGGACTCCCTCATGCACTTGACTAAATCGCCTTCTGCCAAGCCCTCGCTGGCAGTGGCTGTGGACTCGGCTCCGGAGGTGGCAGTTAAGGTAAGCTTACGCATTTGCCTCTGATGCGGTGAGGGAATTGGCTTCTGCTCCAAAATCCGGCATTCGCTTGTTGGGCCCTGGGTGACCTCTTCCTTCCCTAGTGCTCAGAGCTACCTAAGTTGCTAACGCTCGGAGCTCCTCTGCTTCCCACATGCATCTTCCTTGGGAGAAACCGGGAACTGGAAGTCCAGCGCGGGAGCTCCCGGCTCCCCACCCCCACCCCTCTCCTCGCCCTCGCCTCCCGCCGGCTGAAGGCAAGTGGGAAGAAGGAGTGATGTGCATTTATGCATTAGGATGTGACCTGGGTGGAACGGGTGTAATCTCAAAACATAAGAGAGGCTAGCGCAGGACTTTGCAACCTAGAACATAGCGCTCACGGGAAGCGAGCAGTGGACTGGCTTAGTTATGTTTTTGAAGTCCGAAAGTACCTATTTATTTGAGTGGATTATTGCGTATCTTAAATGAAATGATGTAAGTAAAGCTTATCGCACAGAGCCTGGTAAATAAGTTCAATAAACGTTAGTAAGCTCTTTTGATTATATAGGTCCATATAGTGAGAAAAGTCTGGGATTTAAAGAGTGTATGACCCCGATTGAGAGAGTTGATAGAGGGAGAAACTGAGTTATGTAGTTGGTTTAACAAATATTTATTGAATACGTATTATTGATCAGGGCTGAAGATAACAGATGCCAGCAAGCCAAACATCTTTGCCATCATGTGCACACATTCTAGTAGAAGAGACAGTCAATAAAATGTGAGCAAATAAAGTGGTTACAGATTAGATTGAGTACTATGAAGGGAAAAAAATAGAGTAGTGTGATACAGAATAATGCAGGAGTAGAATTTCAATAGATTGGTCAGGGAAGTCCTCTGAAAAAGCAGCTTTGAAGAACGAGAAGCCAGCCATCGAAGCTAAGTCAGGAGTGTCCAGGCAAAGGAGATAGCAAGCCTTGAGATGGCCAAGTTTAGTGTTTGAAGAACTGTGGAAGGATCAGTGTGTCTAGTGCCCAGGGACGTCACCCACCAATAGGTAGTATAGTCCAGAAGACCCTAACGGGGCAATAAGAAGCTGAAGCTGTGTTAAGGGGAGACAGTGTGCAAAAATACCTTGGTATTTAAGGTGTTCCTAAAGTCCAGTGTGTTATCACTGAAGTGTTCTAGGCGTTTTTAACAAACTATTATTAATTTTACTTTTTACTAATGGGCTTTTGATATGAAAGAATGCTTAAAATCCTCCTATCTTGATAACAAAACAAACTCCTCAAACTTAACACTCCTTCATCAATCTCCTGGGTCTTCATTCCTTTTGCAGCTGAGATTTTAGGAGCTCTATCCTACTTCTTCGTTGCATTTGCTCCTCAATGCAAAGTAGCCTAGTCGGAGCCTCTTGGTAAAACTCTGGGAGTTATAAGAGGTCATCATAAAGCATGTAAAGCACTGAGAACTCTGCCAGCCACACTATCCTTATTATTTCAAATTATAAACTCCTTGCTAGCTTCAGAACTATTATACTTCTGTCCCAGGATGGCTCTTGGGCACCTCCCATCCAATGTACTTTTGAATAATTAATACATTTTCTTTCCCTCAAAATCCACTTCACCTGTTTTACCCATTTTGAATAATGATCCTACTCATCAGTCCAAGCCAAGAACAGAGGGTCTTCTTTTTCCTTCTTCCTCAGCCCTTGAAGCTAGTCATTTGGTTTGTTCTAACATTTCTGTTTCCTTAATTTCTCTTCGACCAGTTCCTTCTCCATTTTTACTGGCACAGTCTTACTTCATATCTCCCTTACTTTTTAATTTAATTTAATTTTTTATTGATTTCAGAGAGAAAGGAAGGGAGAAAGTGAGACAGAAACATCTATTTGTTCCTGTATGTGCCCTGACCAGGGATCGAACCTGCAACCTCTGTATTTTCAGGATAACGCTCTAACCAACTGAGCCATCTGACCAGGACTCCCTGTAGTCCTTCTTGACTTTATTTTCTCAATCCCTACTTTTGGGTAGTGGGTCCTCTCCATTATGATGCAGTGATATTTATCAGATCTCTTATTTCCTCTTTGCTGCCACTTTTTGAGATTCTTATCATTTCTCTTCAAGACAATGATAATAACCTAAGTCTTCTCTCCCAGGACCTCCCAGTCTTCCCTTCATAGTGCACCCAGATTGATCTTTCTGATCACTTCTCTGCTCAAAGACACTGCATTGCACACTGGGTAATTTCTAAGTTTTTTATGTAATATATGAGCCCTGCCGTTCTTCCAAAAGCTTTATTTTCCTTTTTTCCTCTCAAGATGTTGCCCATACTAGTCTCTCTGCTTGGAAACCCCTTGCTTTGTGCCTTTACCACCCCCCCATCAGACTCGACAACCCTTCCATCTCCTGCGTGTTTCCTGCTCTGCCTACCCTAGCACCTTTTCAGAGGGCAACCATAGCACTTACCATAGTGCTCTGATTTGTTAACCCTTTCCCCCCTCGATTATTGTAAGAGCCGAGGGACCAGAGATTGTTGCATCTACTGTATTCGAATTTATATCTCCAATGCCTAATACACAAGATTAAGGGAAATATAGTTGGTGATAAAATGAGTAAAAGCGTAAATGAAAAAGAAGGGCTTTAAAAAAAGCATTTACCAGTATGTTGAAAATCAACATGTGTTGATTGGGTGGGGGTGGGGTGAGGGGATGTCTCTAGAACTCAGTTCATTCACTTCAAGAAAATCTAGAAGAGGTTGCATAAGGTTCCAGAGGTCCTTTGAAAGCAGAGCAAGGGCTAGACAGACCCCCAGTGATCTAGGTTCTATGATAATAGTAAAGGACATTAGTCTTTGCTAGTTTGTGGCCCAGCACATAGTAAATGTAAGGATAGAAAAATGGCCAAGGGCAGAGATGTGAAGCATGCACATCTGTTCATCTGTATTTGGTTGTATTGTGACTAATAGCAAGCATTTTGGCAGCGTATGAACTTATACAAGGTTCAGTTCACAAAGAGGTATATAGCATTTTTAAATTTGTATGTATTTAAGAATGTAAGCTTAAAATATTTAAGCAAATATGGATAGAACTATATAAGAAATGGACAAATGTATAGTCACAGTGGGACGTTTTGATATACCTCTCTCAGTAATTGATAAAAAAGCAAAAAATTATTAATGATAAAGAAAACATGAACAACAAAATTATAAACTATATCTAAAGGGTATAAAAAATGTATCACTCAATGCAGAACAATGTTTTCAAGCACTAATTAAAACTTTTTTTAACTGACCATATACTAGGCCAAAGTTTAGAAAGTATTTTAGGCTGTTGCTGACCACATACAGTTTGTCATATCTTTCTTTCTTTGTCTGTCTTGCTTACTTTTTTAAACAACGCTTTAAAATGTAAATAACATTCTTGTTGGATACAAAAACAGACTGGGCTAGATTTAGCCATTAAACTAGTTTGCCAGGCCCTGAAAGAAGCCATAAAATAAGTCTCAATAAATTTTACATGATGTTATGTTCTCTGTCCACAGCGCTGCTAAGCTGAATGAGCCACAAAAGGATAACTGTAAAATGCCCATATTTGAAATATTATGAAATTGTACTTCTTAGTAACCCAGGAGCCAAAATTAAAAATAATAGAAAATATTTTGAACTAAACAATATGGGAAATAATATTTATCAGAACTTGTTAGGTACAGCCATGGCAATATTTAAGTATAGTCTTAAATACATACATGTCATAGAAGAAAGGCAGAAAGTTAGTATGCTAGGTATCCGTTCTTTCATATAGATTACTTTTTTTATTCATTCCATTCATTTGTTGTACTTATTTCTAACTTATGCCCTCAGTTTCTGTTAAGTGGTTAGTCCTAGAATTAAAACATGTCTGAATTATGTCTTTGCCTCTTCCTAAACAGTGCAAGAACACTTCACCTCTACTCACATCTCCCCTCCCCTATTTTAGCAGCTATTCTCAGTACTTATCTTTTCAAATATTATTTGAGGCCTATTCTCTCTTCTCTTATTCTGGAACTCGAATTATACATTGAGTATTTTCTAGTTAAAAAATTATTTAATGCAACATTGTCAGATTTTGCACTTTGGAAATCATGTAATGAGCCCTGTTAGGTTATGAGTTGCTTATAATTGACTTTAAAGTTAAAAAACACTAAAGCAGACCTAGCTTTCTCTCATTTCAGTTAATGACTGTCACTGTTCCCACTGTATCCCCCACTTTAGCGTAGTCTACTTGAGTAAAATGAAAATTTTGCCTCTAATTCTGAACATATTTACATTTTTCTTTTTGGGTGAGCTTTCTCATACTTGTGAGCTTCAAATGGATTGCCTTTTCCTGTGCATTTCGTAAGACCCAAACTCAAGGATATCTTTATATGAACTTCTGTTCTCTTTTTCCTCATCCACCTAGACTTCCATTTTAGGCACTTTGTTCATTCCCACTTAATGGGGAAAAAAGAACTATACCATAAATTGGTAAACTGTTTACAATAATGATTAATATTTGTGTTGTGCTTTATTATTTATAAAGTGCTTTTACATCTAATTTCTTATTTGTACAACAGTAAGAAATTGAAAAGGACTGGAAAGTAGATATATAGATATATTTATAAAATTTCTTTGAATCAACAAAAGATAAACTTTCAAAACGTATTTGGCCTATAGGGTCTGCTGTTCACTTACTGCACTTTGATTTATATGGATAATTCAAAAAGTAAAAATCCTTTGTAATTCTGTGGTAATTTTAGCTGTATGCCTAATTGTTATTGAACTCATGGGGGCTTTTTTTTGTCTTTTTTTTTTTTTTTTTACAGAGAAAGAGAGTGAGTCAGAGAGAGGGATAGACAGGGACAGACAGACAGGAACAGAGTGATGAGAAGCATCAATCATTAGTTTTTTCGTTGCACATTGCAACACCCTAGTTGTTCATTGACTGCTCTCTCATACGTGCCTTGACCGCGGGCCTTCAGCAGACCCAGTAACCCCTTGCTCGAGCCAGTGACCTTGGGCTCAAGCTGGTGGGCTTTTGCTCAAACCAAATAAGCCCTCACTCAAGCTGGGGACCTCGGGGTCTTGAACCTGGGTCTTCCGTATCCCAGTCCTATACTCCATCCACTGCGCCACCGCCCAGTCAGGTGAACTCATGGGTTTTAAAATAAGGTTGTGGTATTGTTCAAGTTTTTCTAATTAAATGTAAAATTAATAACCCTTTATTTTCCAGAGATTTGTTCTGTGAGTAGTAGAGACTAGAACTATTTATATTTTTTATTAGTTGCCACTGTTGTATATATAAAGAGTAATTCTTTTTAAATTGTACTTTGAATTTAAAGCTTGGTGTCTCATGGTACTCTGTTCAAAATGATTAAAATTTAGAATACTCTTAATCAGAAAGTAAACCATATTATAAAGTGGTTCTAGCAACTGTATTCTATAAAATCCACTGGGGAGGTATCAATGTGGGCTCTTGTTAATTCAATCAGTTTATCACTACAAGTTGAATATTAAGAGAGAAAGCATTTAATTTAGTTTTTATGGAGTTTTAGCAATTTGTATATACCCTTTTAACTGTGTAGTACTGGGTTTTGCTACTAAGCCCTAGGCAAGATACCTAATCAATGAAGATTCTAGTCTTCTTTCTAGGGTAATATCTGTGTATCATCTTTTGGTGGCCCAGCATTTGAACCCTCTTCTTTAAGAGTCTTACTGTGATGAATGTCTCTCCTGGCCCCTACCTTTCAGGAGCTGAAAATTCAGATTCACATTCTTCCAATTCCCTTCTAAGGCCCACTACTATAGCTTGGGCTCAGCCAGACAAATGCATCCACCTAAATCAGGGGTCCCCAAACTTTTTACACAGGGGGCCAGTTCACTGTCCCTCAGGCCGTTGGAGGGCCGGACTATAAAAAAAAACAACTAAGAACAAATCCCTATGCACACTGCACATATCTTATTTTAAAGTAAAAAACAAAACGGGAACAAATACAATATTTAAAATAAAGAATAAGTAAATTTAAATCAACAAACTGACCAGTATTTCAATGGGAACTATGCTCCTCTCACTGACCACCAATGAAAGAGGTGCCCCTTCCGGAAGTACTGCGAGGGCCGGATAAATGGCCTCAGGGGGCCGCATGTGGCCCGCGGGCCGTAGTTTGGGGACCCCTGACCTAAATTCTAATCTAAAGCTAATCCACAGAGAAGCATGGAAATATTTTTAAGTGGCAGTGATAGCCGTCATTATCTAGTTTCTTTAGCTGATAGTTTCAAGAGCAGCATCCAGTGGCAGCCATAGCAGTGGTTTTCAGCAATGGTGAACTGTTGTGTTCACTGGACTGGTTCTGTGATATGATGGATTTAGAATTGTGATTCCATCTGTAGACTCACCTCTTGATCTCTGCCTGTTTCCCCAAGCTGATTCTTGACCCTTCTTGGCAATGCTGAGAGAAACTTAGAAGGATTCAGTACTGTTTAATCAGCCTGGGAGGGTTTCGGTTGCTTGCAAATAAGAACCTGACTGGTACTCTGCCAGCGATTGCTAATAGGGTCTCTTATACATCCTTCATTGTGGTTATTTTAAATTCTTTTCCTTCTCATTTAATCTACTAGTACTTTGGGGTGAGTGACTTAGTTTTGCTAATACTTACCTCACAGAGTGTTCTGAGGATTATATGAGGTAAGGTGTTTACCTCAGTCCTGGCACTAATGTTAAATGCTTTTTTTCATAGCACTTGCCCTCTTCCAGCAAGCTGTATATACTGCTTATAAAAATTAGTGGATATTTCAAAATGAATATGAAGCGATAAAATATCCCCTAATTTTTGTGAGCAGTATATATATATGTATGTATATGTATGTATATATGTATATATAATTCACTTATTTGTTATATTGGTTGTCTGTATCCCCCACTGGGATATAGGCTCCACAAGGGCAGTGATCTTTGTCAATTTTTATGCATCTAGAGCAGTGGCTGCCACAGAGTAGGCACACAATCAGTATTTATTAAATGAATAAATAAATCTGAAGTTACAGTATTTTATGAAGATGCCTGTGCCCCTAACTACGCAAAGATAATGAAAAGACCAACTGTGACTCCCTCCATCTCCAACTGGCTCTGAACAGCTGTCACCTGTCAGTTCTTATCTTTGTCATCTCCATTTCATCTCAGAGAGAGCACCTGCTCTTTTCAGAGGCTGATCTTCTAACTCTCCTGCCTCCTGCACACCTTTGATTATCCCCTCCTTTTCATGTGTTTCTCCCTGCTTGCTCCATTCCTCTAGCCTAGAATTGGCTTAATCTTTGACCTAGTCTTTTTCTTATGGAAAGAGAAAAACATACCTAATTTCACCCTGAAAACCATTTAATGTGGCACTCCCATCTCTTTTCTTCTTTATCACTAAATGTCTTGAAAGAGTAAAAATTATTACTGTCTTGTTTTTCTTAATTCTCAGTAATACCTCTGCCCCTTGTAGCTGGCTTCACATACCCCACCCAACTACTAAAATTGCTATGACAGATATTTTTGTGACATGATCACCAAATTCCACGGCAGGCTTCATTCTAGTTAATTTATTGATGGATTTGACTTTTTTTCATTTTAATTGAACAAGTATTTATTGATAATGCACTGAGTGCCCTGCATTGTACTAGGCAGTGAAGGTATAAAATGTAAGTAAAGGTCATGTGCGACAGGTACTGCAATATCACAAATGCTATAAGGAGTTATGTAAAGCATCCTTTTGGACTGTGGATGAAAAAGCAGTTTTCTTGAGCCGGGAGGAGGGCAGATAATCAGGGAAAATAAGAAGATGACATATTATCATCATCAGAAGATATGCCTCTAATGATAATAAAGGGAAATGCATAACGAACAAAGAATAACATTGCCAACAGCACAGAAAGTATGGAAGTGCTTGATATTTTTAAAAATCAACAATTAGCCTGACCTGTGGTGGCGCAGTGGATAAAGCGTTGAGCTGGAAATGCTGAGGTCGCCGGTTTGAAGCCCTGGGCTTGCCTGGTCAAGGCACATATGGGAGTTGATGCTTCCAGCTCCTCCCCCCTTCTCTCTCTCTGTCTTTTCTCTCTCCTCTCTATAATGAATAAATAAATAAATAAATAAAAATAAAAATAAAAAAAATCAACAATTAATTTAAAGTGGGGGTATAATAAACCTGATCAAAAGGTATTATAATAGTCCAGGCAAGATACAATGAAGCCCTGAACGAGGGTAGTGGTAGCTGGGCTGTGGAGAAGGGATGGTGGGAGTGGAGTTGCTGGAGAGAGAGTGGAGAGGTAGAATCAGTAAGACTAGGTGCCTGATTTGTTAGGGAATGAGGCTGAGTCATGGGGGAATGATCTGTTTTGGACATAGCACAGAACCTAATTCTATGGAATATCCATATGATAAAGTTAGTGGACAGTTAAATATGTGGATCCAGAGGCCAGGATAAAAATTTGGGGTGGAAATTGAAGTCATATGGATGATAAGATATGGTAAAGGTATGGACTGTTGAAACTAGTGGGGAAGGAAGTTTAATGGAGTCATACCTGAAGGACTCGACTTTTGAGAACTAGAGAAACTAAATTGCCTGCTTTGGTGAAGGATGTTTTAAATGATGTAAAATTTTGAAACAATATCTGTGTGCCTATGGTGTTATTTTTCCTATCAGTTTGTAGTCTTTGGTCGTTAATTGGTCTAATTCTACCAGCTCTTCATTTGTTAGTGGCATTGCTTCTTCTCCAACATCACTGTCAATGCCATGATATCCCACATCTTTTGCAAAATTTGTGATATTGCATGCATTGTCTTGCATTATATTGATGGATGTATCCTACCATCAGCAAGAGGCTAACAGCATAAAAATGGTGAGATGATAGGGATAGTTCTAGTAATCGAGGACACATTCGTGCCTACAAAATCTAACTTGTATAGCTTATATTTATTGGAGGGGGGTACACAATAAATACATGTCAAGGTGAGACTCATAATGGAGATAATTAAAGCAAGGTAAAGAGAAAGTACAAAAACTGAGCTGAGACCTGAAAGAAGAGAGAATATTTGTGTGGATATCCAGGAAAAGAACATTGCAGGAAGAGGAAACTGTAAGTACAGGGACCCTGAGGCAAGATTGTCCATCGTTGAATTCCAGGAATAGCATATGAGCCCGTGAGGCTGGAGTACAGTGAGCACAGGGACAGAGCTAGATGAGAAGTTGGGGTAGAGGGTAGGCGGAGGAACAGATCATGGATGGTAAATTCTCAGCCAGTCAGATTCAAACATCTTCATTTTATAACAGCAATTTTGTAATTCCAGCTTTACTGAAATATAATTCATAAATGATATGTAGTAACTACCTTGAAAACTTAAAAATGTAACTTGAATGCTCTAAAGATATTTATAAATGTTTAATACGGATATTAAATCTGTGCAAAAACATTTTAAATATAAAAAAGCTAAAGAAGGACAATACAGGAAGACAAAAATGCCCTATAATACTACCTTACAGAACTATATTTACTTTCTGAGAACACCTGATAATGAGCCTGTAGCCTTTTGTTTGGCCTTTACTCTGAGCAGTGAGGGTACTGAAGGGTTTAGAGCAAAGGAATAACATAATGTGGTGAATATTTTAAAATAATTACTAGTTCCTGTGTGGAATGAGGGTGTTGGGGGGCAAGGGCAAAAGCAGGGAGACCAGTTAAGAGGCTGTTATAGTAATCCAGGTGTGAGATGGTAAGCTGGACTGAGGCAAGAGTAAAAAAGGACTTAAAAAGTGGTTGAAAAAGTTTCCCAGACAAAAAAATGCTCAAGGAATTCACTATAACCAAACCAATGCTGCAAGAAATGCTAAGGGGCCTGTTGTAAACAGATCAAAGGGGAAAAAGAATATAGCACAAGAGGAATACAGCTTTAAAGAATAAAATGGCAATAAACAACTACATATCAATAATAACCTTAAATGTAAATGGATTAAATGATCTGATCAAAAGACGTAGGGTAGCTGCATGGATAAGAAAACAGGACCCATACATATGCTGTCTACAAGAGACACACCTTAAAACAGGGGTCGAGAACCTATGGCTCGCGAGCCAGATGTGGCTCTTTTGATGGCTGCATCTGGCTTGCAGACAAATCTTTAATAAAAAAATAATAACGTTAAAAATATAAAACATTCTCATGTATTACAATCTATTCATTTCCTACCGCTCATGTTCGTGGTTGCGGGTCGCTGGAGCCAATCACAGCTGTCCTCTGGAACAACACCAAATTATTACTGGATAATGTGTAACGTACATGGGTCGTTGTATGGCTCTCACGGAATTACATTTTAAAATATGTGGCGTTCATGGCTCTCAGCCAAAAAGGTTCCCAACCCCTGCCTTAAAACAAAAGATGCACATAGACTGAAGATAAAAGGATGGAAAAAATATTTCATGCAAATGGAAATGAAAAAAAAGCTGGGGTAGCAATACTTATATCAGACAAAATGGACTTTAAAATAAAGGCTATAGTAAGAGATAAAGAAGATCACTACATAATGATGAAGGGAGCAATCCAACAGGAAGATATAACTATTATAAATATCTACGCCCCAAATATAGGAGCACCTAAATATATAAAGCAGACTTTGATGATTATAAAGGGTGATATCAACAGCAATACTATGATAGTAGGGGATTTCAATACCCCATTAACATCACTAGGTAGATCCTCAAGAAAGGAAATTAACAAAGAAACAGCAGCCCTAAAGGACACACTAGATCAACCGGATTTAATAGATATCTTCAGAACCTTTCACCCTAAAGCAGCAGAATATACATTCTTATCAAGTGCTCATGGTATATTCTCTAGGATAGAACACATGTTTGGGCACAAAAGCAGTCTCAACAAATATAAGAAAATTGAAATCATATCAAGCATTTTCTCTGATCACAATGGCATGAAACTAGAAATCAACCACAACAGAAAAACTGAAAAATACTGAAACACTTGGAAACAAAATAGCATGTTATTAAATAATGAATGAGTTAACACTGAGATCAAAGAAGAAATTAAAAAATTCCTAGAAACGAATGCTAATGAGCATACATCAACTCAAAATTTATGGGACACAGCAAAAGCAATCCTGAGAGGGAAGTTCATAGCATTACAGGCATACCTTAAGAAGCTAGAAAAAGCTCAAATAAACAACTTGACCCTGTATCTAAAAGAACTAGAAAAAGAACAGCAAGTAAAGCCCAGAGCTAGGAGAAGGAAGGAAATAATAAAGATCAGAGCAGAAATAAATGACACAGAGGCTAAAGAAACAATACAGAGGATCAATGAAACCAGGAGCTGGTTCTTTGAAAAGGTAAACAAGATTGATGAACCTTTAACTAGACTCACCAAGAAAAAGAGAGAGAGGACTCAAATAAATAAAATTAGAAATGAGAGTGGAGAAATAACAACTGACACAACAGAAATACCTCAACATGATAAAAGCCATCTATGAGAAACCCACAGCCAACATCATACTCAATGGGCAAAAATTAAAAGCAATACCCTTAAGATCAGGAACAAGGCAGGGGTGCCCCTTTTCACCACTCTTATTCAACATAGTTCTGGAAGTCCTAACCACAGCAATCAGACAACAAGAAGAAATAAAAAGCATCCAAATTGGAAAAGAAGAAGTAAAACTATCATTATTTGCAGATGTTATGATACTGTATATAGAAAACCCTATATACAGTCAAAAAACTACTGGACCTGATAAATGAATTCAACAAGGTAGCAGGATATAAAATTAATACTCAGAAATTAGAGGCATTTTTATACACCAATAATGAACTGTTAGAAAGAGAAATTAAAGAAACAGTACCCTTCACTTTTGCAACCAAAATAATAAAGTACCTAGGAGTAAATTTAACCAAGGAGATTAAGGACTAGTACTCGGAAAATTATAAAACATTGGTAAAAGAAATCAAGGAAGATACAAACAAGTGGAAGCATATACTGTGCTCATGGTTAGGAAGAATAAACATCATTAAAATGTCTATATTACCCAATGCAATTTATAAATTCAAAGCAATACCAATTAAAATACCAATGACATACTTCAAAGATATAGAACACATATTCCAAAAATTTATATGGAACTAAAAAAGAACACGAATAGCCTCAGCAATCTTGTAAAGGAAGAATAAAGTGGGAGGTATCACACTTCCGGATATCAAGTTATACTATAAGGCCATTGTACTCAAAACAGCCTGGTACTGGCATAAGAACAGGCATATAGATCAATGGAACAGAACAGAGAACCCAGAAATAAACCCACACATTTATGGACAACTGATATTTGACAAAGGAGGTAAGAGCATACAATGGAGTAAAGACAGCCTCTTTAACTAATGGTGTTGCGAAAATTGGACATCTACCTGCAAAAAACTGAAACTAGACCACCAACTTACACCATTCACAAAAATAAACTCAAAATGGATAAAAGACTTAAATGTAAGCCATGAAATCATAAGCATCTTAGAGGAAAACATAGGCAGTAAGCTCTTTGACATCTCTCGCAGCAATATATTTGCCAATTTATCTCCATGGGCAAGTGAAATAAAAGACAGGATAAACAAATGGGACTATATCAAACTAAAAAGCTTTTGCACAGCTAAAGACAATAAGAACAGAATAATAAAACAAACTACACAATGGGAGAACATATTCGACAATTCGTCTGATAAGGGGTTAATAACCAAAATTTATAAAGAACTTGTAAAACTCAACACCAGGAAAACAAACAATCCAATCAAAAAATGGGCAAAAGGAATGAATAGACAGTTTTCCAAAGAGGACATACAGATGGCCATTAGGCATATGAAAAAATGCTCAACATCATTAATCATTAGAGAAATGCAAATTAAAACCACAATGAGATATCACCTCATGCCAGTCAGAATGGCGCTCATCAACAAAACAATACAGAGTAACTGCTGGCGAGGATGTGGAGAGAAGGGAGCCCTCCTGCACTGCTGGTGGGAATGCAGACTGGTACAGCCATTATGGAATACAGTATGGAGATTCCTCAAAGAATTAAAAATTGAATTGCCTTTTGACCCAGCTATCCCACTTTTAGGAATATACCCCAAGAACACCATAGCACTGTTTCAAAAGGAGAAATGCACCCCCATGTTTGTGGCAGCATTGTTCACAATAGCGAAGATCTGGAAACAGCCCAAGTGTACGTCAGTGGACGAGTGGATTAAAAAGCTTTGGTACATATATACTATGGAATACTACTCAGCCGAAAGAAATGATGACATCGGATCGTTTACAACAACATGGATGGACCTTGATAACATTATACTGAGTGAAATAAGTAAATCAGAAAAATCTAAGAACTATATGATTCCATACATAGGTGGGACATAAAAATGAGACTCGGAGACATGGACAAGAGGGTGGTGTTTGGGGGGGACAAAGAAAACCAGATAGAGGGTGACGGAAGACTATTTGACTTTGGGATGGGTATGCAACATAATCACATGTCAAAATAACCTGGAGATGTTTTCTCTGAACATATGTACCCTGATTTATCAATGTCACCCCATTAAAATTAATAATAATTAAAAAATGAATAAAAAAAAGTGGTTGAATCTGGATGTCTATAGAAGGTAGAAGGTTTGCTGATGGATTGGATATTGTACCTTACAGTGTAAAGAAAGAGGAATCAGGGATAACTCCGAGCATTTTCGCATGAGCAAATGTAAGGGTGGAATTGCAATTAACTTAGAAAAGGCGGGAGGGGGAATCATTAGGGAAAGGGATACCAGAAGTTCCCTTTTGGTCATGTTAAGTGTGAGTTGTCTGTTAGACATTGTGAGGGAAAGAGCAGTCAGATACAAAAGTCTCTAGAGCTCAGGGAAGAGGTCCAGTCTAGAGATACCAGTTTAGGAATTGTTGTATTTGTGAGTGATGGGGTTACACGAAAATAGACGACCAATGATTCTGTAGTAGAGATGAGATTTTTATGTCTATCAAACTGGGAGATGAATGAAACATTGACATAATTATGTCTTTATCTTTTTTTTTTTTAGATTTTACTTATTGATTTTTAGGGAGAGGGAAGGGAAAGAGAAAGGAAAGAGGGGGGAGAAGGGGAGAAGCAGGAAGCATCAAGTCAGAGTAGTTGCTTCCTGTACATGCCTTGATTGGAAAAGCCCAGGAATTTGAACCTGGGACCTCAGCATTCCAGGTCGACACTTGATCCACTGCGCCACCACAGGTCAGGGAGGTATAAGACTTTAGATTTAATTTGGGCTCTGTCCCTTCCTTTTGTTTACTCTCCAGTCTCTAACCAGTGCCATCTGGGTGTATATCTAATAGTTTGCTGATAAAAGGAGTGCTTCTCCTGAATTTGGAACCAAAGTATCAGGTCTTTTCTGAGTAATAAAAAAAGAGGAGTTGGGCTCTCAGTTTAAGGCTTTTAGCAGTGTTAACTTATTTAGAAATTTTTAATTTGCTCTGATGAGATGAAGTCAGTATTTTGAAAGGAAAAAATTTTTGTTCTGCAATGCTAACCTTTATGCCTGTATATATTACTTTTACTAATGTTTGATTATTAGAATTATTAATTATATGGCACTAATGTACGAATCATAAAATGGGTGTTAAAATGGTGAGTGTGACCTTACTGCAGTTCTAAAATAAAACTATTACCTGTCAGGTCTTTAATGTCCATTTGGTTTTCTTGTAGGAAGATTTGGAGACTGGAGTTCATCTTGACCCTGCTGTCAAAGAGGTTCAGTATAATCCTACCTATGAGACCATGTTTGCTCCTGAGGTGAGAAAACATACTATGTTTAAGATTCTTTTGCTAAACTTTAAATTATACAGAGGTAAATAGTTGGTGAATTTTTTAAAGTTTTCTCACAAAAGTATACTAATATACTATTACATATCTACTATATATCAATTTAAAAAAAGATATTGTTCTGTTCTTTAAAAGTTTAAATAGTATATATGATTTTGTGAGAATACTTTTTAAAATCCACTAATGTTTATCTCCCAACATACAACTATGTGGTAGCATGAAACTCTGTCTTTTGAAAAAAGGAAATCTCAGAATATCTGATTCTTGATGTGAACTTCCTCTCGGTATTGATAAGGCAGTATTACAAATTAACCATAGATGAAAAGAATTTGGTTTATTAACACCACTGCATAATATATTATGAAACACCTAGTTACAAATATTGCTCTGCCAGACAATCAAAGGGGTGCCATCCTGATGTGCTTGCTGCTCGAAAGTAGTCACCGTGTTTGTTGCCTGTTCAGAATAAGGCCCTTGTGGATTCTTTGTTTCATGTGATGATGGTGACGAAAGCATTAAAGAAGGTGAGGAAGGGGGAAAAAACAAACAGTGAAAATTGTTCATTTAGGACCGTTTGTAGAAAAGATAAAATTTCTGAGTATTTTGACTTTAAAAAAGAAAAAGAATGCTTGATTGACAAAATAGAGATTCCATGAAAACAAAAAAAAGGCATCAGTAGCAGAGTCTTTAAGAAGACTTTAAAAAGCCAGATCTTGGTACAGAAAGAGGTACTTTTTAGTATTCTTCATTTTTAGTGTATAGTGATTGATTTGTTTGATAAAGCAGAGCCATAAGCTATTCCACATAATTTGCCTGCTTAGGTTTCTGTAGTCACTAAAAATGGCGATTGAAATATGTAGCACAGCCAGTGATGTTGGTGCTCGTATTCAGACAGTGTTCTGGTTGTTCTCTAGGTATACAGTAAGCAAAAATCTCATTCTCATGCTCCAGTCCTGTAGCGCATTTTAAATTCGTTCCTTTATTTCTTAAATCCTTCCAGCCTGTCAAACTACAGGCTGTCCCATATTCCTTGGCACCATTTTAGCCATCATATCGAAGACAGATTGTAAATTGCACATATGCTTCATGATTTTTTAAATGAAAAGTACAATAAAATAGGATCACTGAATTCAGAAAATGAGAAAATTTGGAAGTAACATGGGATATGACATTCTTGTGTCAGTATATGTATTTTCTGTGAAATCTGTTTTTCTTAAATTTTTAGATCCTATGCATAACTAATTGCTATTTGGTACATTTTTCAAAAATTTTAAGAAAATTTGAAAAGTAAAGATTTTGTGTGGTGATATTGATAAGGCAGTAGGCCTATTCTCTTTGTGGAATTATCAGTCCTTTAATATTTTCATGCTAGGAAGCCTCCCATTAAATATATAACTTAGTTTATGTTAGAAACACTTCAGTGCTTGTCAACAATTGAAGAAAAGAATAATGAGACTTAAAAGTGAAGAAAAATCATAATTTTTCCTGGTTGCCAAATGAGATACAGATTATTGACTTTGAATTGACTATGACTAGGATCTATATCACCTGGCAAAATCAGGAAAGATGTTATCATGATCTTTGTTAGATGAAATTCAAGTTCTCATATTTAAGAATCCATTGTTAGAAACAAAATACAGCCCCTCTCCACAAACTAGTGTTTACCAGAGAGGATATGCTAAGTGTATTTTTTTTTTTTTAAATAGAGACCATACTATTTCCTATAGTGCCTGTAAATTACCATTCAGGTTTAAGGAGACATTGCATCTGGTTATAAAGATAAGAAAAAGTTCCATGAAAGAAATAGTATTTAAAGTAAGCAGTACAATCTAAGTTAAGAATATGAGATTTGGAGTTAAAATAGACTGCTTTTTAGGTCTCATGTGACCTGACCTTGAATTATCTTAGTTTTCTCATTAGGTAAAATGAAGATGATTTCTATTTTACTGAGTTACAAAGATAAATGAGGTGATGTATGTATGCTATGCTTAGGAAACTCAGGCACTAAATAAGCATTTAATAAATGGTAGCACTTGTTATTTACATTACTCCTGTTGGCAGCGATGACTAGGAGGGCTTTTATGAGGAAAGGTTCTAGGCAGAAGACAACAGCATGAGCTAAATCTTAGAATCTCTAAAGAACAAGAAGGCTTTAGTCATCAGTAGGGGAGAGTGAGGAGGTAAGACTAGAATAGTTTGCATAATATTGCACAGGGCTCTGGGGACTAAGGTGAAGAGTTCTTGATTTAATTGATGGTCAATAGATTGCTAAGGTTCTTTAATGGGAGAATGGCATAATTTAAGCTGAATTTATAGGAAAGTAAATTTGGTAAGGATTTGCATAATGGAACAGAACAGGGATAGAAACTAATGAAATAAAACTACCAATTATTACTGTGTGCCTGTTACCATACTGAAGGGCTTATATTCCTGTCTCCTTTAGTCTTCACTACAACGCTATGAAGTACAGTAAGTTCTCTTATCCCTATTTTATAGCAAGGAAACCAGGTCTCAGATAATACTGCCAGCAAGTGGCAGATTTGCAGATTTGAGATTAGATCACTCTTAACAATTGCTCCACAACTGGAAAACCAGTTGAAGGCCATGGTGGAGTTTGTAGGATACTAGCTTTTGTCTTTGACTTTGCTAGTTCAGTAAATTAACTCAACTGGCTTTTATAAAATATTTATCTGTTATTTCTTTCTCCCAACCAAGGACATTCCCTAAATGGTCTACCTAGTTATTCAGATAAGCTTTCTCAGATTTATAGATAGAATTTGAAGACAGTAGCCATTGTTTTAGTCTAATTATTTTCTTCATTTCACCCAATCCTTTTTGTATCTACTAGAGGAAAGTATATTTGTTAACTTCTCTGGACTCATAAAACCCATAGAATACTCAGGGAGATTTTCAGACTTAAAAATAATACTATTTTTAGGAATGGAGAAAAATTTAAAAGAGAAAAAAAAATGCTGTTAACTCTTAAAAATCTGGCTGTATGGGCTACTATAAATATTAATGTTAAAATGAACTTTAAAAATCATGCGGCTCAGCTCTTTTATTTTATAGATAAGGGACCTGAGGCCCAGGTCATAGAACCAGCCCTAACAAGGTATTCTTACATTATTAGTATTTAAATTCTCTTCTATCTTACATGAATGAGGTACTCTGCCAATAAAATTGAACTTTGATGATCTTTGCCAAATTTTTAAAAAATAATTAAGTTAATCAACAGACTGTTCTCGCCTGACTAGGTGGTGCCGCAGTGGATAGAGCACCTCACTGGGATGCGGAGGACCCAGGTTCAAGACCCCGAGGTCGCCAGCTTGAGCGCAGGCTCATCTGGTTTGAGCAAGGCTCACCAGCTTGAGCCCAAGGTCGCTGGCTTGAGCAAGGTCTGCTGTAGCCCCCCCACTCCCCATCAGGGCACATATGAGAAAGCAATCAATGAACAACTAAGGTGCTACAACGAAGAATTGATGCTTTTCACCTCTCTCCTTCCTGTCTGTTTGTCCCTATATGTCCCTCTCTCTGTCTCTCTCTCTGTCTCTGTCACAAAAAAAGACTGTCCTCACCTTAAAATTTGTTTATGAATGTTTTAAACATTGGTGACTGAATAAATATTATTGAAAAACATCACTCTAAGTATGATTATTAGCTCAATAACTTGGGGGGTTTTTGTGTGTGTGGTTTTTTCCCCTGAAGTTGGAAACGGGGATGCAGTCAGACAGACTCCCGCATGCGCCCGACCAGGATCCACCCGGCACATCCACCGGGAGCGATGCTCTGCCCATCTGGGGCGTCGCTCTGTTGCAACCAGAGCCATTCTAGTGCCTGAGGCAGAGGCCACAGAGCCATCCTCGGCGCCCGGGCCAACTTTGCTCCAGTGGAGCTTTGGCTGCTGGAGGGGAAGAGAGAGACAGAGAGGAAGGAGAGGGGGAAGGGTGGAGAAGCAGATGGGCGCTTCTCCTGTGTGCCCTGGCCAGGAATCGAACCCGGGACTCCTGCACGCCAGGAATAACTTGGGTTTTTTTACATAGACTTACAGTTATTATTTCATATACTAGTCAGTTTTTACTAGTATAAATTTTCTTAACCCTGTGATGTTATGATATACTGCTAAGATGTTGACCCTCAAGTGTCCTACCTACTGAAGACTTCCGTATACTGTATAGTATGCAGATCTCTTGCATTTATCAACTGGTGCTTAAAAATGCTTTTCTCCCAGCTCTATAAATAAATCACTGCTTCACTCAGTTTAAAAATGAAAGGATACTTACTTCTCCCAGGAATATCACACTTTTTGGGGGGTGTAATGATTTGAATTAATACTTAAATGTGTATATATTCATATGGGAGATTACAATTGTAACTGACTATTACATCAGTGTTCTTTTAGCTAAAAACTTTAATAGTCATACTTAATTAACTTGAATATGTATTTTTAAAAATCACCTGATTTACAAATTTATGCTTAAACTTAACTACCAAAAGTTGAAAAGAATGATTTGGAAGTCAATTGTGTGTGTGTGTGTGTGTGTATTTGTTTGTCTGTTTTTTTCTTTTTTATATGCTTTGTTTTTTTAATGGTTATCCCAGAATTAAAGGAGGTGCTTATTTACGCAGACCAGCAACCTCTGGAAGACATACTCTATTTTGAGTAATTGGGAAGAGCGGAGTCTTAGTAAGAGTCTCTGCTTTCGCCTGTTGACTTTTAATGTCTGCGAGGCCGGCTCCGATAGCTGCCAGTAACCAGGCAGTCAAGGTGAGGCAGAAGTAGATGGACTGTCTCCCAAGCAGCTTCCTTTATCATTAGAGTTTTTGTTGTCTCAGCTTAAATATCTATAAAACATAGCATGTTTAAATTTTTAGACTGAGTTAGGAATAGCACTACATTTAAGATGTACTTAACTGTAATATATGGATTTGTATTTGTATAGAAGTCAGAGTTCTTTATCACTGAGAATTTTTTTTTTAATTGGTGCCGATTTGATCGGTATGGCCTTTAGAAGAATTGTTCTCTTTTTGTAAACTCTTATTAAAATAAGACTCTGGAAATTGTATTTTCCTTTTTTAAATAGTAAATTAAAAGCATGATTGGTAATTTACTACATGTAATATGAATAACAATAAGAGCAATGGGAATTTTATCGTTTTAGGAATCATCGAATTCTGCGATATAGGTAGTAGCTGACTATAGCAGGTAGAGAATCTAGCAAACTCAAATCATTTTATCTTTAATTTTATGGCTGTTTCTTGTTTTGTAATAAATTTCATGACTGAACAAAATTAACTGAAAATTCCAGCATTCAACAATCTAGATTTTTATTTTTGCCCTTTGTTTTCACCTAGAAACATAGGAAGAACTAATATGGGCTACAGAGTCTTGTACGCTCCTTTGTTAATATTTAGAATAAGTAGTAAAAGCTCTATGTATAAATCAGATATTTTAAGATTGAATTATTTTAAACAGAAATGGAAGCTGTAGATAAAAAAGAATATATTATTTTCTAAGCCAAAAAATTGTAGAGCAAATCTAATATCCTTTAAATATAGATATGCATAATATAATGTTTATATTTAGAGAAGGCAACATTCTGGTTAAGAGAAGATGAATAATTTATATTTATGGCTCTGGCTATATATCATAGAAAAGGTGGTTTCTAATGCCAGTGACCTAAGATGTTCTAATGTCAAAATATTTCATTATGACAGTAGACCTTCCAGAGTTCAAATAAAAATATCACATGTAATTCGATTATTTCCAAAGTGGGAAGTTAATTTCATTCTTTATTTTAAAACATGAAAGAGTTTAATTTTCCCAGTACCTTTATAATGTCTTTTTGTTGTTGTTAGAGGTTATGCTTGTATGTTTAAGTAATACTATTATGTAATAGAATGCTAAATTAAAATTTATTCTAGTGGCCCTGGCCATTTGGTTCAGTGGTAGAGCATCTCCCAACATGTGGATGTTCCAGGTTTGATTCCTGGTCAGGGCACACATGAGAAGTAACCATCTGTTTCTCCACCCCTCCTCCTCTCACATCTATTTCTCTCTCTCTTTCTCTCCCCCCACTCCTGCTCCTGCAGCCATGGCTTGAATGGAGCAAGTTGGCCTCAGGTGCTGGGGATGGCTCCATGACCTCTGCCTCAAGCAGTAAAAAATGGCTCCAGTTGCAATGGAGCAAGGGCCCCAGATGGGCAGAGCATCGCCTCCTAGTGGGTTTGTGGGGTGGATCCTGGTCCCCATGCATGCAGGAGTCTGTCTCTGCCTCTCCTCCTCACTAAAATTTAAAAAAAAAAAAAAAGATTTATTCTAGCCTTGGTTCTACCAATTAATAAAACTCTTGACTCTAAGGCAAGTAAAATACATAATCTTTGGCCTCTCTTTATTTCTAACACAAAAATGAAAATACTTTTCTAAATTTTAAAGAGTTTTGTACAAATTAAATAACATTTGAAAAGCTGTTCTAGAAACTCAAAGCATTATAAAGAAATAGATAATGTTGGTACTGTTTTGTGTAAGGCTTTCATAGAGTGACTTTTTAGAGTTGAGAAATTTTATTTACATTTGTAGTGTCTTTTCCTAGCGACTTTTTTAAGCACTTTACTTTTATTGTCTATTCACTGTCTTCTGGCCTCAGTGGGATTCTGATTAATCTTGCCTTTATTAGTGCTTTCTGTATCCCAGGCACTATAGTTAAGTATTGAGAATTCTAAGTCTCTATCTTATTTTTTTTATTTCAATTTAAATAAAGCCCTGGCTAGTTAATTCAGTGGGTTAGAGCACTGTCCCAAAACACCAAGGTTGAGGGTTTAATCCCCAGTCAGGGCACATACAGGTAGCGGCCAGTGAACACATAAAGTGGAACAACAAATGAATTCTTCTCTCTCTGTCCTTCTTCCTTCCTTTCTCTGTCTCTCTAAAAATTAATTTAAAAAATCTTTTAATAACCACATGTAGATTTGAGTGAGCTAGGTGTCTCTCCTTTTGTCCTAGGATTGACAGACAGCCCTAATAAACCATCTCCCAGTAACACTGAACTAAGTGAGGTGAACCTGTTCCCAAATAGGTTAATCATCACATGA